>NC_053491.1:366483992-366813992 GCF_905171775.1 Rana temporaria
CCTTCAGAATTTTTAGGACAGACCAGGTGAGTATTTAAAAAGTATTGTTTATTAGAAACATTTGATAATCTATACCAGGAGTCTCCAAACTTTTTAAACAAAGGGCCACTTTATTGTCCTTCAGACTTTAGGAGGGCCGGATTGTTGCCAGTGGGGGCAGAAAATGTCCCGGGACCAGCACCGGTGAGAATAAATATGGCCTCAGGGTTGGTGGTCAGTAGGAAGAGGAGTAGGGCCCCTATCAGCAGGAGGAATAGTATCCCACCATTGATATCAGTAGAAGAAATAGCGCCCCCTTGTTGGTGTCAGTGGAAGGAATAGTGCCTCATATCTGTTGGAGGAATAGTGCCCCAAGGGCCACATAAAGGCTAGCAAAGGGCCACATCTGGCCCTCGGGCCGCAGTTTGGAGACCCCTGATCTATACAGTAGAAAAAAGTAAGGTCAATTGCAGTACAAAAATACAGGCATGCATGTAAATGCCCTCTGGTATGAAGGGCTGTGGCACGTAGCTGTAGGAGATGACGCCTGACATGTTTTAGGCCCCTAGGTTCTTCTTCATAGGCTGAATGTCATCTAAAGCATACATACGTCTATAAAATGAACATATTTAGACGTTGGTCTGACACTCAATTTACCAACTCAGTGCTTGCCTCCTAGTTCTTGTAGTTTAAGATCAGTCAGGTCTGACCCATAGGCTTACATCAAGAGAGAATCAGTAAAGCACAACCCCTGTGCAGAGCCCTGATTACTGTACAATAGTCAGGAAGCAGAGCCTGCCCATGTAATAAACAAATATGGCTGTCCCATGTAAAGATATAATCACACATTGTACAAGCCATGCAAGGCAAAGCAACAGGATCATTTAAATGGCTTGCAACCCCCCTTCCTCCTCTTTCACTGCTGTGATCAGCTCAGGGGCGGATCCAGAGTCTAGTCTTGAGAGGGGCACTGCCAGAAAATACGTTTTTTTTTGCAGACAATTTATCGGGGAAATGTCTGGCGTTGGCGCTTCAATCATCACGGCACCATGGTTGTTATGGTGTCAGGATGATTGTTTTGAATTATTTTTATTATTACATTGTTATATAAAATGAAATAGTTCAACTCAACATAATGCAGAATCAGTGGAAGCCCTGAGCGTGTCACTTGTCACTGTCGCCTGGCACACATTGCGTATTGTCCACTTGTCACGTCACCTGCCACATGTCGCGGATTGTCACTTGCCCCATCACCTGCTACAAGTTGCAGATTGTCACTTGCCACGTCACCTGCCACAAGTTGCGGATTGTCACTTGCCACGTCACCTGCCACACATTTTGGATTGTTCACTTGCCCCATCACCTACTACAAGTTGCAGATTGTCACTTGCCACGTCACCTGCCACACATTGCAGATTGTCCACTTGCCACGTCACCTGCCACAAGTTGCGGATTGTCACTTGCTACGTCACCTGCCACACATTGTGGATTGTTCACTTGCCTCATCACCTGCTACAAGTTTCAGATTGTCACTTGCCACGTCACCTGCCACACATTGCAGATTGTCCACTTGCCACGTCACCTGCTACAAGTTGCAGATTGTCACTTGCCTCGTCACCTGCTACAAATTGCAGATTGTCACTTGCCTCGTCACCTGCTACAAGTTGCAGATTGTCACTTGCCACGTCACCTGCCACACGTTGCATATTGTCCACTTGCCACGTCACCTGCCACAAGTTGCGGATTGTCCACTTGCCACGTCACCTGCCACAAGATGCAGATTGTCCACTTGCCACGTCACCTGCCACAAGATGCAGATTGTCACTTGCCACGTCGCTCTGCAGACTGCAAGGTGGAAAAGATGGAGGAAGGAGGTGGGTGGAGCCAACACTCACCCAATGGCAGCGGAGACCTGTAGTGTGGAGAAGAGGGAGGAGGTGGTGGTGGGTGGGGCCAACACACTCAGGGGCAGGGAAGGAAGAATGCTGGCGCTCTGCCACTGACAGTGGACGCTGGACATTTTAGTGACTTTAAAACCTGAGGTTAGAACTAGTCTGTCTAAACTCTAAACTGCAGCAACAACTGTTCCCCTATTTGAGGCTCCAGCTCCTGTCACGTCGGCTCTGTGACTCGAGTCGGACGTGACTCACTGACATCACTTGTCTGAGACTCGAGTCCGACGTGACTCACTGACATCACTTGTCTGAGACTCGAGTCCGACGTGACTCAATGATGTCACTCGTCTGAGACTCGAGGCCGACGTGAGACTCGAGTCCGACAGGTGGCCCAGTCACTAGCAACGAGTGCAGGGAAGAGGCTCCACCCACCTCCTTCTGGTCAGTGCGGCGTAATTACACTAGACAAGTCTCTCTCTCAGTGCCGCTGATCAGCTGATGTGAGAGAGAGACTCGGGCAGAGGCAGAGCACGTGACAATATGCCAGTGTGGTATTTTCGTAGGGGGCAATTGCCCTGTTGCCCCCCCCCCCCGGATCCGCCCCTGGATCAGCTACAAGGAATAGTACCTTGTACTTCTGGGTATAGGGATCATATGACTAGCTTCTCTTTCCCCAATCTTTTACTAAATCTCCATAGAGCAGGCAAGGAGAGGAAGGTCTTTTCTGACTCATGAATCTCTGTTTTTTCAGACTGAACTACAGTGGAACCTTGGATTACGAGCATAATCCGTTGCAGGAGAATGCTTATAATCCAAAGCACTTGCATATCAAAGCGAGTTTCCTCATAGAAGTCAATGGAAAACAAAGATAATTTGTTACACATTGACTTCTATTGCATGCAATACCGTATGTGGCCAGAGGTGGGGGGCACCGGAGAGACTCGGAAATACTCGTAGATCGCTCAGAAACACTCGGGAACCCTCGGAAATGCTCAGAAACACTCGGGATTGGAGTATTTCTGAGTGTTTCGGAGTATTTCCGAACAGCTCTGAGTGTCGCCGGCAGAGGCTTGAATCCTGCTCGTGTTGTGAGACAACACTCGCAAACCGAGTCACGATTTTTTAAATAATTGCTCGTATTGCGAAATGCTTGTTAACCGCATTACTCGCAACCCGAGGTTCCACTGTATAAAGCTTTGCAGTTTTTCAAATAAAGGAGTTAAACCTCATCTTTGGAATGACCCCCTACAGACACACCCACCCCCTTTTACTTAACTGCTTTTAGAAGAGTCCAACGCAGGGTCACTAAAAGGATCCGGAAGACATTAAGAAGCACCATCATGAGATCATAACACAAGTGGTGGCAACAAGACCAGTTGGGGGACATGGATGCAACTTTCTGAGCACAGTTTGCCATGGTGGGTCATGTGTCTTAGATGTTTTTCTTTTTTACTTGTGAATGGGTCTCTGCAGGAGGGAGATATGAGGTTTAAGGATGAATGGGGCGGGGGGGGCTCTTCCCCTGGGAAGAAGGAAGAAGCTATTGAAGGAGAGATTGAAAGCTGAAGACTCACACCCCTTCCAAGTCTCAGCTAGGCTTAGCTGGAGTTACCCCGACAGTCAGAAGCTGAGTCTGTCACATGACAATGGGAGGGAAATTGCTAATTGGGCCCAATTTGGATATTTTCACTTAAGGTTGTACTCAGCCGTTTAGACATTAATGGCTGTGTGTTGAGTTATTTTGAGAGGACAGCAAATATACACTGTTATACAAGCTGTACACTCACTACACAACATTGTAGCAAAGTGTAATTTCTTCAGTGTTGTCACATGAAAAGATATAATACAATATTTTCAAAAATGGGAGGGGTGTACTCACTTTTGTGAGATACTGTGTATCAGTGTTGCCAACCTACCAGATTGAAATGTACTGACACAATACCAAAATTTTACTGGCACGGCCAAGTTTTTACTGCCATTTCCAAAAGTTACAAAATTACAGTTTTAAGGGCAAATAAGACTATTTAGGCAACAAACAAGTACAATATGCAATTAGCAATGTGATTTAAGGTAGATAATAAGGAAAAAAACATATTTTATTTTTGATATAGTAAGTAAGTAGCTCAAGGACAGGACTCAGGGGGGCAAAAAATTAGAATGGGCGGCACACACACATAAAATTGACTCTCACAGTGACACTGACAGCTGTGTGCAGCAGCACAGATGATGATGAGACCTCCCCGACACGACACGTCCCAATGACATTCTCTCTCCAAGCCAGACCACTACCACAGACCCACACATGAAGCTCTGGCCACTACAGCTTGGCTCCATTGCACTATGACATCACACGACATGGTAAGGCACTGCCTCCACCAGAGCCACCCGATCACACTGTAGCAGGCACTAGGATGGTCTCAGCCAGCTTCCGGACCAAGCGGAGCATCATAGCCATATTTTTTACTGGCAACCTTTTACTTTTACTGGCATTTACTGGCAGGAGAAAATTGCCTGTTCTTTACTGGCGGTTGGCAACACTGCTGTGTATTGTATTGCAAACTGACCATAACCTTTGATCCTGATCTTTGACTCTGACCACAGCCTTTGACCCTAACCTTGGCCTTGACCTAGACCAGTTTGTTTAAACTTTTCTCCTCTATCAAGGAGAAAAAGATGCAATGTTTTTTTTTTTCTCTAGTCATGAGGAGACAAAAAAAAGCGCACTTCCAACACAAACACATGTACACATATATGCAGCCCCATGGATAAATACCTACTTCTGTGAGGCTATATATATGTTCATAGTTGGCAGTAAGGGGTTAAAAAAGATATAAACCCTAACTGGATGACATTTAGTTTTATCTGTGCTTTGCATATTGTATACAATGGCCATATCTTAAATAAAATCCTTTTTTACTGTTTTACTCTTTGTTACACCTCAGTACTATTGATCTCCTGGAGTCTCTATGCCGCCATTTCTTATCTACCTACACTTCAGTGATGGTGCATTGTATTTCTCAGAGTGGGTGGACCATGTCTGAGTAATGTGTGTTAAAATGTCTAATCGTTGTTTCCATCGGAAACCTTTGCGACAGGGTGACAACACAGGAGAACAATTGGGAGACAAAGTCAGAGAGTTGTCACCCTTTAACAGGAAGTGGGGCCTTTATGGCAGGATCACAAGGGATTATTTTAATAGAAGCTGCAGATTTCAAAAAGATTGAAAATTATTTTAAAAGTGACTTAAGGTTATATGACATTTTAATGATTTGACTAACATCTATGTTAACACTTAACTAACTCTCCAATTCTAACTTAAAAGAGTTGTAAAGGAAAAAAATTTTTTGCCTAAAATTAATGTATGCAAGGTAGACAGACAGAATAGTGTAATGATTCTGTTAAAAAATGAGTAAATGCCTATTAAATTCCTTCATCTATATCACCTCCGGCATTCTAGTTTCTGTTCTCTCATTCACTTCCTGGTTTGCATCGCTCGTTCATGTAAGAACTACATTTCCCAGTATGAATTGTGGCACGCCCAGTAATTCACACCTCCTTGAAGTCTCTGAAGCCTCGTACACACGACCGAGGAACTCGACGGGCGAAACACATCGTTTTCCTCGTCAAGTTCCTTGTTAGGCTGTTGATTAACTCGACAAGCCAATTTTCTCCATTCCCGTCAAGGAAATAGAGAACATGCTCTCTTTTTGGCTCGTCGAGTTTCTCGACAGTTTCCTCGACGAAAATGTACACACGACCGGTTTCCTCAGCAAAAAACATATCTCCCAGCAAGTTTCTTGCTGGTTTTTGCCGAGAAACTTGGTCGTGTGTACGAGGCCTGACACGTAGAGAGCGTCCTGCCACACAGATGTAGTACCCAGGAGGGGGTGAGCATGTTACTGACCACCGCAGTAAAGCCTCCCATCACGGTGGTCAGTAAAATCAGACAAGCAGGAAGTGAACAAAACAGAAATAGAGCAACTTCTGAGCAAAAACAAACAATGAGGAAGTGAAAAGAGGAATGTCTGCAGGTAAAGGATGCTTATTATGAATTTAATTTTTTTCATTTACAACCCCTTTAACCCCGAATAGTGAAGTAACAAAATTGATACTTACCTTATGGGTGCTAAAAGTATAGGTACCACCAGCTAACTGAGAAGAACCAGCGCTGAAAAATGATCATCCGGATTTACTGTGATATATAAAAAAAAAAAATGACAAGGCTCTAGCTCCCTTCACATTTTCAGAAAGCTGTAACATACATAAGAGAGATCTGAATGAATTCCTGTCACAGCTCCATTGTGCGAGCCCCAGTAATGGAGCAGACGGATCTGACTGATTTTGTGTTATTCATAGGGGAGACAATGGGGGGTCTGTATATATATTTGTTTTGGTGGATAGAACAAGATTTCAATTCCCCGTCTGTGTCAGCCACGTCATGGCAATCTTGACATTTCCCCCGGGGAGTCTAATTATATCACATAGGCCAAACTTGTGCAAAAAGAAGAAGAAAAAGGGATTGTTGTACAGACTCCCATCTGTGTGCTCACATAGGGTTTACTTTACGGAAAGCCACAAGACATTACTCAGTGGCAGAAGAACCACAAGTCCCAGAATGCCCGATGGCAATTTACAACAAATGAACAAGTCTGTGGATTTTCAAGCTTCATCTCACAGGGGATATCTTTCTTTATAAAGATACAGTACATTGTGTGTGCGTATACATGTAAATATATATATATATATATATATATATATATATATATATATGTATATATATATATATAAAACACATTGCAATAAAAAGTATGTGAACCCTTTTGGAATGATATGGATTCTGCACAAATTGGTCATAAAATGTGATCTGATCTTCATCTAAGTCACAACAATAGACAATCACAGTCTGCTTAAACTAATAACACACAAAGAATTAAATGTTACCATGTTTTTATTGAACACACCATGTAAACATTCACAGTTCAGGTGTAAAAAGTATGTGAACCCTTGGATTTAATAACTTGTTGAACCTCCTTTGGCAGCAATAATTTCAACCAAACGTTTCCTGTAGTTGCAGATCAGACGTGCACAACGGTCAGGAGTAATTCTTGTTTCAGTTCAGCAATATTCTTGGGATGTCTGGTGTAAATCGCTTTCTTGAGGTCATGCCACAGCTTCTCAATCTGGTTGAGCTCAGGACTCTGACTGGGCCACTCCAGAGGGTGTATTTTCTTCTGTTTAAGCCATTCTGTTGTTGATTTTCTTCTATGCTTTGCGTCGTTGTCCTGTTGCAACCCCCATCTTCTGTTGAGCTTCAGCTGGTGGATAGATGGCCTTAAGTTATCCTGCAAAATGTCTTGATAAACTTGGGAATGAATTTTTCCTTCGATGATAGCCATCCATCCAGGCCCTGACGCAAGAAAAGCAACCCCAAACCATGATGCCCCCACCACCATACTTCACAGTTGGGATGAGGTTTTGATGTTGGTGTGCTGTGCCTCTTTTTCTCCACACATAGTGTTGTGTGTTTCCTCCAAACAACTCAACTTTGGTTTCATCTGTCCACAGAATATTTTGCCAGTACTGCTGTGGAACATCCAGGTGCTCTTGTGCAAACTGTAAACGTGCAGCAATGTTTTTTTTTGGACAGCAGTGGCTTCCCCTGTGGTATCCTCCCATGAAATCCATTCTTGTTTAGTGTTTTACGTATCGTAGATTCGCTAACAGGGATGTTAGCATATGCCAGAGACTTTTGTAAGTCTTTAGCTGACACTCTAGGATTCTTCTTCATCTCATTGAGCAGTCTGCGCTGTGCTCTTGCAGTCATCTTTACAGGACGGCCACTCCTAGGGAGAGTAGCAGCAGTGTTGAACTTTCTCCATTTATAGACAATATGTCTTACCGTGGACTGATGAACAGCAAGGCTTTTGGAGATATTTTTATAACCCTTTCCAGCTTTATGCAAGTCAACAATTCTTAATCGTAGGTCTTCTGAGAGCTCTTTTGTGCGAGGCATCATTCACATCAGGCAATGCTTCTTGTGAAAAGCAAACCCAGAAGTGGTGTGTGTTTTTTTATAGGGCAGGGCAGCTGTAACCAACACCTCCAATCTCGTCTCATTGATTGGACTCCAGTTGGCTGACACCTCACTCCAATTAGCTCTTGGAGATGTCATTAGTCTAGGGGTTCACATACTTTTTCCACCTGCACTGTGAATGTTTACATGGTGTGTTCAATAAAAACATAGTAACATTTAATTATTTGTGTGTTATTAGTTTAAGCAGACTGTGATTGTCTATTGTTGTGACTTAGATGAAGATCAGATCACATTTTATGACCAATTTATGCAGAAATCCATATCATTCCAAAAGGGTTCACATACTTTTTATGGCAACTGTATATATATAGATCTATCTATCTATCTATCTATCTATCTATCTATCTATCTATCTATCTATCTATCTATCTATCTATCTATCTATCTATCTAGCTATATCGTACATGACTGTGTTATCTCTGAGCCTGCATCTCAGCCCAGGAAGTAGATAGGGACAGCAGATGATGCCCAAACAAAGATGGTGCTGTTCTTCTTGAAAGAAAACAAATTAAATATTGGCAGGGGGAGTACTGTGATCTCTGTGACAGGTAAAAAATACCTGGAAGTGTTATACTGACAAATTGCTTATCATGCAGTTTACATTTTAAAAACATACTGTAACTGGTGCTAGGTCTACCTGAACCTGACCCTGACACTAAACCTAGCCCTAAAATGACATCTCAACCTCTGCTCAATATTTAACAGTTGATGTAATCTTCTGAAGGCTATCCTCAGCTTAAACCCTAGTAGTTAAAGGAGAAGTATGGCCAAAGCTCTCTTCTGGGTCACAGGAAGCCACTTATTTGTGCTTCACCACATTCACTGAAGCCCACAGCTGACATTACAGAGTCGCTCCAGTCTCTGGAAGGATCCTAAAAATAATGTCGGGATCCACCCAGCTCAGCTCCCATCCCCTCCCCAGCCCAGAACTCCAGTGAGTGCTGGAGGGGCAGAGCAGAGAGCATGCCCCAGGAAGACCAAATTTGATCGCTCATGTCTTAGGGACAGCGGGGGACAGCAATGCTGCAGTATGGAGGTGACTATAAATGTTTTTTTTTTAAATTCCCACACTTCTCCTTTAGATTAAGACATTCAGGGCCGATCCGCCCTATAGGCTTACTATGCAAGCCGCTTAGGGCCCCACAAAGCTGCAAAGTGCCCCCCAAATTACTAGAGGCTCCGCCTGGGGAGAAGTCATTTTCGCCCCCTCACCCCGCTTCTCAACTCGCTGGCTGCATGGGAGAAGAGGTAAGAAGTCAGCACCCCCTGCTTCTCAATTTAATGTAAGATGTCATTTCCGACAGCAGAACACCCCCTCCCCCCGCTTCTCAACTTTCTTTAATGTGACATATCACTGTCATCAGCGCCCCCCGCTTCTCATTTTTAATGTGCCATGTCATTTTGCTTAGGGCCCCAGGGAGGTCAGGATCGGCACTGAAGACATTTATACCCTGACCATAATTCTAACATTATGTTCTCCCTGTGCCTGGATGGGTTTCCTCCAAGTACCCGAATTTCCTCCCACACTCCAAAGGCATGTTGGCAGGTTAATTGGCTTCTGTCTACATTGGCCCTAGTATGTGTATGTATGAATGTGAGTTAGGGACCTTAGATTGTAAGCTCCTTGAGGGCAGGGACTAATGTGAATGTACAATATATATGTGAAGTGATGTGTAAATTAAAGGCGTTATATATAAACCTGAAATAAATGGCCTACTCCTATAGCAAGGGTATTATTCAGCTTTGATCAAAGCTGCGCAGGTTTTATTTTGTCTACAGACATCCCTTATCTGCATAGGCAGTTTTTTTGGTAGAGGTGAACTATATCTTTAACAAGCTGAGCTGTAGCATGTCAGACCACTGGTAATCCATGCTTTGAACTCAGGCTCACAATTGTGGCTCACTTCACCATTAATAATAAATGATGGAAGTGTAGAATCTCCTGTACGAGGTGACCCCGCAGCCAGCTGATCCGATATGAAACTTTACAGGACTTATCAACAACATTCTCCAAAGTTTTCCCAGGAAGCCTGAGAGTCCAGCTCATTAGCCGAACACTTGCCTCGTGCCTGCGGACAATGCGGCCCGTGAAACACAATACGGCCAGGAAGAAGAAGACGATCTGTGACAACAACGTAGTGGAATTTTGGGGTCGGGGGAAATGGGTTTAATAACGTGTCAGTGGAATAGCTTAGAATCCTGCTGAGGGAATTTCGGGAAAGCAGAGAATAGGACGGAGGGAGGAATGTCAGGGACATTCACAGGCGTCTTCAGTTACACATTAAAATGAAGAGCTCTAAATTTACACTCAGCTCCCGGGGTCACCATTATAAAACTGCCTGATGTCAGTGGAGGGCGCAAATCGCTACCACGTGGATGTGCCAGCCTCCCATGTGGAAGCCATTAGTGGCCGGAGTCCAGTCTACGGGGCACCGGGGTCCATTTCATGAAATTGTCCTCCTGGTCAGGTCTGTGCGGTGGGTGGTCCTGGGAGTGAAGTCATGGAATACAATGGAGAGGTATTGTCTGGCCCTCCCTCCACTTTCCATTCTCATCCCCAACTTCTCATTGTGGAAATTGGCTGAACACAACGGGCAGGTTGTGCCATGAATAGCTGGCAACAATAAGGTGTAATTGTGTTATTTTTAGGCACCTTGAAGGAGAAGGGCAGGAAAAATCGAAAATTCACTCAACCGAAAGACCAGCGCCAACGTTTCGCATTTCACTGTATTTTGGGTGGTGTTTGTTCATTTGGGATAAATGATATAAAATATACATAAAAACCAAACCACAGATACCTTCTCATAGCGCCTCCACCCTTCCCTAATGTCATTGTTGTACAGAGGCCAGGCTCATACGTGTAAATCAGAATGAGTACACATTTATAATATGCGCATTTTATGTTATTATTGAAAGGTTTATTGTTTAATTGCTGTTACTGTCATTACTTGGCATGCTTGCTGTACCATATTTCTTTTCATGTGTTACATATGTAAATTCTCCCTTTAGTTTCCACTTTTCATTACCCTGATCAACAACTGCCCTAGCCACAGGATTGATCTACTAAAACTGGAGAATGCAAAATCGGGTACAGCTCTGCATAGAAGCCAATCAGCTTCCAGTCTTTTTTTGTCACCGCCTAAGGGCCCTTTCACACGGGCATTCCGATCAGGTCCGCCTGTCAGTTTTTCAGGCATACCTGATCGGAGCCTCAATTCACCTCTATGGAGTGGCAGATGTCAGCGGTGACATGCCTGATCCGATCCTGTCCGTGAAAGACAGAAGGAGACCCTATTTTCCATCCGTCGATCGAATCTGTTAGGATCAGATAGAAACGGACAGGCCGATCCATTTTCATCCGATCTCCCCATAGCGAGAGTGGGGCTCTGATAGGTTCGCCTCAGCACAGAGAGCGGAGACAGACCTGTCATCCACCTGCTCAGGGATCAACGGATCGATACACCGCTGAGCAAAGCGGAGTCCGCTGGGCAGACCGCCCATGTGAAAGGACCCTTCATTGAACAAGCTGAAGTTAGAAGCTGACTGGCTACCATGCACAGCTGCATCAGATTTTGCATTCTCTAGTTTTAGTAAATCAACCCCATGGAGTAGATTGAAAAACAATGTATATTTTATACAGCTGCACAAAAAAAAAGTGATTTTAATATATTCCTCAGTAACCACAAAGAATATAAATCCACTTTGTATGCATCAAATGTCTTTGCAAACTCAGATATTACCTTGTAAAGTAGCAGTTGCATCAATAATGTGCTGCAGGCCGCCTACAGAAAACTACAAGAGGGGGCGGAGACAGGACCAGTCACCCTGCACAAGAAGAGAAAGCAGCAGTGACAGGTCTTTACTACAGGAAGCTCCTACACAGAGGTAAAGTTTCACACTGGATTACTGCACAGATCTGGAAGAAATACACAAAGCACACCGAGATTCAAGTTTGAAGACACATGACAATATTTGCTTATCTCAGAGTTCAGCCTAAAGCAGTAATGCCGAGTACACACGGTTGGAATTTCTGATGGAACTTTCCGTCAGAATTCTGATGAAGCTGACTTCCATCAGTCTTGCATACACACTGTCAGACTAAATTCCGACCGTCCAAAACACGGGGACGTAAAACACTACAACGAGCCGAGAAAAAGTTCAATGCTTCCGAGCATGCGTCGACTTGATTCTGAGCATGCGTGGGTTTTTTCTCCGTCGGAGTTGCACACAGACAATAGGACTTTTTTCATCGGAAAGTCCGATCGGGTGTACGCGGCATTAGACTAGACTGGTTTCTTTTCACACCTGTGCAGTTCTTGGCTGTTTTCACAAGCGTCTGTTGCAGTTTGGGTGGAGACTGAGGAAATTCTTCCTACTGCCTGCAGCAGACTATTGACATCATCTCAGCCTAGGCAAAGTCGCTGACTGAAGCTCAAAGATAGCTTTTTAATGATAAAAGGTGGAGCTGAAAAATGATTGCAATATGTCAGGAATTTATTCATGTGGATTTGTCATGCTTCTACTTACCGTATTTATCGGGGTATTGCGCGCTCCGGCGTATAGCGCGCACCCCTAAAGTGGACCCGCATTCCTGTGGAAAAAAGATTTTCGTACTTACAGTTTTGGTGTCTTGCGCGGCGTCCATCGGCGGCCTCGTCGGATCCGGCGTCCGTCTGCGGCTTCGGGTGTCCTCTTCGTCGGCTCCGGCGTCCTTCTGCGGCGTCCTCCCCGCTCGATCCCCGCTTTCCCGCGCCAAGTTTGAACACTGCGCTGGCATATACCGAGCGCAGTACACTCGTGTATAGTCGGGCAGGCTCGGCTACTCTCGCGCTCATGTCCTGTACGTCCAGGACGTGAGCGCGAGAGGAGCCGAGCCTGCCCGACTATGCACGAGTGTACTGCGCTCGGTATATGCCGGCGCAGTATTCAAACTCGGCGCGGGAAAGCGGGTATCGGCGTATATCGCGCACCCACGATTTTGCCCTGAAAAAAAAAGTGCGCGGTATACGCCGATAAATACGGTACATTTGTGTAATTCAGTGAGGGGTAGAACGATACTCCACAATTCATTTTCAGGTTAATAAAAATAAAATTCATTATCACACAAGACATTGAAAAAATGTGCAGCCTCATTAAATGCCATTTTATTGTAATTGCAATGAAGGTCCTTTCTTCCAAACTGATTGGCGGCGAAGATACAAGATATTTGGAGCCATCGCGCTACATCAAGAACAAAAAAAGGAGATTAATGTGAAGTCCAGAACAGTTTATAAAGAGTCTGACTGAAAGGACCGTAATTCCCAGCAGATACCCGTCAGACAGATGTATGAATATTGTGTGTTTGTAGTGGACGAAGGAGGGGGGGGGGACGAAGGAGGGGGGTACTTCTCAAAGTTTATTTAACTGCATTGTATCTAATGGCAGAATCTTCCACAGCCCCTTCAGTGATGGACAGCCGGGGACTTATAATAAGCAGTGA
Source organism: Rana temporaria (assembly GCF_905171775.1). Taxonomy (NCBI): domain Eukaryota; kingdom Metazoa; phylum Chordata; class Amphibia; order Anura; family Ranidae; genus Rana; species Rana temporaria. Next base: position 366,497,440 of record NC_053491.1, read on the forward strand.
ACCCAAATGAAATTGTGTGTTAATAGGGAACTATTAATGGGAGTTTGCTGCTCTAAAATTTTGGATGCACATAATGTTATCTGTATGTGTAAATGTTTTCTATAGCCTGCTTAGAGTTTGGATAAATGTATATCTATAGAATCATATCTATATACAGTTGTGCTCATAAGTTTACATACCCTGGCAGAATTTATGATTTCTTGGCCATTTTTTAGAGAATAAGAATAATAACACAACAATGATATTGAGGTCAGGAGACTGAGATGGCCACTCCAGAACCTTTACTTTATTCTGCTGTAGCCAATGACAGGTCGACATGGCCTTGTGTTTTGGATTGTCATGTTGGAATGTCCGAGTACGTCCCATGCACAGCTTCCTGTCTGATGAATGCAAATTTTTTGATAACATACTGCATTCATCTTGCCATCAATTTTGACCAAATTTCTTGTGCCTTTGTAGCTCACACATCCTCAAAACATCAGCGATCCACCTCCGTGTTTCACAGTAGGAATGGTGTACCTTTCATCATTGATCATTCCTCTCCAAATGTAGCATGTATAGTTGTGGCCAAAAAGCTAAATTTTGGTCTCATAACTCCAAATGACTTTGTGTCAGAAGGTTTGAGTCTTGTCTCTGTGCTGTTTGGCGTATTGTAAGAGTCGGTTCACACTAGGGTGACACGACTTCCAGCACGACTTTCAGAAGCAACTCCAACACGACTTGAGCATGAACCACAGGACGATCTGGGGAGATTTACAACACGACTTGAAGTCGTCTCCAGGACAGGAGACATTCCAGTGGCCAATAAAACAACCATCAGCTCTGGGAGAGGGAGGGGTTTGCCTGAGAAATGTATGTTATCTTCCTTGAAAGTAGCTTCAGTTAAGACAGTGATCCGACTTCTGAGGCGACTTCCATTGAAATCAATGGGTACAAATCGCCTACAAGTCGGATTGAAGTAGTACAGGAACCTTTTCTGAAGTCGGATCGCCTTGAGTCGTGAAGGCCTCTTGAGGCCCCTAGGGAAAGAGAGCCTTGACTGATGGGGGCATGGCCAGGTACTGGACAAGGCGGTGGTCATGGTAGGATTGGCTACTTGGGGGGTTGGGTTGGGCCCGAGCTCAGATAAAAGGGACCGCCCCAGGGAATTCTGGGTCTTTTGGAAGCGCGCTGGGAAGAGCTGCCCACCCTCCCGCCCCCGTTTTGTTATGGTACGTCACAGCTTGCTGCGGTTTTCTTGACCTTGCCAGCAGAAAATGGCCGTAGTGGGCCATGCCCCTTTATGGACACCGGAAGTAGGCGGCCTGTCCAGCACTTATGGTAAGGACAGGCCCCTCCCCCTTCTGGAATTGTGCTCACAGTACAACTGTGACTGGCACTGGTTATAAATTGTTGAAATTGTTATGTTGCTTTAATAAAGCTGTGGCCTTGCCCTTTCCAACTTAACGGTTGTAAGAGTGTTTATTTATTGGGATGAAGGGGCAAGAGGGAAGGTTTATGTACATAAGTTTGTAGTAAGGCGTACCTGGGAGCATTGCGCCTCAGCAGTCATGTGTATTAACACTGCTCCCATTCACTTCCATTGTTTTTCTCTACAGCACGACTTGGGACGACTTGAGGCGACATGAAGTCGGATCGCAAGTCGCCCCAGTGTGAACCGGCTCTAAGTGGGATACTTTATGGTATTTATGTAGTAATGGCTTTCTTCTGGAGACTCGACCATGCAGCGCATCTTTCTTCAAGTGCAGACACACCACATGTTTTCAGAGAGTCCTGTATTTCACCTAAAGTTATTTGTGGGTTTTTCTTTGCATCCCAAACAATTTTTCTGGCAGTTGTGGCTGAAATTTTAGTTGGTCTACCTGACCGTGGTTTGGTTTAAACAGAACCCCTTATTTTCCACTTCTTGACTACAGTTTGAACACTGCTGATTGGCATTCTAAATTCTTTGGATATATTTTTATATCCCTTTACTGTTTTATACAGTTCAACTACCTTTTCCCGCAGATCCTTTGACAATTCATTTGCTTTCCCCATGACTCAGAATCCAGAAACGTCAGTGCAGCACTGGATGAAAGATGCAAGGGTATGTCAAGAGTCCAGAAACTCATTGACCTTTTATACACACAAACGAATTACAAGCAAACAGATCAGAGGTGAGGATGGTTACCTTTAATAGCCATTCAAACCCCTTTAGCCAAACACTAACTATGAGTGAAAGAAGTGTTTTTGAGTTATCATCTATATTCTCCAAAAAATTACCAAGAAATCATAAATCCTACCAGGGTATGTAAACTTACGAGCACACCTGTATATATATATATATATATATATATATATATATATATATATATATATATATATATATATACATATATATATATATACATATATATATATATATATATATATATATATATATATACTGTATATACACTATATTGCCAAAAATATTGGGACGCCTGCCTTTACACCAGGGGTGCCCAACCTTTTGAAGAGCAAGGGCCACTCAAGCAACTTGGTAATCGGTCGCGGACCACAATGAGTAGCAGCGCACTCTACTCTTTTTTTTTTTTTTACCGATTGGATTGGTGGTAAGCATTTGTAAACGGACACTTTTCAAGTCCATTTACATCTTCCACTCCTTAGAAGTGAATGGAGGGTTCGATTGGGTCGGACTGACTGTGTGAAAGGGGCCAAAGGCTGCTTTCACACTGATGCACTGTTGTTTACCTGTACTGTGGGTGCAGCACAGTTCATCTGTGGCTTTTCTGCAGGTTAGCTACACTTTGCCATAGACTTCTATTATATTCTGTAGGTGTTGTGCACTTTCAGAAAGCGCACCAAACTTGCAGGTAATAGAAGTCTATGGCTCAGTACAGGTAACTCAGTTTGAAAGCAGGCCAGTAACCACTGCAGAACAGATATGCCCATAAATACAATGTGATTTTAGTAATAAACGTACCTTTAATAACTGTGTAGCGTCCCCTTACTTTTCAGTATGGTCGCTACGCTAGAGTAAGTTGGAATGGGAGGATTAGGTTGCTCCCATTCACGGTTTATGGAAATTTAGGCTGTTGCCAATTTTTCAGAATTTGTCCTGTGGGTCAGTCTGCGCTCCGGGGGTGCGTTATCACCCCCGGGCGGCAGCTGGCGCTAGAGGGGTTCTGACAGACCCACCTTCTCTCAGCAGCCAATCAGAGGAGTTCTTTCCTTGTTGGGCATGCTGGGAGGGGGATATATCTGGGCAACCACCTTTTGGCCGTTCTGTTCTGTGCGGTGCCCGACTTCCAGGTGCGGTACCCACCTTCAGGGTGCGCGCATCCATGGGCCCCGCCACCGTGGCCTGCTTTACTGGGGTCACGCACCATGCGGAGCCTCATCCCAACCAAGAGAGGGGCCCCAGCGACTGCTGAGAGGATCCTAAGCCGGGAGCTGTGCGATGGGGGATTGGCTCGGGAGAACCGAGAAACAGAGGTTGTCCAGGAGGCCTAGACAAAGCATCGGGGATCCGGTCACCACACTGTATGACAGGTATGCTTAAAGCGGGGGTTCACCCTATCGACGGGAAAAAAACATTTTTTTTTTCTTTTACCTTTAAATCAGGCATTGTAGCGCGAGCTACAGTATGCCTGTCCCGAATTTTTTCCCCCCATACTCACCTTGTAGTCGTCCATCGAAGATACCGGGGAATGGGCGTGCCTCTGGAGACGGAGGATGATTGACGGCCGGCTCTGGCGCGTCACGCTTCTCCGGAAATAGCCGAAATAGGCTTGGTCTTCACGACGCGTGCGCATAGCCTGTGCGCACGCGCCGTGAAGAGCCGAGACCTACTCCGGCTGTCTTCGGGGAGAGTGACGTGCCAGGGCCGGCCGTCAATCATCCTCCCTCTCCATAGGCACGCCCATTCCCCGCGGGAGCCGAAATCTACGATGGACGACTACGAGGTGAGTACGGGGTTAAAAAAATCGGGACAGGCATACTGTAGCTCGCGCTACAATGCCTGTCTCGATGGTAACATCAAGTACGAGAGGGTGAACTACCGCTTTAAGCTGTCAGTGGGTGACACTATCTGAACTGACTGGGAGGATTCACTCAATCTAATTTCACAAATCTCAAATTGTCGAGCCTGTGGCAGAGGCCTGTTCCTCGAAGTGATTCTTAAGTGGCGCTCCGGCTGCCAGGCCTGTGATAGACGCCTGTCCGGGGGCACTTTACCCACCCTGATTATGGTGGTGACGAATTGTATTACATTATTGCTGAGAGCAGGCTTGCTCTCTTTCATATCCAAGGCCTGATACTAAAGTTTCTCTACACTCATCAACTTTTCTCTCTTGTGTGTCATGTTGATGTTGGCCATGTTAGGTCTTGGAATAAAGCATTGAAAACTCAATTGACGTCTGGACACCTGCTCTTTATTCACACTCACAGCTATCACCCCTAGACCAAGTCAAGAAGGTAACTTAAATAGGCCGATCCCAAACTAAACAGCGGCTCCTTCGTGGGTGAGCGCTAAAACAGTATTCTATTTAATTCCATCCCAGAGCACAAGGTCGCGGACCACATCAGAGGGCTCCGCGGGCCACATGTGGCCCCCGGGCCACTGTTTGGGACACCCCTGCTTTACACAGTGCCTGATCTTACAAATGCGCTTCTGGAAGAATGGTCAAACATTCCCATAGACACACTCCTAAACCTTGTGGACAGCCTTCCTAGAAGAGTTGAAGCTGTTATAGCTGCAAAGGGTGGGGCAACTCAATATTGAACCCTACGGACTAAGACTGGAATGCCATTAAAGATCACGTGCGTGTAAAGGCAGATGTCCCAACACTTTTGGTAATATAGGACCAGATTCACGTAGGAGAGCGTATCTTTAGTTGGGCATAGCGTATCCTATTTACGATACGCCGCCGCAACTTAGACAGGCAAGTGCAGTATTCACAAAGCACTTGCTCCGTAAGTTGCGGCAGGGTAGCGTAAATCGGCCGGCGTAAGCCCGCCTAATTCAAATGTGGAAGAGGTGGGAGTGTTTTATTAAAATGAGCCGTGACCCCATGCAAATGAAGCGCCGATCGTACGGCGCCCGCGCGCGCATGCTCAGTATCACGTCAAATTTACTCCATAAGATACGCCAGGCCCAATGCCTGTGACGTGAACGTAACCTACGCACAGGCCCATTCACGTACGACTTACGTAAACGACGTAAAAAGATACGCTTGCCGACGTCCATACTTTGCATTGGCTGCGCCTCATATAGCAGGGGTAACTTTACGCCGGACGTAAGCCTAACGTAAACAGCGTAGCGGGCGCAAGTACGTTAGTGAATCGGCGTATATACCTAATTTACATATTTAACGCGTAAATCTACGGAAGTGCCCCTTGCGGCCAGCGTAAATATGCACCCAAGATACGACGGCGTAGGAGACTTGCGCCGCTCGTATCCTGGCCAAATCTACCGTATGTGTAACTGATTTTGAAGCCTCGTACACAGCAAGAAACTTGCTGTTTTGTTTTTTTTTGCAGAGGAAACCGGTCGTGTGTACACTTTTCGACAAGGAAATTGTTGAGGATCTCGTCGAGCCAAAAAGAGAGCATGTCTTCTTTTTCCTCGACGGCAATGGAGAAATTTGGCTCGCCGAGATCCTCGGTCGTGTGTACGAGGCCTGAGAACAGGGGGGATCCGCCCTATAGGCTCACTATGCATGCCGCTTAGGGCCCCACAAAGCTGCGGAGGGCCCCCCAAATTAGAGGCCCCGCCTGGTGAGTCATTTTCAGCCCCTCACTCCACTTCTCAACTCGCTGGCTGCATGGGAGAAGAGGTAAGAAGTCGGAACCCCCCACTTTTCACTTTAATGTAAGCGCCCCCCCCCCCCCCACCCCCACTTCTCAATAATGTGACATGTCATTTTTGGCAGCCCCCCCTCGCTTCTCAACTTTAATTTGACAAGACATTTTGCTTAGGGCCCCAGGGAGGTCAGGATCGGCACTGCCTGAGAATCAGGCGCATAGATACGACGGCTCACATTCGGACTTACGACGGCGTACGTGGAGATACGCCATCGTAAGTCCACTGTGAATCTGGCCCATAGTGTATATATATCCAGCTTAGTAGACTTCCTTTTGTTAAATTTAAATTTCAGGTTTGTATTGTTGCCTGTGTCCCAACTCTATTTGTGCTAGTCACAGAGACAGAAATTCAATGGTGGTATGCAATTATGTTTTGATATTAGAGTGTAAGCTCCTCTGGTGCAGAGACTTTTGTGATTAGTTCAGTGTTCTCTGTGCAAAGCTGCTGAGTATGGCAGAGCTAGTTAAATGTAAAGAGAGATATAGAGCAACGCAACACCTATAAAACCTAAATATACATTATCCCACACAATCAATCACAAATTCTAAATCATAATAAAATTACAAAAAAAAATATCATAAATGTCAAAAGGACTGGACTTTTTATTATATTTATTGATAATTGAACTTTTGACATTTATGATCATCTTTTGTAATTTTATCATGATTTAGAATTTGAGATTGATTATTTGGCATAATGTATATATTGATGTAAGTTTTAACCACTTAAGACCTGGCCAGTTTTTGCGATTCGGCACTGCGTCGCTTTAACTGACAATTGTGCGGTTGTGCGACGTGGCTCCCAAACATAATTGGCGTCCTTTTTTTCCACAAATAGAGCTTTCTTTTGGTGGTATTTGATCACCTCTGCAGCTTTTATTTTTTGCGCTATAAACAAAAATAGAGCGACAATTTAGCGACAAAAAGTAAAAAACAATATTTTTTACTTTTTGCTATAATAAATATCCCCCCAAAAATATATAAAACATTATTTTTTTTCCTCAGTTTAGGCCGATACGTATTCTTCTACCTATTTTTGGTAAAAAAAAATTGCAATAAGCGTTTATCGGTTGGTTTGCGCAAAATTTATAGCGTTTACAAAAAAGGGGATAGTTTTATTGCATTTTTATTTTTTTTTATTTTTTTACTACTAATGGTGACGCACGACCCCACGGCTGGGCTTAAAGGGCCACGTACATGTACGTGGATGTGCCCAGCCGTGCATTCACAGAAGTTCAGCACAATTGCGGTAAAATTTATTTATATAAATGTATAATAATAATAGTGTGTGACTGTGGTGGGAATGTTAGAGTGTAAGCTCCTCTGGTACAGAAACTCATGTGAATAGCTTAGTGTTCTCTGTTCAGCACCATGGAATATGTCAGCTATATAAATGTATAATAACAATAATAGCTTATGAATGCAGTGGGACATTGGAGTGCAAGCTCCTCTGTATATTAATAATAGTGCGTGACTGCAGTGTATAGAATGTAAGCTTCTCTGGTGCTAAGACTGATGGGTCTTGCCCTGTCTTTTCTATACAGCACTGTGGAATATGTCAGGGATATATAAATATATGATAATAAAAGTTTGTGAAACAAGTGGAAAGTTAGAGCGTAAGCTCTTCTGTATAACAATAATAGTGTGTGACGTGCATTAGAGCATAAGCTCCTTTGGTGCAGAGACTAATGTGACTGGCTCAGTGTTCCTGTACAAGGCTGCAGAATATGTCAGAGCTATATAAATGTATAATAATAAAAGTGTGTGACTGTGGTGGGGGAATTAGAGTGTAAGCTCCTCTGGTGCAGAGACTGATGTAAATTAAATAGCTTAGTGATCTCTGTACAGAACCCCGGAATATGTCAGAGCTATATAAATGTATAATAATAAAAGTGTGTGAATGCAGTGGGACATTAGAGTGTAAGTTCCTTTTTATAATAATACATTACTTTTTTAGACACATCAGAGTGTAAGCTCCTCTGGTGCAGAAACTGATTTGCTCAGCCTTCTCTATACAGTACTGCATAATATGTCAGAGCTATATAAATGTATAATAATAATAGTGTGTTAAATCAGTAGGACATTAGAGAGCAAGCTCCTCTGTATAATAAGTGGGTGTGTCTGCAGTGGACACATTAGTGTGTAAGCTCGTCTGGCGCAGAGACTGATGTGACTGGCTCATTGTTCTCTGTGCAGCACTTCTAAATAAGTCAGAGCTATATAAATTAATTAAAAGATCAATATGGCATTATATTTATTTTCATAAGATGCTCCCCGGTCTCTGCATTAGTGAAGAATATATTACATGCTTTGACCTGTGTTAGAGTCCCGTCAGCCGTGGCCAGTTTATGATTTGCCAAACGATCCTCATTACTTTAAAAACTGTAATAGTAAAAGTATTTTTTTTTTTTTTAAAACTCATAAATAGTCAACAGAAATAAAATACTGAGCGCCTTTGTTTCTTCGACAGCTGAGAAAACACAAACGCTAATTGAATTAATAAATCACTTGATGCGGGGTTCGTGTTCCTGGGTTGTGCGAGGACACGCCAGCCATGCCATGTACACACTGAGGGACCTCTTTATTAAATTTCAGAGTTTATATTTTGCTGTTTTTTTTTTTTTTTTTACAGAACATATTATATGTAACATTTTTACCTATATTTAAGGTAGCTCTGGGCTTTTCTCAGCTCATTTTCTCCATATTTCAATAATAGTAGAACATTGTACCATGATGCTCATAATTTCATGGAGAAAGTTTGGAGTTATTGGCTAACTTAAAGCGGGAGTTCACCCGAATTTTTTTTTTTAACCTTAGATTGATGCTCATTTTGTCAAGGGGAATCGGGTAGTTTTTTTAAAATCGAAGCCGTACTTACTGTTTTAGAGATGCATCTTCTCCGCCGCTTCCGGGTATGGTCTTCGGGAGCGGGCGTTCCTATTTGATTGACAGGCTTCCGACAGGCTTCCGACGGTCGCATAAATCGCGTCACGAGTAGCCGAAAGAAGCCGAACGTCGGTGCGGCTCTATACGGCGCCTGCGCACCAACGTTCGGCTACTTTCGGGAAATCGTGACGCGATAGATGCGACCGTCGGAAGCCTGTCAATCAAGTAGGATTGCCCAGTCTTGCAGCCCATACCCGGAAGCGGCGGAGAAGATGCATCTCTAAAACGGTAAGTACGGCTTTGATTTTAAAAAAACTACCCGATTCCCCTAGACAAAATGAGCATCAATCTAATCTTAAAAATTAACTTTTCGGGTGAACCTCCACTTTAAGTAGATGGCTAATGATATTTAGACAAAATAGTTCCAAAATTGGATAAAATATAAAATATGAAGATTACAGGGAAGCAAAAAGCAATGCTTCTGCTGATCTTTAGATGTAGGCCAAACACATACTGAGAGATTATCCACCCAAGTTCTGTTCTATATCATGATACATTTCATTTTAGGCGTTTCGGTGCCTTGTTGCACTGCGGTTCACTTTGCGCACCGCCATCAAACTCCTTGTTCCCATCCAGCCAGAACGTTTGCCGTTTTGGGCTGTTTTCCTCCTAATTCAATAAATGATCAGAATGGCAGCTCCATGTTTAGTAAACAGGAAACGCGCACTTGACTCTGCTTTGTTTCTCTTGAAGTTTTCACATCCTGGAGGAGGAATTCAGTGCAGATCTGCACCTCCACAGCACAATGTACATGGGAAGCTTTGTTCCAGGAACTATATTTGTCCTGCGGAGCTAAATGTAGTACACTGGAGTTCCACATCGTGACACTAGGTGGCGAGCTTTCATCTTTATTTTCATGACCTGGGAAGGAAAATTTACTTTTTTTATCTTCATCTGGAGGTCTGACACACACTTGTTGTTCCTGTTTTAAAACTATTTTGTACTCGCTCTCTCTTTTTTTTTTTTTTTGCAGTTACAAATTATTATTTTCTTTTAATGGTGACATTTTTAACACGGATAAAAAAGACATAGGCCACATGCACACAGGGCATTTGCTTTTCTCCTCTGAATGACAGACTTCTGGCTGGAGAAAAGCTGCTTATAAAACGTGCGTAAAGCCACGTATTGTACATGTGTTTTGGCACATTTAGGCGTGTCAAGCATCTGAGTGTTAATAGATTGCATTGGCCGGAATTATTCATTTTGGACTTGTTTATACCTGCTTTGCTTTCTGAAGAGTGACCCACGCTCAGGTGACTTTTCAGAGAGCATTTGACAGTCAGCGAGGAGGTGTTGTATCGTTTCGTCACTGCCTTTTTTAACCCCCCTAATGCGCAGTTGCAGCGCTGCTCCATTCACTTGAATCAGTACTGAGGTCTCTTTCTTTCCCTCTCCCACTTTTTCCCTCTCCCTTCTCCTCTTTCCCTCTCCCTCCTCTGTCTCACCCTCTCTCTAATTTTCTCAATTTCTCTTGTTTTCTTCCCCTTTTCTCTCTTGCTCCTCTCCCTCTTTTTCTCTTTAACCCCCCATCCTTTTCTCCCCCATTTTTCTCCCTCTTTTGTCCCCACCTTACTCTTTTACTCTCTCCCTTTTTCTCTCTCACTCCTCTCTTTCTTTCCCTCTCTCTTTCTTTCTCCCTTCCCTCTCTGTCTCACCCCTTTCCCTATCTCTCCCCCCCTTTTATCTCCTTCCTCCCCTCTTTCTTTTTCTCTCTCCCCCACCCTTTCCTTCCTTCTCTCCTCCCTCCTATCTCTCTTTCTTTCCCTCTCCTGCTTTTTGTCTCTCTCCTTTTACCACTCTCTGTCTCTCCCGCTCTTTCTTTTCCTTGTTTTCTCCCTCTCCCCCCCTTCCCTATTACCCCCCTTCCCTCTCTCTCCCTCTTTTTCTCTCTCCCTCATCCCCACCTCCCTCTTTTTTCTCTCCATTCTTCTCTCTCACCACTTTTTTCCCCTCCCCTCTCCCTTTGTTTTTATCTTTCCCTACTACTTGCTCCCCCACCCCTTCTCACTCTATCTTCTTATTTTATATTTCCCTCTCCCTCCTCTTTTACTCTCTCCTTGTCTCCCCCTATTTCCCTTTCTCCTCTCTCTGCCCCCCTCTATTTCTCTTACTTTTCCCTTTTTCTATCTTCCTTTGCCCTCTCTCTCCCTCTTGCCCCTCACTCTTTTTTTCACCCCCCGCACCCCCTCCCTTTGCCCCCTCTCTTTTCTCCCCCCCTACCCTCTTTCTTTATCATACTCTTTCTCTTGCTCTTTTTTCCTTTCTCACACATATTACCCTATAACCACCCTCTCTTTCTCTCCCTCTCTGCTCTCTCTCTCTCTCTCTCTTTGACCTTAGAATATATGATGATAGAAATTAACCTCAGCTATCCTCCCTCATTCCAAATCTCTTTCCCAATATTGAGGTTTTGTATAGGCCATAAAGTTATGGTCCCCAAAATCCACCTCTGACTATACTATCACAATACAGTACAATGTATATTCTTTCCTGTGATCCTTTGTACATTGGTGATAGATTCTGCAGTTTTTCTGATCAATGTCTCTGGCATTCATTGCTGATGTTTTCCTCTTACATACGTGATATGCCCAACATAATATTGTATAATGGGAGACGGAGGTGTCACATACAGTGGTATATGAATATGGTGTGCTCTATACTAATCCATATCAGTAATAATGACAGTTTTCCTTCACTAATAATTGGGAATGTGTAATACAGTACAGTATCACAGCAGGAGTATCCTTGTGCTGTAGAGGTTGTTATTGGCTGGAAGGGCGAAGAAATCCCGGCATCTATATGTCATGTATCATGGCCCCCAGTCATCGCACCCTTTGTCTTTTCATGTTCCTTAACTCGAGCCCTCGGGTGGTACATGACTTTTCTTCATCCGATCGGTCTCATACACACAAAAGCAAGACATGACAGCCTTGCAAATATGTAACAATGCAAGCCAACGCTTCAGCATCAAAAAAAAAGAAAAAAATATGAATTATTTCATGTAGATAAAGATATCCTCTAAGTGTCATTTCTCAAGAATTGTCACATGGCATATCGATACCTGTATATTCTGTATTATTACATCGCTGACCTCTCCAGAGGTCTGCAGAACATTTCCCTTTTCCATCTCCCTTCTGACAGATACATACAGTATTGATATATTCTGCAGATTATTCCATCACTGACCTCTCTAGAGATCTGCAGAACATTGCTCCATCCTATCTAACCCCTGACAGATGAAAATTGATATTTTCTGCAGATTATTTTATCCCTGGCCTCTCTAGAGAGCTGTATAATGTTTCTCTATCCTACCTAAACTTTGGCATATACATATCGATATATTTTGCATTATTACATTGCTGACCTTTTATAGAGATCTGCAGAACATTGCTCCCTTTCATCTTTCTCCCGACAGATACAATATGATATATTCTACAGATTATTCCAGCACTGACCTCTAGAGATCTGACGAACATTCTGTTCCATCTACCAGATTTATATTCTGATTATCTGTATCTGTGTTGTGAAAAAAACATGTAAAGTTTGTAATTTACATAAGACAATCATATGTGGAGTGCAGGCTCCATCTAGTGTTCTTTTTTGGTATTGCTTCAGTTCTGTTTATTTGATTCACTGTGTGTGTAGTTAAGGAAGTTGTTATTAAACAGGGAATTCTGGATAGAATCTTCACAGGAAGTGAACCAGCCACCATTCTTTTGAGAAGATACTGTAGGAAGCAAGACATGTCTTTCTCAATCTATCGTCATTGCCCCTTAGAGAACTTAAAAATTACGTTTTTATTATCTCATTCCTGTACTGTAGATCGCTGTTTCTGTAATGTATGCAATATTGTACTTATTGAGGTCTATTTCTGTTATTTTGTAGTTTCACCTGGTTTGTTCTAATAAAACTGAGATCATAGAAATATGGTATCTGAAGTTTATGGGACAAGAAGGTTTAGCTATGTGTCTTAGAGACAGAACACAATCCTCCATGCTATCTTTACCCTTACATATACAGTACATATTAATATATTTTGCAGGTCACTGCATTGTTAAACTCTGCAGAGGTCTACAGAACATTGCTCCATCCCCTCTCTCTTCTTGAAATATTCTGCAGAATATTCTATCATTAGTAGGCAGGTGTAGTCTGGCCTCCCTACATAGGTGGCGCTGTCCAGAAGCCGCCTTGCAGAGAGTAAGCAGAGGGTAAGGGGAACCCGCGTTCCTCTAAGGCCCTGGTGCTCAATCTTCGGCCCTTTGGTATATGATGTGCGGCCCTCGGACCTCAGCAGTCTGTAGTGGGAACATTGATTGGGTAATAGCATAGATCTCTTCTAGCCTCATATGTTCCTAATTTCATATTGGATATGTAACAGTCTTCTGCAGCATATTCTCAGCCAAAAAGGTTCAAACAGTCCTCTCAAGCTTTACATATAATGAACATTATGTGTGGTCCTTTGGTGATGTCATTGGCTTTTTTTGAGGCCCTTATTGACCTCTGCGGCCATCTTAAGTATGGGCAGTGCTAATAAATAACATTGTCCCCATTCAATTGTCGCACATTTGTTAAGTGGCTAGGTCAGGGACAGGAACCTTCTGGGCAGGGACAGTGTGTCTAGCGCATGGAGAGGATTCAAATGAGGATGGGCAATGTGTCGTCCACTCGCTAGTGCGGTCAGCTGGAAGCTCTTTCACCTCTAGGTGCCTTGTTGCCATACCACCTCCTCTGTCGGATTCTGTCAGGCATTATAAGTGTTACCTGGAATCCTCTGCAACTCTGTGTATGTGCTGCGGCTGGTCTGGCCATGTTATAGTGATTCTGTTACCACCTTTGTTGGAACTTTTCTATTAAAGGAGAAGTACGGGCAAAGCTTGTTTGGCCCTACTTCTTCTGTAGGTTCCATGCACTTAGTTCTGCACTCCTGTGACCTGTATTAAGCCTGCAGTGGGATAAAGTCCACTGTCGGCTGACATCACTTAGTCAGTCCAGACTCTGGAGAGATCCTGACTTTAATGTCGGGATCCACACAGATGACTGGAACGGCAGCTGGCTCGGCCTCTCAGCGATCTGCTGAGAGCCTGGGCCAACCGCTTTCACCCCCTTTAGGGCTGATGTTCCAGTGAGTGCGGGAGGGGCAGAGCAGAGAGCTGGTGACTGGCAGTCACCACTCTCTGCTCACTGAATACTGTGCCCTGAGCGATTAGCAGTTTTTGATAACTTAGTTCTCGGTGCTAGAGGCGGCAGGGGACAGATGTAGCATCAGACTAATGCTGCATGGATCTAGGTAAGTATGTCGTTTTTTTTTTAAATTCCACTACTTCTCTTTTAATTACGCATTATCACAATTCCTGATCTCTGTGTGCCTTCTCTCCTCTTTGGGTACCCAACTCCAGGCCCTGATCACACACTGATGTCTCTAGGGATCTGCAGAACATTTCTTCATCCCATCTACACCCCTTCAGATACATATTGTAACATTCCCGCTGGTTATTCCATTACTGATCTCTCCAGAAATCTGCAGAATATTGCTCCATCTCATATACAACCTCTCAGATACATATTGATACATTTTGCAGAGCATTCCATTACTAACCTTTCTAGAGATCTGCAGAATATTGCTCTGCCCCACGTACCTCCTGGCAGATAAATATTGATATATTCTGTAGATGATGGCATTTTAGCCTCGCTAGAGATTATTGGGTCATGCTTTTCCCATCTCTTCCCTGACAGATGCATGTTGATGTTTCCTCCGGATTATTCCATCAATTACCTCTCTAGTGATCTGCAGAACATTGCTCTGTCCCATCTCCCTTATGATAAATGCATATAGATTAATTAGCAGATTATTCCATCACTTACCTCTCTAGTGATCTGCAGAACATTGTTCTGTCCCATCTCCCTTATGATAAATGCATACAGATTAATTAGCAGATTATTCCATCACTTACCTCTCTAGTGATCTGCAGAACATTGCTCTGTCCCATCTCCCTTATGATAAATGCATACAGATTAATTAGCAGATTATTCCATCACTTACCTCTCTAGTGATCTGCAGAACATTGCTCTGTCCCATCTCCCTTATGATAAATACATATCGATAAATCAGCAGATTATTCCACCACTGACCTCTCTAGTGATCTGCAGAACATTGCTCCATTCCATCTACCTCCCACCATACCTAATTTATATACCAGTTTAAGGTTTGCAGTTTGCATTTGTTGTTTCATTTCGGTCTATTCTAACATACTTTTCTGAATTCAGGAAACATTACACCGATGGCACGGATTGTGAGAAGAGGGAATATTTAATTTAGATGTAATGTCACCTGGGCTTTTAATCTTCACAATGATGGCCATGTAACACTGTTTGTTTTGCGAGCATCTCGCTTCCATCATGTGATTAGCGCTTAACCAATTTGAGCATTAAGTTAGGAGATGAAAGGAGTGAAGTTGATTGTACTTTAACCCATTATCTTTCCATAATACTCACTCAGACAGGTGTTAATATTTTAGTAACCTTAGCTCATTAAGGTTCAGATGAGCCTTGTGTTGGTTTTGAAACTTTTTCATTTTGTCACACAACTTTAAACACAATTTCTTTATCATGACTGTCTTTATTCCCATCCATTATACAGAGCCTCTTTGTTGTCAGAAATCACTAATAGGAAAAAAAAAACCTTAATGTGTCCTTCAAATTGGCAGTTAATGGAATATTTTATGTTCATTGTCAGCTTAAAATAAAATCTGTTTGTTACATTTCAAAGGAAAATTGTAAAGAGCGGGACAGCAAGTAAAAGAGGTTGATTTGGGGGTGAGAGAGTTCCAGTTACTGCTCACATCCAGAAAATATATGGGTAGACTAGTTGGTCTGGGGACATTAGATTGTAAGCTCTTCTGCTGCAGAAATTGGTAAAAAGATGAGGGATGGACAGCCGCACTCCAAACCAAACAGGTTTCTTCTGCTGCAGAAACTGATGTGAATGGCTCACTGTTCTTTGTACAACACTGCAGAATATGACAGAGCTATATAAATGTAAAATAATAATAGTGTGTTAGACATTAGAGTGTAAGATACTTTGGTGCAGAGGCTGATGTGAATGGCTGAGTGCGCTCTGTAAAGCACTACAGAATATGTCAAAGCCATATAAATTAATTAAAAGATGAATATGGTATTATATTTATGTTCATATAATGCTTTCCAGTCTCTGCTTTATTGAAAAATATGTTACGTGGTTGTAAACTCTTACATATAAAGCACTACCGCCTTGGGGATTGCTTAGAGTTGCAGGTTCATCTGTGCAACTTTGACATTGTGAACTTTCCAGCCTTCCTGACACTCTAGGTTCAGACATGCTGAATGTACCATTAAATAATACACCAACACAATGCGGATAGAATATACTCATTCTAATGGAGAGTTGTGTAACAGGGTATTAGTAGGCTAAGTAAACAGCCAAAAATCTGTTGAAAAGGTCCTCTGAGGCAAAGAAATAACAACTCAGAATCACAGATATAAAATAGCAATACACATATAAGCAGACAATAAATGAATGAATATCTAAAGAAAACCACTACTTGCTGTATATACTATCACTGCTAAACAGGGGACCCCAGAATGACCTATTATTACCTTTAATCCTAATGAGAGACTGGGTATTCTAGATCTCAAGGGTGTGTCCTTTTAAATAGCAATAGGATAACAGTATCCAGGATGTAAGACCTTGTAATGATCTTCACCAGCAAATTGAAGCTCATAGAACAAGAATCCTTAGTGTGGTACAGCGATGTGTAATCAAAGCAAGCAGTTGTGCCTGGCTAATTGTAATTCCAGGTGTAAGGTGTCTGTATACAGTGTTCTGTGATATCGGATAAAGCAATTCCAGGTTTGAGGTGTCTATATACAGTGTTCTATGAACTAAGATCAAGCAAAGATTGTATTGGCGGGTGGATGCCCTCTCACCAAACTGAAGAACAGCATAGGAGCCTCCTGAAGAACCTCCACCCTGGTGCATTCTTCTGCAGAACCAGCGTAGATGCCGGACTGACTGCTGGGACCGTGAGTCCTGTGATCTCGCTGGTTACAGTGATGCTGTGGTGATGCCTCTTGTGTAGCAAGCGGCGTTGGACCCACCTGGGTCGGAGCTGGGATTACCGTTTTGCTGCGTGGTAGGCCGCAGTCCTCTTGCACAGCAGCAGAGGGGTGTTTACTTGAGTGAGTGAGTGCGTGAGAAACTTATATAGCGCAACACATGCAAACTAAATCGCCTCTGGGCGCTTGGTATTCATTCCCTGGGCCCTCAGAAGAGATGAGTTTTGATCTTTCTCCTGAAGGCCAAGTGGTTCTTCTCCAACCGTATGCTGGTTGGGAGCGCGTTCCATAGTCTGGGTCCTTGGACCGCAAATCTTTATTCTCCTTTGGACTTGTATCTGGCTTTGGGTATCTTGAGTAGATTTTGGTTGGTGGATCGCAGAACGAGATTCGGGTTGTGAGCTTTTAGTTTTTCGCATAGATATTGGGGGGCATTTCCCAGAATACACTTATGTGTTAGACAGAGTGCCTTGAAAGTGATTCTGTCTTTTACTGGCAACCAATGAAGGGATCTCAGTGAAGGTGAGATTGATTCCCATGTTTTTTTCCCAGTCACAAGTCGAGCGGCCGTATTTTGAACGACTTGCAGACGAGTGATTTGGTACTTTGGGAGTCCGAGATAGAGGGCATTTGCATAGTCAAGTCTGGAGTTGATAATCGTTCCCACTACGACTGCTATGTCTTCCTTTGGAATAAAGGGAGTGAGTCTGCGTAGTAGGCGCAGCAGATGGTGCAATCCGCTGACTACTGACCCTATTTGTGCATCCATTGTCATGTAGGTGTTAAATATGACTCCAAGACTTTTAACTTTGGAGCTAGGGGTGATGGTTTGACCCAGAATGGGCGGGGGAGTCCATGTGGTTGCGAGATGATTCTTTTGATTGGCATTAAACCGGAGAAGTTCTGTTTTTGAGCCGTCGAGTTTAAAATAACTCTTTGTCATCCAATTTTCTATCAAAGAAAGGCATTTCTCTACTCCAAGAGAATGATCCTTATTGTTGCAGATGCGAAAATACAGTTGCGTGTCATCTGCATAAGAATGATAAAGTAACTTCTGGTTACTGATGATTTCAAAAAGAGGGCGGAGATAGATATTGAACAGAACAGGAGACAGAGGGGATCCCTGAGGGACTCCGCAGGACACTGTGCGCTTTTCAGAAGTGAAAGGGCCCAATTTCACTTTTTGTGATCGGTTTTCAAAGAAGGAGGAGAACCAAGATAAATCACATTCCGCAACTCTGGCTACTTCAACTAGCCGAGTCAGCAATAATTTGTGGTCTAGTGTATCAAAGGCTGCGCTTAGGTCCAACAGTACTAGAAGACAAGATTCTCCTTCGTCTGCTGCCTCGAGAGCGTCATCCCATATTTTGAGAAGCGCTGTTTTCGTCCCGTGACCAGGGCGGAAGCCCGATTGGAATGGATCGAGTAATTTATGGGTGTCTAAATGGTGTTGTAGCTGTTGTACAACTTCTTTCTCCATTACCTTGGAGAAGACATTTAGGCCTGTTATGGGACGATGATGGTTTGGATCTTTGGGGTCGAGGGTGTTTTTTTTTAGAATTGGTTTGATTATGCCTTGTTTCAGCAAGGTTGGCACCATTCTCTCCTTGAATGACTGGTTTATGAGCTGCATGATAGCTGGTGCCAAAATATCGGCACATTCTTTCAGCAGTTTGGTGGGGATGATATCGCTGTGCTGTTTCGCAGAGTCCCGATGATATTTTTAGTGGCATCGATGGAAATGGGTTTTAGAGTGAAATTCGATGATTGCGGTGGATTTATGTGGGTATTAGGTTTGTGATTTAGGGGGGGGTTAATGAAGGTTGTATTTTGCTGAATACTTTCACAGATTTTTTCAATTTTGTTAATGAAATAATCCGATAGTTTGTTGCAAAATTCTTGTGAATCAGTAACCCAGCAAGCAAAAGGCTTGGGCCTAATTGGCTGACCCTTTTAATGCCTCTCCCAGAGTTCTTTCTCTGGAGCAGATGACATGCTGGGATGTTGAGCCCAGGGATAGGGTTCAGGAAGATGATGAAAGTATTTTCAAGCCCTGCACTAATGGAACACAGAGACGGTCTAAGAAAGGAGAGGGGTGTCTGCAATGCCAGATAACAGTAGTCCTCTGTCGGCTACATATATATTCAGTAAAGTGACTTGCCTAAGGTGATACACAGAGATTAAATAAATCCTCCTATATATCTTGTACCTGTTCATTTGCAATCTTTTCTTCTCTACAGTCGTTCAAAGTCTAGAATTTATAAAGCTTGTCTGAGCGGTCAGAAAAAAGGGGGCTGAGACCTCTGAGAGCTGATTGGAGGGAAGAGACCCCCCCTTTTCACAGCACACAGGATCAGACTCGAGGCTGTTAATTAGCAGGAGTTCCCTCCCCTGTCAACTTTTTTTCTCTTGGTATCAGGAAAACTTGTAATGCCGTGTATGGTCATTAAAAATGATCGTGTGTAGGCTCCAGAGCATTTTTCTCAACGTGAAAAATGGCCATTAAAAATTTAGAGCATGCTCTAATTTTTATCGTCGTTTTTCATGTTGTGTGTAGGCTTTAATGACGGGAAAAAAACGTGCATGCTCAGAAGCAAGTTATGAGACGGGAGCACTCGTTCTGGTAAAACTAGCATTTGTAATGGAGATAGCACGAAGACTGAAGAGCACAAAGACTGAAAAGCGCAAATCGTCTCTCACCAGACTTTTACTAACACAAAATCAGCAAAAGGGTGGCGTCATCTGAATGGAACTTCCCCTTTATAGTGGCGTCGTACGTGTTTTATGTCATGGCGCTTTGTTCAAACATTTATTTTTTTCACGATCATGTGTATGCAAGGCAGACTTGACAAGAATCACGTAGAGAAAAATGTCATTTTTTCTAGGACATTAAAAATGGTCGTGTGTACGCGGCTTTAGAAGTGAGGAAGGAGGCAGCACACAGAAAGGACACTTAGTTATCTTCACTGAGACAAGTACACACTATAGAGGGATATTCTTTGTTCATATTTCATGTCTGAGGTTTACAACCACTTTAAATGCTTTTATCTGTGTTAGTGTCCTATTGGTTGTGGTCAGGTTATAATTTTCCAAACGTTCTTCATTATTATAAAAACTGTAAAAAAAATAGTGTTACTGTGTCACCGTGGTAGGATATTATAGTGCAGAAAGTGATGTGACTAGCTCAGTGTTCTCTGTACAGCACTGTGGAATATGTCAGAGTGAAAAAAATGTAAGGTAATATTAATAATATTAAGAATAATAGCGTGTGACTATGGTGGGAACAATATAGTTTAACCACTTCCCGCCAAAGGACATCATATGATGTCCTGGACTTTCAGTGGGGGATATCTGAAAGATACCTGCAGCTACAGGCATCATTCAGATATCCATCTTTTCAGCCGGCGATTCTGTGCCCCATAAGAATGATCATAGCGGCGGTTCCACCGCTTGATCGTTCTAATAGGCGACGGGAGGGGACGTCCCCCCCTCCCACCGCCATCTGGTGCTTCTCTGGGCTCTCCCGTGCCATCGGAGACCCAGGGAAACGATCTGCCGACGCCGGATGGAAGGCATAGAGATGACTGGTGACCACATGGTCACCAGTCATCTCTATGATTGTCGGAGGCCAGGGCGCGATATTTTGACGTCCCGCCCGGGTACCGGAATGTAAACAAAGCCGCAATCGCGGCTGAAAGCATGAGATCCGTGATTTTTTTTTCACAATTTCATGCTTTCCAGCCTGGAGGAGAGTCTTATTGACCCCGCATCTCTCCATAAAGAGTACCTGTCACAAACCATTCCTATTACAAGGGATGTTTACATCCCTTGTAATAGGAATAAAAGTGATCAAAAAAATAAAAACGTAAAAAAAAGTGTAAAAATAAAAAAAATGAAGTAAAATAAAATAATAAAAACATTTTTTTAAAGGCCCCTATCCCCAGTAGCTCGCGCTCAGAAGCGAACACACACGTAAGTCCCGCCCACATATGTAAACGCCGTTCAAACCACACATGTGAGGTATTGCCGCGTGCGTTAGAGCGCCAGCACCAATTCTAGCACTAGACCTCCTCTGTAACTCCAAACTTGTAACCTGTAAAAAAAATTAAGCAACGCCTATGGATATTTTTAAGTACTAAAGTTTGCACACCCTAACATGTCAAGCTTGACATGTTAGGTATCTATTTACTCGGCGTAACTTAATCTTTCACATTGTACAACAAAATTGGGCTAACTTTACTGATTTGTTATGTTTTAATTCATAAAAAAACATATATAGTGTTTGGTGGTTCAAAATAATTTTTGCATGAAGGAGAGAGGTGCCAAAATAGGCACGGTATGGAAGTGGTTTAGCTTCTCTGATTCATAGACCGGACCAATGTTATACAGCTGAATTTGTCAGAGCTATTCAAAAAGTATAGTATTTAAGTTTGTATTACTGTGATGAGACATTAGAGTGTAAGCTCCTTTGGTATAGAGACTGATGTGAATGGCTCAGTCTTCTATGTAGTGCAATTAAGAAATGCTGAAATAACAGCATCTCTACAGGTTCTGTAGGCTGTTCAGAATCAAACTCAAATCCAACTTAAAGGGGTTGTAAAGGTAAATGTTTTTTCACCTTAATGCATCCTAATGCATCCTATGCATCCTATGCATTAAGGTGAAAAAACATCCGACAGCACCGCCCCCCCCCCCAGCCCCCGTTTTACTTACCTCACCCCTCGAAAGTCCCCGTCATCCTGTTCGGTTCCCAGCCTGGCCGTTGATTGGCTAGGTTGGACGGATTGATAGCAGCGCAGCCATTGGCTGGCGCTGCTGTCAATCACATCCAATCAACCGGCGCCGCAGGGGCGAGGGCGGGGCCGAGTGATACAGTCGGCGGCTATGGCCACTGCTGTATCACAGGAGCGCGCTCGCAAGAGCTTTCCACCATGCGAGAGAGCTTGCATGAAGGTGGAAAGGGAGGAGCAAGAAGAGCTTGCTTTAAACCTTTCTGGGATCCCTGGTGTTGTCCGTGGATGGGGGGAGGAGAACAAGGACGACATTATCCTGGATGATGAGCAGGAGCCAGGCCAGTACAGCGCTTCCAGTTTAGTGCATGCTCCAGTGTTTTAAGAGGGACCCCCGTGTAAAAAGCATAAAGGGCAAGGACCAGTACTGGGTGGCAACGTACTTAGACCCCCGGTACAAACAAAACATGGCGAAAATATTACCACCAACACAGAGGGCTATCAGAATGCAGCACTTCCAGGCCTTGCTTTGAGAAATGCTGCATTCTGCTTTTGCATCCGCTGGCAGAGGAATTTCCACTAACAGAGAAACAGTTTTGGGTACAAATCCAACAAATTTGGGTACAAATTTAAGCCTGCAAGAAGAGGGCGGTTTGAAGATACCTTGGTCACTAATGATAAGAGATCATTCTTTCAGCCGATCCATTGACAGCTGTCCTCCGGATCCAGCATCAGGGAACGCCTAGACCGACAGGTGTCCAACTACATTGGGTTAATAGCCGATGTGGACGCACTGAGAAGTGATGATCCCCTGGACTACTGGGTGGGCAGGCTTGACCTCTGGCCAGAGCTTGCAGAATTTGCAATGGAACTGTTGGCTTGCCCCTTGTCCAGTGTCCTGTCTGAAAGGACGTTCAGCGCAGCAGGGGGGTTTGTGACCGATAAGCGCACTCGCCTAGCTCACAACAGTGTTGACTACCTCACATTTATAAAAAAGAATGAGGCATGGATCTCGGAGGAATTCAACACATGAGACCAGTAGACCATGTTTCATTCAAATTCAGGTGAACGCCCGTGGGCAAATTTTTTGGGCCTGTAACGGCCGACACTTACTTCTGTATCCGGTGAATGCCTAATGTACCACCAGCCACAGAATACAAACTTGTTTGCTGTCAGGTGAACGCCTGTGGCCGTAGCCTAATTTTTGGGGCCTGTAATGGACGACACTTACTTCTGTATCCGGTGAAGGTCTAATGTACCACCATAAGTGCTGAGATATGCAAACAGCAATAATCATATTTAAGTGTTTTTTTTTTCTCTGCTGTAAGGCTTTAAGAAGAAAACATGTCAATGTACAAGAGTTCTCTGTGCTGGTAGGAGTTGCAGAACACTGCCCCTAGTGGTCAGTCCGCTGGTACTACCAGAATAACTCACAGGAAAAAGGAAATATGAAAAACTGTATCTTCTCCTTTTTTCTTTCTTCAGGTGCTGTGAAGAAGCCAGCAAGATCCTATCCTTACTAACTTATCAAACCCCCCGAAGTTCTGCACAAACAACAAAGTGTGGATCCAAAGGAATGAAAACAAAAACTGGAAAGGGGCAACAGTTCTTGTCCGTAACTTCTTTAATGCAAGCAGCAAAGGTGACAACGCAGGCATGGGGCCTACTTATAGAACCGTAGATCTGGCAGAGTGACATTGTCCCCTCAGTGATTTGTAGTGGTGACAGAGAAGACTTGATCCACTCTCCCGGGACATTTGATGACCACTCTATCGCTGAAGATGTACCGGCCAGGGCTACAGTCTCTCAAGCAATCTTCAACTTTTAACTCAAGTGAATGAAAGTATAATCCGTGTCACGGGCACACCTGGGCACATTCAAATGCTCCCAGACTACATCCTTGTACCAGTCCTCTCTCATCTTTTCAATTTCGGCATGAGGGCTGGAGGCACATAAGGATATTCCCACCCGTACTCAGTGGTCACCTTTCTCATAAAAATGCGCTGCAGGCGGGCAAGTTTAGGCAAAGTGCGCATGTCTCAGTGGCTTTGTAGCACGGTAGCATCAGGTGCTCTCTTAAATACAGGCAGAAGAACAGGCATAATGTCAGCGGCACCGGTGCTAGGCAACCCCAACTTTACACGTTAACTGGGGAAACCCTGCAAATGGTGCGGGATGGCTGGAGCGCTTCTTGCGTCTACATGACCTATTGGCTTGGGAGCTTTTACTGATTTGAGACTCAGGAAACTCTGGTTCAAACCACTTATCGTCCCCATCGTCAGACAAAGAGTCCAGATCTGATGATTCACATTTCTCCGCTGGTAAGGCAGATGCGCCCCCCAACAGGGACGTTGGTTGAACCACTCGTGCATACTGGTAGGCCTCGACCACAGCCGTGGGAAGCCTGTGCGGGGCCCATCTTAGTAATAGCGTGCTACACAGAGACCACATTAGCTGGTGTTGCCTCCGGTACGGCATCCGCTTCTACATTCGGCACACATTCATTTTCATCCACATCGCTTACCTTCGGTGATATCGTTGGGGTAGCAGCCGATGGCAGGGTAAGCGTGGATGAGACAGTCACCACCTCCGGATCAGCGACTACTGTAGTTGGGGAGGGTTCCGGCCATGGGGTCTGCTCCTCTGCGGTCACAGTCCCAGTGATCCAGTCCACCTTGTACTCCCGGGGAGACTCAGTGGTTCCACTTGAAATAGGTAACTCCGGCATCTCTTGCATCTGGCAAAAGGCGGACAGCTAGCTCCGAACATCGGGGGCAGGACAGTCCGAGGGCCTTCACGCTGCCGCTGGAAAACAGGACGAACTTCCCCTGGTACCGCATTTGAATTCCGGTATCTGTCAGGGGGACTCCAGCAGCAACGGATGTTGTGTTGACTGCCGGGGCAGACATCGGGGGTTTCAGCTTTCCAAATGGCGTTGATGGCACAGACATGTTCGCACGACCTTCTCTCGTGGGCGGGCAATCACTCTGTCCTTTGGCGCCAAACTCAGCCTGCATCTCACGCAGGGGTGGGTGAGATGCACCTGATTTCTTTTCTTCACACGTGGCAGGCGCACATGGCTTCGCCGCAAGTGTGCCCAGCTTCAATGGTGACGTTAACTCGTTCCTCACCATGCACATTTTAACACACGACAATTCCTTGAATCAATTATTGATTAAACTTCTGAATTTGGGTATTTTAAGGTAACAGCCAATCCCGGACGAGCCCCCATGTGTAGCATTACCCACAGTGGAGCTGCTTGGGCGGCGTGTTACCTTGTGGCTCCTCCGAAATTCCTAGGGGTGAATGATGCGTATTGCATGTAGTAGAAGTAAAGGAATGTCCAGACAGGTGCTCTTTGCTGTTCTCTTTATTACCCAGTCGGGTAAAAACAGTAAAACTTGTGGTGAGGAAAGTAAAATGAAGAAGATAGGAGAAAAGCAGATTCAGGCGTAATGATAGGAAACAGTCCTGCTCCCAAATGTAACACTCCTTTTCACCACTCCCGCCGGAGTCGGTTTAGTGTACCCGGACAGGCCTCTCTCACTGACCTGGCAGCTAGAGTATCACTCGGACAATTATAGGATGAAGTCTCTGCCACAGACCCTCCTTGGTGAACTTGAACTTGGGAGAAAGTCTCTGCCACAGACCCCTCTCAAAAAGACTCAGAAGATACCTCTGCCACAGGTCCCCTCTGGGTTAAATTATTGGAGATATGCCTCCTTAATTGAGTTACGTCTGGATCTCCTTCAACTTGCCGCCCAGGTACCGACCGACAGGTGATCAATCCCTCTGTGTCCGGCTACCTTGATCTCCGGTGGTTTATCCAGGCCCTTTTGGACCGCCAGCTTCTCAATGGCGCTCCTCAGACCGACTCCCCACCGAACAGCAGTACAGCTTTGGATCTTCAAGGATGGGAACCCAGTCACTCACTGGATCCCCGTCGCTGTTCAGATGCTCCGGGTCAGCATGGCCCCGGAACCAGGAACACCACGTATCACGCACGCCCCAGCCAGGTAGGCCATAACGCCGGGGCGCCGTGATGTGGCGACCCTAAAGGTGGGTGCCACACTGGACGAAGAAGAAGAACCAGAACCAATGGCGTCTGCCCCATAAATACCCCTCCCCAGCATGCACAGTGAGGACAAACCCCCGTGATTGGCTGCTGGGAAGAGCACCCAAACCTTGACTCCACTGCTGCCACCTGCAGCACCGGGGGTGGAAGAACACCCCAGTACAGCAGAATGGACTCACAGCACAGCCAAGCTGAGACAGAGATCGCATTTTGCTACTAACAATCTGGATCAGAGTTTAACTACACTCTGATCTACACATAAATTTAGCTAGCACCGGTACTGTAAGGTACATAGGCGCTACACTTCCTATCGATATAATCCATTTATTTGAATCTACTTGACTTTTTAATTCGAGAACTGCCAATGACTGTCAGGACTGAGGTCACCTGCTGGTGGCGCTGTGGTTCTCTGGGCTGATGGCTGCAGGTCCAGTGTCCACCAGTAGGTGTCGCCTAGAAGCCAGCAGGTTCTGATCAGCCACACTTTGCTCTAACTGGCCAGGTGAATATTTAAGGCTGCTCCTCTCTTCCCCCAGCGCGCCACTATCCTGTTGATTGCCCCCTTCCTGCCAGATCCTTGTGCTGCCTATATCCTGAGCCATTCTGCACCCCTTTGCCTTGTTCCTGCTCTTGTACCCAGGCATGTTTCCCTTCCTTGCACCCCTGTTACCTTTATTGTAGATATGGCATATAGATAGTAGTTAGGTTCATTTGTTATTTTATCTTTTGGAGTTTGTTTTTTCTGTGTTCACTGGTTGCTGTGTATGTTTATTGGTGTGTGTTTCACTGTAAATAAATATCACTTTAACCCCCCTGGTGGTATTCCCGAGTCTGACTCGGGGTTACATTTTTGTGCTGCGATCGGTAACCCCGAGTCAGACTCGGGTTCGCCTCGCAGAATCCACAGGCTTGGTTTACTTACTTTGTCCCTGGATCCAACGATGCCACCGCGCTGTGTGAGTGAGTGGGTGCTCGCTCGATTCACACAGTGCCTCTGTGTGCCGCCGATCTCCGTTCCCTGCGACGTTACGACGCACGGGAGTGGAGAACAGCGCCAAATTCAAAAAGGTAAACAAACACCTTACATACAGTATACTGTAATCTTATAGTAGATTGTCCATAGCAACCAAAAGTGTCCCTTTATGTCAAAAATGGTTTTAGAGCAGCTAGAAAACAGCGATAATAAATTATAATCACTTGCAGAATTGTGCGATAGCGATTTGTGGGGAAATTCGTCATAAAAAAATAAAAGTAATGACAGCGACAATTCTGCAACTGAGCAAATTTCAGTGATTTTGAGTTGATTACATTATTGAATAATTTTTATTATAATTATATTATTATTTTTTATAATTATTTCTAATTATTTATTATATTATAATTTAAAATTTTGTTTTTAAAAAAAATTCATACCCTGATGCCTAATAGACTCTTGTTTGGTCAGATTTAAGTGAGTTATTCCTAAGAATTACAGGCCTACAGTATAAAACGCCAAATTTCCTTGCAAATAATGGTCTCAGTTCCCTTGTGTAGCTACATGTCTGGTCGCCTTAGCCGCTGATCCCTGACAATGACCTTGGTTAAGGCAGAGGTGGAATTCTCCCTTCCCTAATCCAAGTGTCAAGATACTTGACTCACTTGTTACTATTTGGTAGTTGATGGACAGGAATCCATCTGGTCTCGAATCTACCTCTGTGTGGTGTCCCCTATACCTGTCTTTTGGTCTCATCAGCACCTACCCAATATAGTCCTGAGGAAGCAATTTGTGAAACAATTCCCGGATTGAGGACACTCTCCCCGGACTTAATATGTCCCGCGGATCGGCAGATTCCACCGCAGTAGCCATGGCACTGTTTTTGGCTGCTCAGTCTCAGTGATCGCTTCCGCATTTTAGCTCCAGCTGGCCACCGGGAGTCAGGCTGTATAGCCCCTGTTGCCTGTCCCATGAGCACTTCTTAGCTTCTCCCTTACTCTGCTGCCTGTCCAATCAGAAACTTTGCCTCAAATTGGTGCCGCCCAACCCTGCCCACACTCTAGCCTCCTGCAAGCAATGTGCTCAGTTTAGCTGTGGAAACCAGTCTAAGAGGGAAGGTATAATTGCTTCCCCGACCTCTTTGCTTTGCCTCTTTTCTTTCTAATTTCATTCTCCCCCTGTGCAGACTGAGGAGGGATTGTGCAGACTTGACTGGGGGGAAGGGGGACTGTGCTGACTGAGGGTAGAGGGGAATATACAAATGAGGGGGTTATGCACACTGGGGGAGGGGGGATTTGAACAAACTTGGGGGGGATTGTGCTGACTGTGGGGGAGAGAGGTTTAGACAAACTGGGGGGGGGGGGGTGGGCTGACTGGGGAGAGAGGGGTTTGTGCAGACTGGGGGGGGAGATTGTGCACACTGAAGGGTGGGGGCATTGTGCAGACTGTGGGGGATTGTGCAGACTGGGGGAGGGGGATTGTGCAGACTGGGACGATTGTACAAACTGGGTGGGGGGCTTGTGCAGACTGGGGGGCTACACATTGCTCTGGACTGAGGCCTGTAATGTACACAGTACTCTGGACGGTGTCCTGAGGGGAGGCCATGGGCGGTGGTCTGAGAGGAGGCCTGTAATGTACACAGTGCTCTGGACGGTGGTCTGAGGGGAGGCTTGTAATGCACACAGTGCTTTGGACGGTGGTCTGAGGGGAGGTCTGTAATGTACATAGTGCTCTGGAAGGTGTCCTGAGGGGAGGTCTGTAATGTACACAGTGCTCTGGATGGTGGTCTGAGGGGAGGACTGTAATGTACACAGTGCTCTGGTCGGTGGTCTGAGGGGAGGCCTGCAAAGCACACAGTTCTCTGGCCGGTGGTCTGAGGGGAGGTCTGTAATGCACACAGTGCTCTGGACGGGGGTCTGAGGGGAGGCCTGTAATGCACACAGGGTGGAGGTCTGAGGGGAGACCTGCCCACAGGTGCAAAATGTTGTAAATCTCTACCAGTATTTTCATGTTGCTTTTGTTCCTTTAACATTTGTAATCTTATAACAGTTAGCTATTAATATTTGATTATTTCTGTTCGAAGGTTTCCTATGTGTTATTACCATGCAATATTTTACAGTTCTGATTTTTTAATTTAGATTGTTATTGTTGAACCAAAGTTCTTTGGTAAGAATAAAATACAATATATGCATTGAAAAGTTTTTTCTCTATCTTATCTACCTAACATTTGGTAGTCATATCCCCCAAAAAAGTATATTTTTTTATCTCATGGATGAAGTGTGAGAAATAATCTATATACAGTATCATACATACATTCCATAAACACATACACTGCAAATATCATTTGAGGAAAATATGCTTATAAAATAGTTTACCATTTGACAATAAAAAAAATAAAAATGTGTCCCCAGATTTCATTTTGAAAATCTAGTCACCTTAGTCTTGCCTACAGTCAAGCATAGTGGTGGGAGTGTCATGGTCTGGGGCTGCAAGTGCTGCCGGCACTGGGGAGCTACATTTCATTGAGAGAACCATGAATGCCAACATGTACTGTGACATAAACTTGAAAAGAAAAAATTGGACAGTCGCACTTCCACAAAATCCTTAAAAAGGTGGCCTTTAATGATAAAAGAAATGCAGCACTACAGTACTGTGACATACTGAAGCAGAGCATGATCACCTCCCTTCAGAGACTGGGCCGCAGGGCAGTATTTCAACATGATAACAACCCCAAACACACCTCCAAGATGAACTCTGCCTTGCTAACGAAGCTGAGGGTAAAGGTGATGGACTGGCCAAGCATGTCTCCAGACCTAAACCCTATTGAGCATCTGTGGGGCATCCTCAAACGGAAGGTGGAGGAGCACAAGTAGGTAGATTCACGTAGATGGGCCTAACTTTAGGGCGGCCTAGCCTAGCCTTTTTAGGCTACACCGCCGTAAATTAGTTAGACTAGTAGTGATTCACAAACCACTTACCTGCTAATCTATGGCGGTGTAGCCTAAAACGAGCGGGCGTAAGGGCGCCTAATTCAAATTGCTTGGAGGGGGGCGTGTTGTATGGAAATGAGGCTTGACCTCACGTTTTTTGACACTGCGCATGCGCCGGGCGACTACATTTCCCAGTGCGCATTGCGGCTAAGTACGCCGTATGGGCCTATTGATTTCGACGTGTACGTAAACGACGTAAATCCCGATTCGCGGACGACTTGCGCAAACAACGTAAAAAATTCGAACCTCGCGGCGGGAACGGCGGCCATACTTAACATTGTTATTCCACCTCATAGATGGAATAACTTTAGGTGGCCTATCCCTTACGGAAACGACGTAATGCGACGGTGTAGGCCTGGCGTTCGTGAATCGTCGTATCCCCTCATTTACATAATCTACGCCGGCCGCAATGGAAGCGCCATCTAGCGGCCAACAGAAACATTGCAAGCTAAGATAGAACGGCGCAAGCCGGCCTATCTTAGCTTTGTTTAAGTGTATCTCTGTTTGAGAATACACTTAAACAAACGCCGGCGTAGATTCAGAGTTAGGTCTCTAACATCCACCAGCTCTGTGATGTCATCATTGAGGAGTGGAAGAGGACTCCAGTGGCAACCTGTGAAGCTCTGGTGAACTCCATGCCCAAGAGGGTTAAAGCGGAGTTCCGGCCACAATTTCACTTTTTAAATATAAATACCCCTGTAATACACAAGCTTAATGTATTCTAGTAAAGTTAGTCTGTAAACTAAGGTCCGTTTTGTTAGGTTGTTACAGCATTTAGACACTTTATAAAATAGAAATTGACTGGGGCCATCTTAAGTGTGGGCATCATGAAGCCAGACTGTATGACTTCCTGGATTTCAGCCTTGCAGATCTCGCACATGCTCAGTGCTGCACAAGCAGTGTCAGATCAGGTTTCAGCACCTGTGCTGTCCAAGTCACATGATTCTTTGAGACTGGGGAGTGCACAGACTCCTGGAAAGTTCCACCCACTACATTCCCAGGAGTCTGTGCGGTGTAGGTTAGGAAGCATTAAGCACCTAGATGCAGGAAGTGTAAGATTAACTATTCTGCCTAGCAACAACACTTTGAAGGCATCTAAAAAAAATATTTTTTTAAAACTACTAATGTAATGTTATATTTATGGGTGGAACTCCACTTTAAGGCAGTGCTGGAAAGTGATGGTGTCCAAACAAAATATTGACACTTTGGGCCCAGTTTGGACATTTTCACCTAGGGTTGTACTCACTTTTGTTGACAGCGTTTTTGACATATTTATACAAGCTTTACACTCACTACTTTACATTGTAATAAAATGCAATTTCTTCAGTGTTATCACATAAAAAGATATAATAACATATTTACAAAAATGTGAGGGGTGTACTCACTTTTGTGAGATACTGTATATACAATATATATGATATTGGCAAGGTTTACAGAAAACACATTGTTATACTGGGAAGCTGAAATGCCATTATACAAATACCAACTATAAATTGCATATTGCTTTAAAAAAAAAATCACATTTGACCTATAAACTTCTGGGGTCATCACTTAGTACTGACCACTTAGACTTCATTAGCTCTTCTGTTCGTTAAGGGGAATTGTGCTTTTTGCATGAGAAGCCGGCAGCAGCGGAGCAGAGTACGAAGTAACTGCGCAAAGACAACTTGAATGAATTGTCTCTTGGCCGCCAACCCCCAGACCCCAGGCTGTCACTGACTTTATGTGACATTTACAAATGTCAGACGCTGGGAAAGGGTTAAGTGAACAGCCTGTGAGTTTATAACAATGTTTCTTCATCTTTTGTAGGATGAAATTTTAGACATTTAACAAGACATTTTGGTTACAGCCACTGTATGATTTACTGTGCGGCGAAAAGACAGAAAAAGGAAACGGCAAATGCATTTATCACCTGACTTCAAAGAAGAATTTGGTCTCCTGGAAAAGCAGAGTTTTGTTTAAAAATAAGGAACTGGTAGAAAATTCAATTTGTATTTTTGTAATCTTGTTTGTATCTGTTTCTTTGATGTGGGGTGTAACAAATGTGCAGATTTTCCTATTGTATTTTGTGTCTCCACTTCTTTCCACAATGGTGAGATTTCCCTGCCGTTGCATGTGTCTCTGCTCTTTCACTGCAGTAGTTTGTGTCTCTGCCCCTCCCACAATGGTGAGATTTTCTGCAGTAGTTTGTGTCTCTGCCCCTCCCACAATAGTCTGATTTCCTGCAGTAGTTTGTGTCTCTGACCCTCCCACACTAGTGAGATTTCCCTGCAGTAGTTTTTTTCTGCTCCTCCCACAATGGTGAGATTTCCAGCAGTAGTTTGTGTCTCTGCCCCTCCCACAATGGGGAGATTTCCTTCAGTAGTTTGTGTCTCTGCCCCTCCCACAATGGGGAGATTTCCTGCAGTAGTTTGTGTCTCTGCTCCTCCCACAATGATGAGGTTTCCTGCAGTAGTTTGTGTCTCTGCCCCTCCCACACTGGTGAGATTTTCCTGCAGTAGTTTGTATCTCAGCCCCTCCCACACTGGTGAGATTTCCCTGCAGTAGTTTGTGTCTCTGCCCCTCCCACACTGGTGAGATTTTCCTGCAGTAGTTTGTATCTCAGCCCCTCCCACACTGGTGAGATTTCCCTGCAGTAGTTTGTGTCTCTACCCCTCCCACAATGGTGAGATTTCCTGCAGTAGTTTGTGTCTGCCCCTCCCACAATGGGGAGATTTCCTGCAGTAGTTTGTGTCTCTGCTCCTCCCACAATGATGAGGTTTCCTGCAGTAGTTTGTGTCTCTGCCCCTCCCACACTGGTGAGATTTTCCTGCAGTAGTTTGTGTCTCTGCCCCTCCCACAATGATGAGATTTTCCTGCAGTAGTTTGTGTCTCTGCCCCTCCCACAATGGGGAGATTTCCTGCAGTAGTTTGTGTCTCTGCTCCTCCCACAATGATGAGGTTTCCTGCAGTAGTTTGTGTCTCTGCCCCTCCCACACTGGTGAGATTTCCCTGCAGTAGTTTGTGTCTCTGCCCCTCCCACAATGGTGAGATTTCCTGCAGTAGTTTGTGTCTGCCCCTCCCACAATGGGGAGATTTCATGCAGTAGTTTGTGTCTCTGCCCCTCCCACAATGGTGAGATTTTCCTGCAGTAGTTTGTGTCTCTGCCCCTCCCACAATGGGGAGATTTTCCTGCAGTAGTTTGTGTCTATGCTCCTCCCACAATGATGAGGTTTCCTGCAGCAGTTGATGTCTCTGCCCCTCCCACAATGGTGAGATTTCCTAATAATAGCTTGAGTCTCTGCCCCTCCCACAAGTCCATATTAAGGGTGTCACTATCTTAAAAATAAAGTTTCATTTTGGAGAGTTCATTGTGTGGGTGGGAAGGGGTGAAGGAAGCTGACACTATCATTAGGCTCCGCGCAGACAGCCAGGTAGGACTGGGAGTCTGGTGGGGAGATCTCACTCCTGGAGCTACTAAAGGAAATGAGAAGGCAATACACAGCATTCCGATTTCCAGTAGTTGTAAAGGCATAAGGTTTTCTATCTTACTGTATTCTATGAAGTAAAGTGAAATTAACTTCTGTATGGATCTTCCCACATCTTCAGTGCCCTGATTATCAGTGTAAATGTCCCGTGTGGATTTGCCAGTTGTCAGCTCTCCTATTTTCATGTGCTGTCAGCGTAAGGTGAGGATTGCTGATAACCAGTAAATCCTGGTTACATTGTGATCAGCGGAGATTGGATACAGCTGATCACATGGTAAAGAGCTGCCGTGATTGGCTCTTTACATATCACTGCTGATACATACCATCATTCGGCTCTAGCACGTTCGTGAACAGGTTAATTTGTTAGTCAAGTCCATCAAAATCTTCTAATGTAACTCTACCCTTCTCCCTGGCTGACAGTGCTGCTGTCCAAAGGTGTATCCCATGCTCATTCATCCAGAGTCGAGACACCCTAGGCCTGGTTCACACCTATGCAGTTTGCTATTGATCCGTTTCTGCCATGCTTTTTTGCCCGGGCTGGACTCTGCATGTGCATTGAACACAATAAGGGGTGGATGCAGACAGAAGAGATGATGGGCAAAGCTTGTCTCAAAGGGGCGGATGTATGGTTATTCAATGAACACAACAATTGGCAGATGCATACAGAACAAAGACATGGGCCCGGATTCAGAAAGCACTTACGCCTACGTATCTCGATATACGCCGCGTAAGTATAGATATGCGCCGTCGTATCTGTGTCCCGTACCCAGAAAACAAGATACGCCGGAAAATAGGCTTCTTCCGATCAACATAAATTTCTTACGCCGGCGTATCGTAGGCGCATATTTACGCTGGACGCATCTGTCGCTCCCATTGATTTAGTATTCAAATATGCAAATGAGTGAGATACGCCAATTCAGACATGTACGTTTGGCTGGCGCAGGCTACGCGCGTTGCGCGTAAGTGGAATGTCCGGTGTAAAGTTACCCCTCATAAAGCAGGGGTAACTTTGCACCAGACTTGCACAGGTCAGCTGAAGAGCAGCTACAGCAGCACCTTACAGACGAGTTGAGCAACAACACTTGCAGGACAACACATCTGTATGCCAACATGCCAGGGGCAGCCATGGTCATAGCACATGCAGTGCAGCCACTGGTCAAGGTACTGGCA
The DNA here is from genome assembly GCF_905171775.1 of Rana temporaria. Lineage (NCBI taxonomy): Eukaryota > Metazoa > Chordata > Amphibia > Anura > Ranidae > Rana > Rana temporaria. The sequence goes on from NC_053491.1 coordinate 366,531,729, forward strand.
ACACTGCATTTCCTTGCAAGTGGATCTTTTCAAAGAACAAGTGGAGTAGTGGCTGGGATGTCACAATCCACCATGAGCAGATGTGTGCACCAGGTTGTCCCCGCAATCCTCAGACGCATGTCCCACCACTTCATCAAACCAACCCATGAGCACCTGTGGCAAAAGGCAATGGCAGATTTCTTCAGAATTGTAGGATTCCCACGCACCGTGGGGGCCATTGATTGCACACATGTGGCACTATGGCCCCCCCGTGCCACAGAGCACATATACTGCAATTGTAAGCATTGAGTCAACAGTCAGTGTCCACCACCACACCAGTTATGTGATTACGCTGTACTGCACTGGTGACAGTATGTAAAAAAAAAAAAAGAATTTTTTTTTTTTTTTTTTTTTTTTTTTAATTTACCAAAAAATTAGGACAAAAAATTACAACTTCAAAAAACCATCATGCCTCTTACTAAATACCCTGGACTGTCTACTTTCCAGAAAGGAGTTGTTTGGGGGGTATTTTTACTGTCCTGGCATTTTAGGGTCTCAAGAAATGAGGCTCAGGATTGATCGATTTTCAGATATTTACCATAGACTCTATAACTTTCCTACAGACTAAGCAATACACACTGATTTGGGTTATTTTCACCAAAGAAATGTAGCAGAATACATTTTGCCCTAAATTTATGAAGAAAGATTATCTATATGCAAAATTATATTTAGCAAAATCTAAAAAACCTAGTGGTGATTAAATACCACTAAAAGAAAGCTTTGGTTGTGTGAATAAAATTATAAAAATTTGGTTTGGGTACAGTGTTGCATGACCGCGCAATTGTCATTAAAACACGACGGCACTGAAAGCTGAAAATTGTCCTGGGCTGGAAGGAGTAAAAGTTCCCTGTACTGAAGTGGTTAAAAAACACAAATCAGGGGAAAAACGCACAACATGCTTTTTTTCGGCTTCTCCATTGAAGTCTATTGAACCAAAAACACCATTTTCTGTTAGAAAAAGTCCCCGACCCTTTCCAAAACATCAGCGGCTGAAAAAAGCATAGATATGAACGTGTCCCATAGGAAACCATGATAAATGAACTGTAGTGCGATTCTGCAAAAAACACCACAAAAACGCATAGGTGTGAACCAGGCCTTAAGTCCCATACACACTATTAGCCAGATTCATAGAGATGGCCGCAACTTTGTGCCAGCGTAGCTTAGCGTGTTTAGGCTACGTCGCCTTAAGTTAGCGAGGCAAGTACTTGATTCTCAAAGTACTTGCCTGCTAAGTTACGGCGGCGTAGCCTAAAGCGGGAGGGCGTAAGGGCGCCTAATTCAAATTTGTCCGAGGGGGCGTGTTTTATGGTAATGAGGCTTGACCCGACGTGATTGACGTTTTTTTTAACTGCGCATGCGCCGGGTGCCTACATTTCCCAGTGTGCATTGCGGCTTAATCCGCCGCACGGTCCTATTGATTTTGACGTGGACGTAAACTACGTAAATCCCTATTCACGGACGACTTACGCAAACGACGTAAAATTTTCGAATTTCGAAGCGGGAAGGGCGGCCATACTTTAACATTGGCTACGCCACCTAGGGGGCAGCTTTAACTTTAGGCGGCCTATCTCTTACGTAAACGGCGTAAATGTACTGTGGCGGCTGGGCATACGTTCGTGAATAGGCGTATCTACTAATTTACATATTCTACGCCGACCGCAATGGAAGTGCCACCTAGCGGCCAGCCGAAATATTGCAACCTAAGATAGGATGGCGCAAGCCGTCGTATCTTAGATATGTTTAAGCGTATCTCTGTTTGAGAATACACTTAAACATAGGTCGGCGCAGATTCTGAGTTAGGTCGGTGTATCTACTGATACGCCGACCTAACTCTACCTGAATCTAGCTAATAGTGTGTATGGGGCTTTAGGCTGGGTTCACACTATGGACTGCATGTTAATTGTACAGGAGCAATACCGCATCCCTGTTCAATGCAGGTGGGGTGCGATTGAGCCCATTCATTTTTCATTTTCAAATCGCATCGCACTAAAAACGTGCGTGCAGCAATTTTGGAACTGCACTGCAACCGGATCGCATGGTCATTTTGTACCATGCAATCCGATGCTGGCAAACACACTGCGTTTGTGACCTGCATTTGGGGTGTCGTTAAGATTGCCTTGACACCCATTGCCGGTCACAAGGTGCGGGATACGCGCATTGGATTGCAGCGTTTTCCACAACGCATTAGTGTGAACCTAGCCTAAGATAGGAGGTGTGTTACTGGCCGGGTAAAATAAAGGAAAAAAAGCCTACAAAAAGAAAACTAATGCAACCACCACATCTAATGATTGGTAAGCTGCAATATATGACATTTTTGTTTTTGCGTTTAATAGGGTTTATTGTCACTGTCACTGTAAATAATTCCCACTGAAGTCTTGACATAAAGCAGAAAGCTTGGGGCTCGCCCTCTACCTTATCTGGGAGCTCTCTGTGACGCTCCATTGTATTGTCATGTATTATTTAATCCTGGCTGAGAAGGAAACTGGGGCAGGATGCCACAAGATTATTTCCAACCTGTGAAAAGCCACAGCCATTTCCCGCCATCATTTATCTGTTACATTGTTACAAGTTCCAGCTCCTCCCATTCACCAGACTCCGAGTATTGCGGCTGGTCTTCTCGCCGTGCTGCCACAATTTGTCAGGGAAATTCACTGTAGATTTATTTAACAGCAGGCCCTAAAAATAGAAATGTTCTAGTAAAATGTCACGTAGAGGAGCCATATTTTTTCTTTATATAAGAAACATGAGTATGCAATACCCTTTAGATTGTACTTTAGGAAAAGCAGTTACCATCCATCCCTGATATTCCAAGCCTTGACACATTTAACACAGCGTGCTTAGAGGCCAGCTGAACCTTCTTTTTTAATCATCTAAGAACATTCCAGGTACAGCAAAACATAAGATGTGAACGGTTCTACATTCCTTTTATGTTAGAAATCTGCCAGCATGCTGCAAAGAAGGACCCTTGCTTTGTGTGGAGACAGTGGTCTCTCTGCAGAGGTCTGACATCTCCAAACTAAATTAGACCTAAAACTCCACAATCAGTTAAAGTAGAACTAAAGGCAAAACATTTTTTTTCCTTTTGGGTAGAGTAAGGGAGAGTTTTAAAGTGGTTGTAACCCCCCAAAATTTGAAAAAATAAATAAAAACCTGAAAGACAAAGGCATAATGAGCTAGTATGACTAGCATACTAGCTCATTATGAATTACTTACCTTAGATCGAAGCCCCTGAAGCCATCTTCGTATCCCCTACTTCAGTGATTGGCTGGAGCGGCGAAGACGTCACTCCGCAAATGCGCGGGAGTCGTCAAAGCCGGTTTTACCCATTCACAAAATCGGCATTCTCAGTGTGCCAGCGCCATAGACATCAGTGCATTCTTTTTGGCAAATATCTCCTAAACCGTGTAGGTTTAGGAGATATTACAAACACCTACAGGTAAGCCTTAATCTAGGCTTACCTGTAGGTAAAACATAGATGGTTTACAACCACTTAAACCCTTGTCAGGGATTTTGCTATCTGTGTCCTGTTGGGGAGATGTCCCTTCACTTCCTGTCCCATAGCCAAAACAGAAAGTGAGAGGAAATCCTTCTGAAGTGACAGAATCCCTGGTTGCCACCAGAACTAGTGCTTATTGGATAACATAAAGGTAAATACAAGCAGAGGTAAGATTCTAACTGATCACAGAAACTGCCTCTCCTGAGCAGACGGGATGACATCACAGCTAAGCTTCGTCCTAATAGATGTCTTCTACTAGAGCCCTTAGGACAAAACATGTAGGGTGGAGCTTACCGCTGACGTCACCACGCCTGCTTGTTGGAGCGGCAGTTTCTGCAATCTTTTCTTTTTATCTATTTAATCAATTTTTTCCTTACCTTTATTGACGGATACAGATCTTCTGAATCTTAACCATAGGGATATATCTCAAAGCAGTGTCTCAATGAGGGGTGGGTAGACTAAATACTTGTCAAGATTCAGAAGAGCTGTGTCCATCAATGAATGTAAGAGAAAAGTATTTTCCAAGGGATGCTGGAAGTGCAGTTTTTCCTTTTACCACTCTTGCACTGATTATGGTAAAGCCACTCATTGCACTCATTTTAAAAGATTCCAGCATATGCACTGCAATGGCATTTTTCAATATTGACAGGGCAGAAACAGGCAAGGATCTATAAGGAATATACTAAGGGCCAGATTCTCAGTCAGCGGCGTATTTCTGAGGCGGCGTAATCATTGATGGAATACAGCACTTGCTCCGGCGGCGTAGCGTAAATCGGCCGGCGTAAGCCCGCCTAATTCAAATTTGGATCAGGGGGCGTGTTTTATGTAAAACTACTGTGACCCAACGTGATTGATGTTTTTTCGGAACGGCGCATGCGCTGTCCGTGGAATTTCCCAGTGTGCATTGCTCCAAAGTACGCCGCAAGGACGTCATTGGTTTCGACGTGAACGTAAATGACGTCCAGCCCCATTCATGGACGACTTACGTAAACGACGTAACTTTTTCAAATTGCGATGTGGGAACGACGGCCATACTTAACATTGGTACGCCGCACTTAATCCTCATATAAGCAAGGGCAACTATACGCCGGGAAAAGCCTAACGTAAACGTTGTAACTTTACTGCGTCGGCCGCGCGTACGTTCGGGAATTCGCGTATCTAGCTAATTAGCATACTTGACGCAAAATTTGACAGAAGCGCCACCTAGCGGTAAAAAAAAATGCAGTTAAGATCCGACGGCGTAAGAGACTTACGCCTGTCGGATCTAATGGATATCTATGTGTAACTGATTCTAAGAATCAGGCGCATAGATACGACGGGTCGGATTAGAACTTACGACGTCGTACATGGTAAGTCCTTTCGGAATCTGGCCCTAAATCCCTATATGTATAACTAATAAGGATTTATTTTTTTCAAATTGTGGCAGCAATAATTTTGTTCTTTAACTCCTGACACATTTTGAAAGGGATTTATCTGTGATAAGTGACGCCACGTTTCTGCATTTTTAGCGATGGGTAAGATGCTGTGTGACGAGGAAAATGTGTCTCTTGAACTTAATCATACTATGAGTCGGACAGTCCCTGACAGATCACCCTCTTCCTAGTCTGTCGCCTTAAATTCATCATCCCATAATTCTGATAAGAACCAACCAACTCTTTGTTTCAGCGAACAATCATTCGTAATGTGGATTTTATGCGCCTGGTGCTTTCTCCTCCAGACAAATGTAAATTCTTAACGTAGCGCACAAAAAAGTCCAAATTTCCATTTATCTGGCCCTTAGCATTTTTATTGTGCTTCCAGAACAGCGATGAGTCGGGAACCAAAAGTGCCATCATCCTCCACTGAATAACTTCTCCCAGGCTTAGTTTAACGTGTATCTAGATTGAACACACACATTTTAATGTTAAAGTCGACCTGTCTGTAACTTTAACTGTAATCTATTACATATAAGCTGTAATTGGGAACCTCATACCTCATATTCACTATTAGACTGTAAGCTGTAATATTCAGACCCCATATACCTCCTGTTCTCTATTAGATGTAAGCTGTAATTAGGAACCTCATACTTCATATTCACTATTATGCCCTGTACACACATGCAGGATTTCCGATGGGAAAAGTTACCGTTGAAAATCCTGAGGGGAAAGCCGAAAACCTTCTCGGCTTTCCCCCTACACACGGCCGGTTTTCCTGACAGGAAGACTGCGCTGGAGCTTTGGTCGGGAATCCCAGCCGTGTGTATGCTCCATCGCAGTTTTTCCCGTAGGAAAATTGCCAAAAAAACGCCGGGCAAAAGTTCGCCGGTTTTCCCGGCGGGAAAAAAGAGAGCTGGTTCTCTTTTTTGTCCGGCGGTTTTTGGGCAGTTTTCCCATCGATAAAACTGTGAGGAGCATACACACGGCCGGGATTCCCGGCCAAAAGCTCTCCTCGCAGTTTTCCTGTCGGGAAAACCGGTCGTGTGTTGTGTACGAGGCATAAGACTGTAAGCTGTAATATTCAGACCCCATATACCTCCTGTTCTCTATTACATATAAACTGCAAAAAGTAGGACCCTTATGCCTCCTGTTCTCTGTTAGACTGTAAGCTATAATAATCGGGACCCTAATACATCCTGTACCCTATTAAAGGTAAGCTATAATGTGAAGGACCCTAATACCTCCTTTTACCTATTAGATGTTAGCTGCAATGAGCACTGAGCAGGACCCCATACCTGCTATTCTCTACAAGACTCTACGCTGTAATGAGCAGGATCTTCATCCTTAGACTGTAAACTGTAAGAAGCTGGACCCTTATATTTGCTGTTCCATATTAGATGTAAGCTGTAATTGGTAGGACCCTCATTCCTCCTGTTCCCTATTAGATGTAAGCTGTAATTGGTAGGACCCTCATTCCTCCTGTTCCCTATTAGATGTAAGCTGTAATTGGTAGGACCCTCATACCTCCCGTTCCCTATTAGATGTAAGCTGTAATTGGTAGGACCCTCTTACCTCCAGTTCCTGATTAGATGTAAGCTGTAATTGGTAGGACCCTCATTCATCCCGTTCCCTATTAGATGTAAGCTGTAATTGGTAGGACCCTCATTCCTCCTGTTCCCTATTAGATGTAAGCTGTAATTGGTAGGACCCTCATACCTCCCGTTCCCTATTAGATGTAAGCTGTAATTGGTAGGACCCTCATACCTCCCGTTCCCTATTAGATGTAAGCTGTAATTGGTAGGACCCTCTTACCTCCAGTTCCCTATTAGATGTAAGCTGTAATTGGTAGGACCCTCATTCATCCCGTTCCCTATTAGATGTAAGCTGTAATTGGTAGGACCCTCATTCATCCCGTTCCCTATTAGATGTAAGCTGTAATTGGTAGGACCCTCATTCATCCTGTTCTCTATTAGATGTAAGCTGTAATTGGTAGGACCCTCTTACCTCCAGTTCCCGATTAGATGTAAGCTGTAATTGGTAGGACCCTCATTCATCCCGTTCCCTATTAGATGTAAGCTGTAATTGGGAGGACCCTCATTCATCCCGTTCCCTATTAGATGTAAGCTGTAATTAGTAGGACCCTCATTCATCCCGTTCCCTATTAGATGTAAGCTGTAATTAGTAGGACCCTCATTCATCCCGTTCCATATTGGATATTAAAAGCTGTAATGATCAGGACCCTCATACCTCCCTTTCCCCATTAGATGTAAGCTGTAATGATCAGGACACTCATATCTCCTGTTCTCTATTAGATAAAAGCTGTAATGAGCCGGACCCTATACGATCTGTTACATATTATTGGTAATGTTGCAGTAATGAATAGAACATTTGAGCTGTAGCTTACAAGGCAGTTTGTTAGTCTGGCCCGTCCATGGCAGAGTTAAGCTTCTCTAAAACTGAAAATCTTCAAGTAGGGAAGTGTCCTGGGAGAGGATTTATTCAAAGGCGTCTGTGCTCAAGGCAGCAATTGTGCCATAATTTAGGCCAGCGTACGCTTCAGAGATCCGGAGAACATCGCCGGTCCTTAATGCTGCACTTGAGGACGGCCGCAGACTAGTCATTTGCTGAAAGGTGGCTTCCCTGTTGACTTGCTGCTGTGACATCTAGATAAACACAGAGGCCGGCGCTACGCACTGCGGCTCTCACCACAAGCGTGTAATAATGGAGAGGCGCCGGGCCCTCAGCGCCAAGCTGGAAATGACTTAAAGGTTCTAATTTCCCAGACAAAATGCAGAGAGGACTTGTGGCAGAGAACATTCTGCTCCGGGCACTTAATAATACTTGAGATATTTATAAATAGGAGTCTCAGCGCACGACGTGCAACTTCCTCTTATTATAAATTACGTGGTGGGGTTCAGCCGCTTCACCGCCAGCGGAATTCATTAGATAAATTAACAGGACACTTTTATTTCATCTATTTCTCCATCTCATATCTATCTATAACATTATATCTATTATCTATTTCATATCTATCTATCTATCTATCTATCTATCTATCTATCTATCTATCTATCTATCTATCTATCTATCTATCTATCTATCTATCTATCTATCTATCTATCTATCTATCATTCTCTTTGTCTGCCCCATTTATCTATCTATCTATCTATCTATCTATCTATCTATCTATCTATCTATCTATCTATCTATCTTTCTCTTTGTCTGCCCCATCTATCTATCTATCTATCTATCTATCTATCTATCTATCTATCTATCTATCTATCTATCTATCTATCTATCAGACCATCTATCATGGGGAAAACCATTCATAAGCATAAGAATAGAAAAGCCAGATTAGACTTTGCCAAAAAACATCTAAAAAAGCCAGACCAGTTCTGAAAAAGCATTCTTTGGACAGATGAAACTAAGATTAATCTGTACCAGAATGACGGAAAGAAAAAAGTGTGGAGAATGCCTGGAACAGCTTATGATCCAAAGTACACAACGTCATCTGTAAAACATGGTGGAGGCATTGTGGTGGCATGGGCATTCATGGCTTCCAGTGGTCATTCATGTTTATTGATGATGTTACAGAAGTAGCCGGATGAATTCTGCAGTGTTTAGAGATATACTGTCAGTCCAGATTCAGCCAAATGCAGCAAAGTTGATTGAACGGTGCTTCACAGTACAGATGGACAATGATCCAAAACACACTGCAAAAGAAATCCAGGAGCTTTTGAAGGAAAAGAAGTGGAATATTCTGCAATGGTCAAGTCAATCACCTGATCTCAACCCAATTTAGCGTGCATTTCACTTGCTGAAGACAAAACTAAAGAAAGACCCACACAGAACTAAAGACGGCTGCAGTTAGAGCCTGGCAAAGCATCAGAAAGGAGGAAATCCAGTCTTTGGTAATGTCCATGGGATTCAGCCTTTAGGCAGTAAAGGATTCTCAACAAAATATTAAAAATTAACATTTTTTTTTATGATTATATTTATTTATCCACTTACATTTGAGCCCTGAAAATGGGTGGACTGTGTATAAAAATGGTTGCCGTTTCTAAAATTTTTACTTTGATATTTATGTTTAACCCCTTGAATTACTGTAAAGCTAAAAGTCTGCACTTCAATTTCATTTGGATTGTTTAATTTTAATTTTATTCTTTCGGCATACAGAGCTGAAAGTATGAAAATGGTGCTTTTGTCCAAATATATATGGACCTAAGAGCCCTTTCCCACTGCCAGCACCCAAAAAAACGCTGGTAAAGCGTCGCTAAAACTAGCGGCGCTTTCCAATCGTTTTTTGAGCGCTACCGGAGCGCTTTTAACCCTCGCTAGTGGCCGAATAAAGGGTTAAAAGTGCCCACAAAGCGCAGCTCATATCTATCTATTCATATCTGTCTGTATGTCTAGCTATCTATCTGTCTAAGGCCGCGTACACACGGTCGGTCCATCCGATGAGAATGGTCCGAAGGACCGTTTTCATCGGTTAACCGATGAAGCAGACTGATGGTCTGATGTGCCTACACACCATCAGCAGGGGCGGACTGATCATTGAGTCACTCGGGCACTGCCCGAGGGCCCCATGCCACTAGGGGGCCCCATCAGGGTTGCCAGGCTCAGTAAAACCAGGGACAGTATGTACAAATCTATGTTATTTTTAGATCTGTCCCTGATATGTCCGAAACCGACATGCTTTGTGAAAATCCCGAGATTTTAGCTGCCCCGCCTCTGCACTGGCTCCTGGCGTGGTGGCCATCTGTAAGCCCGGGGGCCCCATAATCTTCTATTGCCCGGGGGCCCCATGAGTTGTCAGTCTGCCCCTGACCATCAGTTAAAAAACCGACCGAGTCCAACGCGGTGACGTAAAACACAAGGACGTGCAGAGAAAAATGAAGTTTAATGCTTCCAAGCATGCGTCGACTTGATTCTGAGCATGCGCAGGTTTTGAACCGATGCTTTTGCGTACAAACCATCGGTTTTGACCTATCGGTTAGGCGTCCATTGGTTAAATTTTAAAGCAAGTTCTAAATTTTTGGACCGAAGGATAACTGACCGATGGGGCCCACACACGGTCGGTTTGGACCGATGAAACTGAACTTTAGTCAGTTTTCATCGGTTTTGTCCGATCGTGTGTACAGGGCCTTATACAATTTTCTTGTTCAATTTCCTTTAGACTTACCTTTAACTATGTAGTGCAAGGGCCAACCTGATTGCATACAAATTGAAAGTGTTTAGGTTTGACCTCATATTATATGCTCTTAGTAAATCTAAAGGAAAGTTGTACAAGAAAATTGTATAATGTATGGCCAGCCTTACTCCATCTTATCTATCTATCTATCTATCTATCTATCTATCTATCTATCTATCTATCTATCTATCTATCTATCTATCTATCCTGTCTGTCTGCCCTGTCTGTCTGTCTCTATCTCTCTCTATTTATGTATGTACAGTATCTATCTATCTATCTATCTATCTATCTATCTATCTATCTATCTATCTATCTATCTATCTATCTATCTATCTATCTATCTATCCCTATTAGAGCTTTATCTCTGCACCACCCAAGTATTGTTCTGCAGAGCTGACACTCTACTCTCCTCCATCAGTAAGACTATTCAGCAGGTAGAGTGAGGGTCCAGTGTCTCCCCCCCCCCCCCCATTTACCCTGAACCCACCTTGTGTGTAATAAGAGGGAATTATCTAGAAGCATGTATTGATTTCCACCTTATCTACATTTCATTTCAATGTTCAGCGCTCCCACCTCCCACGACAAACCTGCGAGTTGGTGAACAGATGGCGTTGTATTGTTAAGCAGGGCTGACTCCTGGAACACCGACCTAATACTTGTTATGATTGCTTTACACTTCCTCATCTAAGTGAACGGAGGAGTCTGAGGCGGGTGAGAATGGTGTCAGTGTTTCTGGAAGACAAAAGAAAATCTCTGCAATTAAAAATAACTTGCGGGTCTTTCAACAGCGCACCGAAACACCGCTGTTATACACAAGAGGGGACGCTGAGAAACCGAAGCTCTAGGAATGGAAGTTACAGTATAGCTCCACCTGAAGTTAGCAATTCATTTTTGGGCAGAAGGTAGCTCCTTGATTGGTGCATTGTAGATTAAATAATTGGGAATAAAAGAAATCCCAAACATTTCTTATTATTTTAATGACGTTTTATGGTGACATCATACACTTTATAACATCAGCATTGTAATAACAATACAAACAATAGTGATATCTGGCAATCCATTGGAAGCTTACTTACTTTCATGTTGTAATTTATGTCTGTCAGCTGGTCAACTCTTTTTTACAACTTCCTAGATTCCCTGCATGCTTTGCAGCTTCTCCTCTGCTGTTTACTTTCAATTTCTAAGGACTACATATCCCATGGTACCTTGCTGTGATTCCACTTCTGACTCCGCCTTTAGAAACTCCTCTGTGGTTCAGAAGGCAGGAGTTCTGTCAGATTAGCAAACCTGTCAGATCAGTTAGCGGAAGCGACGTTCCGTCAACTGACTTACCAAAAAAACTTACCGTGCATGCAGAGGTGTATCTAGTAAAAATAGCGCCTATGGCAAGCACTGAAACTGTGCCCCTGTTGAAACATTTGAAACCCATCTTTCAAATAACCTTAACAAAAAAAACAGCTAACAAACCTAGTGATATTTATCATCCCTTGTGATACCTTGGGTAGTGACATATCCTCTTTATGGAGAAATCTGGGGTTTATTAGACCCCTGATCTCTCCTTTGTCCTCCAAGGCCAGATAAATGCAGAACCAATACTGGAAGTGATGAAATCTTCATCACTTAAAGGAACACTAAAGGTTCATTTTTTATTAGATCAATTGATTGCTGCAAGCTAGAGCATTTAAATATCACTTACCTCATTTTTCCTTTTGACCTCCAAAATACAGTAATCCAGGTTTGAAAATGCCATTTCCTGTCTCTCCTCTTCTTGCTTTCCACCAGCATCTGAGCCGTTTTGCATGGTGGAAAGCAGAATGTGCTCACCCCCTCCCTATGGCTACAGCCCTGCGTGAAGATGCTCTCTTATCCCTCACAGGCATGGAGGCTAAGCCTAATGGGAATTGTAGTTCCTATTAGGCCGTGATGTAGCAAGAATGAATGCGCACCGCAAACCAGGAAGTCAGTGAGAATAACGATTCAGGAGTGCCTGAGGTGAATAAAACAGCTCAATTTCAACAGGTATCAAACTAGTTATAATGCAAAACATTACTTTTTACTTTATCAGCTACTGACAGACTTTAATTTAAGAGGAAAATATTTTTGTCTTTACAACCCCTTTAAGGCCTCAGTTTTCACAGAGGAGAGGGAGAAACTGATGTTCCTTCTTCTTTGTGCGCTGCCAATCCGACCAGATGGAATGGGAAATCCTGGGAGAACAGGAGAGGGCTGTGGCTGAACGCAGCAGGGATAGCGCTGCCATTGTCCATTAGCAAAGGTGCTGAAAAGGAGATCCTGCCTATGCTCTGGAGGAGGGAAGAAGAGACCCTCAGACCCTGGTAAGTGCCTTGCTGCCAAGCCACTCAACAGTGCCCCCTTCATATGGCGCCCATGGCACTTGTCATGGCTGCCATACCCTAGATACGCCACTGCGTGCATGAGTTCCACTGCTAGCAGGTTTGCTAATCTGACAGAACACATGCAGTCAGAAAGCAGCAGACATCTTGTTACACCCAGCCAAGTCTTGAATTTCAGACTCATAGCAAAAAAGTGAGCATATATGATTATATACAGTATTTTGAAATCCCTGAGACTGTTTTGATGTTTAATTTTGAAAGCTTGCAGTCAGAAGGTGGCGACAGCTATCTTGGTACACCCTGCACTGCTCAGCAAATGCATTCCACATGCATTCCACCACTTCTCCTTTACTTCACTACCAACAATCTACTTGTCAGATCGACGCTGCAATGCGCTAGTGGTGGAACGCATGTGCAGTACGTATTTTTGCTGAACATCACTCCGTTAGCTGATCTGACAGGTTTGCTAATCTGACGGAACACAGGCTCTGTGAAATGTGTGACTCAGCAGTGCCTACTCACAGGGCATATTGATTTAGGCTCAGTTCTCACTTTCCAGTGTGACTATGTAGTATGACTTTGCGACGTTGATGCGACTTTGATCTGACTTCAATCCGACTTTACAAACAGAGGTCTTATTAGCATTTGATATGAAGCAATTGCCATAAGACTTCAATGGATCAGTGTTTTTTTTTTTTTTACCCTCACCTCTCCTCCCAGGTCATCCTTGTTGGCCAAAAATGTCCTCCCAAACACATTCCATTCACAACTGTGGTGTAGCGAAAACGCACATTCTTGCTCACTTTTTTTCCATGTTTTTCACGGGTAAATGTGTATCGTGCATAGACACGACACGCGCGCTAAAGTAGCTCAAAAACCCTTTTGGCCATGGAGCATCATGTGTTTTTTCAATGCACGTTTTGGCGTGCTGCAGCACACGCATCTACCAACTGTGATTGGGGTATCATTAACATTTGGGCTGTTTTTCATATCCTCCTTCCGTTATGGTAGTGCAAGCACAGTACATGTTCTGCTGCATGTTTTCGAAATGCGCAGCAAAGTACATTTTCTGTGCGGGTTGCTGCATGTTCAGAAGTACACAGATGTGAATGTTTTTGAAACCCCAGTCACAGGTAGCATGCCTCAGGACCCGCTTCCTGATTGGCTGGGGGGAGAATCAGTGTTACAATAGCAAATATTCATTCGCTATTGTCACACAACTGGTTGGGCTTCAGGCACAGTGCTCTGCAACCTGAGCCCACCCTTTTTTGAAGCCTATTAAAGCCTCTGGCTCTAATCATGTGCTTAAAAAATAAAATAAAATTTTAATCCATGCGTCCAGTGCCCCGCATGTAAATTAGGGGGCCGGACACATTGGATAGAGGGGGTGACGCCTGTGCGATCCTAATGAACGGGCCGCCACTGCCTGACTCTCTGCCTGGATAGTGTTGATTGGTCCTGTGCTGATCACATGCGCCCTTTCAAGAAAAAAAATCTCTCTAGCAATACACAATAAACTGAGCATGGCAAAGTGCCTAAGGCTCTATTCCAGGGGTCTTCAAACTACGGCCCTTCAGTTGTTCAGGAACTACAATTCTCATCATGCCTAGTCATGTGAATGTCAGAGTTTTACAATGCCTCATGGGATGTGTAGTTCCGCAACAGCTGGAGGGCCGTAGTTTGAGGATCCCTGCTCTATTCTATCAGGAGATGGTCTGGGGACTGAGGAAGATAGGGAGGACCAGAGAAGAAAGGATTAAACAGCCTTTTTATAAAATTCAGAGGATTAACCCCTTAAGGTCCACATTGAGTATAACAAGCATGCTTTACTGCATATATAGACTGATTTTTCTGTTGTGGGTTTAGTAACACTTTAACTAACAGTTTTGAGTTAGGTTTTTTTTTTTTTAGTTTTTAGGGCTGAAAATACCCCCCTCGGCTTATACTCAAGTCAGTGTACCTGCATTCTTAACAGGCGTCAATTTTTTTAAAAGTCACTCTTTCCTCCTGGCGTTCCATTCTGTGATAGGCATTTGACACTGTGTTCCGCCTATCACGAAGGTCCTCTCATCCTCGGACAGTTTACCAGCAGACACTGTGTTCAGTGTTCCGCCAATCACGGACGTCCTCTTGGCAGAGGATGAAAGAATGTCCGTGATTGGCGGAAAAAACTGAACATAGTGTCTGCTGGGAAACTGAGTCCGAGGATGAGAGGACCTCCGTGATAGGCGGAACACAGTGTCAAATGCCTATCACGGAACGCTAGAAGGAAGCCGCCACTTTTAATTTAACTCCTTTTATTGTAAGGCAAAATAATACAATACAAAATACAAAAACAATTTATATAACCCGACAATCACAATCCTATCTATCATTATGCATCCCCTATTACCTTTTGGTCAAAGTCAGGCATATATCTCTTTCATTCATATCTTTCTCCCCCCCCCCCCAGATTCCCGGGAGGGGCATCCAAGAAAAACAAAACCAACACAAAACGCTAACACACAGAACAAAAACAAAACATCAACAAAACAAAAAAAGAAGGAGAAAAAAAAAAAAAATTAAAAGGAAAAAAGGGTCGAAAATCAAAAGTCAAAAGTTTCCTCGCCCCCAACCCCTCTCTACAATTCTGTATTTTTCCATATAGCTATACACATACCACTTTAACGTTCTCGATCTTCTTCTATAACGTTCGACCCGACCCTCCTTAAGCCTCTCCTCTGGAGTCCGTATAGGTCTTCCAGGGTATCCACGTTCTTAAGTATTTTCCTTTTTGATATTGTGCTGTCAGGACTAGCTCTTCTAATTTGCTTATTTCCTTAACTCTACCAATCCACATCTCCACTGTTGGTGGGCTTGATGACTTCCACATCTTTGTTATACATGCCTTTGCAGCATCTAAGAGGTGGCGTATAATTGTTTCCCTGTAGTCTTTTTCTGATATTTGATTTAAATGTAGAAGGTAGAATTCTGGATCTTCAGGAATCTCATATTTTGAACAGAGCTGAAGAGCTCTTTTAATCTCTAACCAAAAACTCCTCAACCTTGGGCAGTCCCAAAATATATGTAACATCGTTCCTTTGCTTTCCTGGCACCTCCAGCATTTATCCGTTACCTCTGAGAAAATGTTATTTAGTCTTTCTGGTGTCCTATACCATCTCGTAAAGATCTTATAATTTGTCTCTTGTATTCTCACGCAGATTGATGTTTCGTGTGTTCGCCTATATATGCATTGACGCTGTTCCAGACTAAATGTCTTCTCTAATTCCCTTTCCCAGTCTTGAACGCACTTCGGAAGGTGGACTCCTGATTGCGTTAGTAACTCATAACTTATTGAGAGAGTATGTGCTAATATTCCTTGTTCGTTACACATTATCTCAAATCTCCTGAGGGGTCTTTCGAAGTTCTCAGGATTCGGCAGGGTATTCAGGAAGTGAACCATCTGAAGTGCGCTCCAGAATTTTAGACGAAATATCTTTTCTGTTTCCATCAGTTCCTCTATTGTTACCCATCTCCCCATTTGGATATACCTCGCTACTTGTGTGCATCCTCTGATCCTTAGATGCCGGAATGCTCTGTCTTCATATCCCAATGGGAAGAGGGGATTACCTATCACCGGGTATAGTGGGGAGGTCCTAAGGTCAATACCCATCATGGGTAATACTGTTGCGCAAATTCTCACCGTATTACCCACTATCGGGTTTTTATTCATTTCTTTCGGCGACGAGGCAAACCACCATGGTGCTCTTTCAATGGGTATTTTATATTGTGCCTGTTCAATTTGTACCCATAACTTCGTTTCTGAGTGTCTATTCCAATCTAGTAACCTATTCAAATGTGCTGCGTAATAGTATTTCCGTATATCTGGGACTCCGAGTCCTCCCTGCTGCTTAGTACACATTAATTGTTTCCTTTGTATCCTGGGGTTTTTATGTGCCCATATAAACTCAAAAATCACTCTCTGACATTGTTTAAGATACTTTGCTGGTATATGTATTGGGAGTGTTTGTAACAAATAGAGCATTTTCGGGAGTATGTTCATCTTAATAATATTGCATCGACCCAGCCAGCTATGGAAGCCCTGATTCCACTTATACAGTAAGATCTTCACTTTTTGCAATAAAGGCGGGAAATTCAACTCAAAGATCTTATCCACCTTTCCAGCTAATTGTATACCTAGGTATGTCAGTGCTCTATCTGTCCATTTAAACTTAAATTTTTGTTTAAGATATGTTATCACTGTATGCGGGGCATTTACTCCCATCGCTTCTGATTTGTTAAAGTTGATACGTAGGTTCGATAGAACTCCGTATCTCTCAAATTCCTTCATTAATTCCGGGATTGAGATCAGCGGGTTTACAAGGGTGAACAACATATCATCTGCATAGGCTGTAATTTTACAATGATTCTTCCCTATTTGTATACCTGAGATATTTGAGTTTGAACGTAACGTGCACAGAAAAGGCTCTAATGACAGGGCGAAGAGGAGTGGGGATAGAGGGCATCCCTGTCTTGTCCCGTTTGAAATCCGGAAAGGCTCTGACAGTATTCCATTAGCCCGTACCTGAGCTGTTAAACCTGAATACATGGAAGATATCCACTTTATTATGTTATTCCCAAAGCCTCCGTGTTTTAGGACTGCCCACATAAAACTCCAGTTCACCCTGTCAAAGGCCTTCTCTGCGTCTGTATTCAAAAGTATGCATTGCGTCTGTGTTGTATTCACTATCTGCACCAGGTTAATAGCCTTAGTTGTATTATCACGTGCCTCCCTAGTAGGAACAAATCCCACCTGGTCCAGATGTACTAAGTCTGGGATATATTGTTGTATCCTATTTGCTAAAACCTTAGCCAAGATCTTCACGTCCGAATTTAATAGCGAGATTGGTCGGTAACTCCCACAAATAGCTAGGTCTTTCCCCTCTTTTGGTATCAACGAAATATACGCTAGCAAAGTATCTTTGGCTAAACTGGCCGACGTCCCTAGGGCATTAAATAATTTAACCATATATTCTGATATTGAGGGAAATACAATTTTATAGTATTGACCTGTAAAACCGTCAGGTCCGGGAGCTTTTCCCATTTTCATTGTATTCACTGCTAATTTAACTTCCTCCACGGTTATAGCGTCATCTAGCTTCTGTCTATCTGCTTCTGATAGTCTTGGTATTGCTGATTCTATTAAATACTGGTCAATTTGCTCGCTAGTCAGGGGCTTGCTCTGTATGTTATAAAGAGAGTGATAGTATTCTTGGAATTCCCTTGCTATATCCTTTGGTTTTGTGACCTTCGGTTTCTTAGGTGGGTTAATATGTGGGATGTAATTACTCAGTTTCTGTTCACGTAAAAGTCTAGCCAATCTTTTCCCACATTTATCTCCTGACTCATATTCAAACTTTTTACATCTCTGCATTGCCGCACTTACTTTATAGTATAGAATGTCTGTAATTTCAGTTCTTTTACTAACCAGCTCTTTCTCTACGTGTGATGACCATGTTTGCTTGTGTTTGCCCTCCAAGATAGCTAACTCTTTCAATAGCCTGTTTAATTTTTCAGTGCGTTTCCTCTTGATCCTAGCTCCGTGTTTAATTAATACACCTCTAATTACTACCTTATGTGCTTCCCAGATAATTCCGGGGTCGCACTCTGGAGTGTCATTGGTATTAAAATAAAACTTCAACTCTTTAATTACTTCTTCTAGGACCTCGTTATCTTGGAGCAAACTCTCGTTTAGTCTCCACTGATTTGTTCTGGTCTGTCTTAAATCTTTTAATTCATATACCATAAAGATCGGAGCATGATCCGACCAGGTAATGGATCCTATTTTGGTTGATTGTACAAAGTGTAATTGGGCATGCGGAATAAGGAAAAGATCTATACGAGAGTATATTTTATGTGGGGCGGAGTAGAACGTATAGTCTTTTTCTTTGTTATGCATCAGCCTCCATATGTCAATCAGTTGATTTTTGTACAAAGTTTGCGTGATGCGGTTTCTCACGCCAAAAGATATAGATGATTTTCCCGATGAGGTATCCTCTTTGGGATCTAGCGGAATATTCAGGTCCCCTCCCAGAATCAGATGTCCTTCTGTAAACTCTAATAGGCGTTTAATTGTTTTGTCTAAAAATAATTCTTGGTGTTCATTTGGAACATACACAGTGGCCAGTGTTACCACTGTTCCTCCTATTTTGCCCTTCACAAAAAGGTATCTCCCTTTCGGATCTCTCATTGAATCTACATATGTCCATTGAGTTCTCTCTGCTATTAGGATAGACACCCCCCTTGACTTTGCCTCTTGATTTGTCGCGTGGTATGCTATTGGGTATATCCTGTTCTTCAGGATTGGAATTTTATCCTCTCTAAAATGTGTTTCCTGTATATACGCCACATCAATTCCTGATCTTTGAAGGTCATCTAGGAGGACCCTCCTTTTTTGGGGTATATTCAACCCCTTCGCATTTATTGATATTATATTTACTTTCTCCATCTTATTTTACCCTGTCCTCGTTCCCGTATTTATTGAGAATGTAGGCATGGGGGAGAGGAAAAAAAAAAAAAAAAAGGGAAAAAAGAAAAAGGAGATAATCTCCTTTACTACTATTAGCTATCCTGCTAATAAAAGTGAAAACACTCACCGTTTAAACGGTATTTGAGCGTCAACCTATGTTTGAGGGCGTGTACCATAAATGGCCTCCTAATATGTTCCCATATCCCCTTCTCCCTTATGATTTAGTACAAAAAAAAAAAAAGTAGGGATACAAAAATCCCACTTCTAAAGTTGTACTTCCAAAAAGAGAGAGAGAAAAAAAATATATATATAGAGAACAGTAATACGAGGGAGAGCCTCCAGCTCCGGGTCTCCCCATGGCTCTCATCTTCTCTCTAATATCAGAAGCTAAGGCCAAAAAAAAAAAAAAAGCATTTGATATGAAGCAATTGCCATAAGACTTCAATGGATCAGTGTTTTTTTTTTTTTTACCCTCACCTCTCCTCCCAGGTCATCCTTGTTGGCCAAAAATGTCCTCCCAAACACATTCCATTCACACCTGTGGTGTAGCGAAAACGCACATTCTTGCTCACTTTTTTTCCATGTTTTTCACGGGTAAATGTGTATCGTGCATAGACACGACACGCGCGCTAAAGTAGCTCAAAAACCCTTTTGGCCATGGAGCATCATGTGTTTTTTCAATGCACGTTTTGGCGTGCTGCAGCACACGCATCTACCAACTGTGATTGGGGTATCATTAACATTTGGGCTGTTTTTCATATCCTCCTTCCGTTATGGTAATGCAAGCACAGTACATGTTCTGCTGCATGTTTTCGAAATGCGCAGCAAAGTACATTTTCTGTGCGGGTTGCTGCATGTTCAGAAGTACACAGATGTGAATGTTTTTGAAACCCCAGTCACAGGTAGCATGCCTCAGGACCCGCTTCCTGATTGGCTGGGGGGAGAATCAGTGTTACAATAGCAAATATTCATTCGCTATTGTCACACAACTGGTTGGGCTTCAGGCACAGTGCTCTGCAACCTGAGCCCACCCTTTTTTGAAGCCTATTAAAGCCTCTGGCTCTAATCATGTGCTTAAAAAATAAAATAAAATTTTAATCCATGCGTCCAGTGCCCCGCATGTAAATTAGGGGGCCGGACACATTGGATAGAGGGGGTGACGCCTGTGCGATCCTAATGAACGGGCCGCCACTGCCTGACTCTCTGCCTGGATAGTGTTGATTGGTCCTGTGCTGATCACATGCGCCCTTTCAAGAAAAAAAAACTCTCTAGCAATACACAATAAACTGAGCATGGCAAAGTGCCTAAGGCTCTATTCCAGGGGTCTTCAAACTACGGCCCTTCAGTTGTTCAGGAACTACAATTCTCATCATGCTTAGTCATGTGAATGTCAGAGTTTTACAATGCCTCATGGGATGTGTAGTTCCGCAACAGCTGGAGGGCCGTAGTTTGAGGATCCCTGCTCTATTCTATCAGGAGATGGTCTGGGGACTGAGGAAGATAGGGAGGACCAGAGAAGAAAGGATTAAACAGCCTTTTTATAAAATTCAGAGGATTAACCCCTTAAGGTCCACATTGAGTATAACAAGCATGCTTTACTGCATATATAGACTGATTTTTCTGTTGTGGGTTTAGTAACACTTTAACTAACAGTTTTGAGTTAGGTTTTTTTTTTTTAGTTTTTAGGGCTGAAAATACCCCCCTCGGCTTATACTCAAGTCAGTGTACCTGCATTCTTAACAGGCGTCAATTTTTTTAAAAGTCACTCTTTCCTCCTGGCGTTCCATTCTGTGATAGGCATTTGACACTGTGTTCCGCCTATCACGAAGGTCCTCTCATCCTCGGACAGTTTACCAGCAGACACTGTGTTCAGTGTTCCGCCAATCACGGACGTCCTCTTGGCAGAGGATGAAAGAATGTCCGTGATTGGCGGAAAAAACTGAACACAGTGTCTGCTGGGAAACTGAGTCCGAGGATGAGAGGACCTCCGTGATAGGCGGAACACAGTGTCAAATGCCTATCACGGAACGCTAGAAGGAAGCCGCCACTTTTAAAAAATGGACGCCTGTCAAGAATTCAGGTACTCGGGCACAGTGAGACTACAATGGGCACAGTGAGTACCGTATGGCACAGTGAGACTGCACTGGGCACAGTGAGACTGCAATGGGCACAGTGAGGTATGGCACAGTGAGAATGAAATGGGCACAGTGAGGTATGGCACAGTGAGACTGAATTGGGCACAGTCAGGTATGGCACAGTGAGGTTGCAATGGGCACAGTGAGGTATGGCACAGTGAGGCATGCAAATGGGCATTGTTGACTCTCTTTTCCGCTTACAGTAGCTGCTGCATTTTCACCCTAGGCTTATACTCGAGTCAATAAGCTTTCCCAGTTTTTTTTTGTGATAAAATTAGGTCCTCGGCTTATACTCGAGTATATACGGTAGCTAAGAAAGATCAATGGTGTCAGTGGGAATGCAAAAATTGCTCTTCCCTCAAGGAACCCCTAGTAACCTCTGGAGAAACCTTGGTTGAGGAACCCTGGGCTAGAGGATGCTGGATGTCCTCCATTCAGGAAATGATGCAGGCTCTATCTGATTTGTTGCAGCTTCTAATGCACATTGTGAGGAACTCACAGAGTTAGCAATTTAAAGCGGAGGTTCACCCAAAAATCAACTTTCTGTCATTAGATCCAGCATACTGCTGACATCTGCAGTATGCTGTTTTTTTTTTTGTTGTACTTATCGTTTATCAGCCGTTGTTATCCGGCTCCGAGCGGGGATTTCTGTGGGGAATAGGCGTTCCTAAGCCAAGCGAATTTGATGGACGGGCTGCTAAAGCGCGTCACGCCTTCCGAAAATACCCAAAGTCACACTCGGGTGTTTACGGCGCCTGCGCCTGCCGTGTAGAGCTGACTGCGCAGGCGCCTTAAACACTCGAGTGTCACTTCGAGTATTTTCGGAAGGCGTGACGCGCTTTAGCAGCCGTCAATCAACTCCGCTTGGCTTGGGAACGCCTATACCCAGAAGGAATCCCCGCTCGGAGCCGGATAACAAAGGCTGATAAAACAATAAGTACAAAAAAAAAAAAAACAGCATACTGCAGATGTCAGCAGTATGCTGGATCTAATGGCAGAAAGTTGATTTTGGGGTGAACACCCGCTTTAAGTACATAAGAGGGGCCAAAGGAAGAAAAGAGGAGAGGAAAGGTACAGTATATGACTATAAAGTAGACTACATGAGCCCATTACTTAAACACATGCCGAGGGACTGGGCAGTTTGCTCTTTGCCTTTATACCAGACACAATTTCTCATCCTGTTATCACTTTTCCCCAGCACCTTTCTAGAATATTTATCCTTCGTCTGATACTTTGTTGTCACAGGATCCAAACATGAAACGTGGCACATTGCGCTTAATTACATGTCAGCACCTAGAATGGCAGACTTTAATCTCTGCGGGAAGCTGATTAATAAATAGCAGGATTATATCGCCCGCCTGAGCTCCTTTCTAAAGTTTGTTGCTTCTCAGTTTGAATTCATTTTGATGAGTAAAAGTATTTAGCAAGAAAAATTAAAAATAAAAAGATGACAGTTTAAGGTCCCATCAAGGGACGCTGATGCTCTCTGAGATAGACATGAGCAAGGTACATTGTAAACTGTCTTATAGTGGCGCACAATGGCCTTCGTCCCTTATGACAACGAATGGTTTGGTGCCGCGATAAAAAATCCTGTGTTGTCTTATATCATAAGTTTTTTGGCACTGGTATCGGAGAGATCGGTAGAGTTTGTAACAGTTATTATTAGGGTCATATTCAGGCTCAATTAGGTTCAGCTAACTGTCATGTTAGGGTCCATTCACACCAGATGATCAATACATGCCAGCGCATCTACATTGTAAAAGCAATGTGTTCCACCAGGAACACTTTACACAGTGCATTTGTACGAATGTGCGCTGGAAAAGAAAAAAGCAGAACATGCTCTATTTGTTTTCGGCACAACACATGCAAGCGCATCGCAACACGCATAAGCACAAAAGTCTAAGAAGTCAGGTAAATTGTCCTTTACAAATAAAGCTTAGTGAAATCAAAACGAAATTTAAAAAAAGTATTTTAGCCAATTTTAACTACTTCGGCTCCGGAAAGGTTTTAACCCCTTCATGACCAGGTCATTTTTTTGCTATTTAGCCCTGTGATACTTTAACTGGTAATTGTGCAGTCATGCAACACTTCAACTAAAAGAAAAAATATATATTTTTTTTCTTCCCACAGAAATAGAGATATCTTTTGGTGGTTGTTGATTTCTGTTTTAAAACATACCCAATAATTTAAATCAAAAATGTAATTTCTTCATAAATGTAGACCAAAATGTATTCTGCTACATGTCTTTAGTAACAAAAAAAATCCCAATAAGTGTATATTATTGGTTATACATCTACAAATGATGGTCTGTGTACTATAATTTTTTTCAGGTGCTCAGGTCTGCTACCCGTCACCTAATTGGCTGAAATGACAGATGCTGTGATTGGACGCCTGATGGTAGGAGAGGACGGGAAGAGACGCATGGAGAACACCGCTCGCCACCATCACTGCTGCCCCACCAAAAAGTGTCGGGCAGACGGCAAGTGGACGGGGGGGTCACAGTAGCGGCATTTAATGGCACAGTGGTGGCATTTGATGGGCACAGTGGCAGCATTTTATGGGCACAGTGCCAGCATTTGATGGCACAGTGGCAGCATTTGATTGACACAGTGGCTGTGTTTGATGGGCACAGTGGCTGCAATTAATGGGCACAGTGGCTGCAATTGATGAGCACAGTGGCTGCAATTGATGGGCACAGTGGCGGCGTTTGATGGCATAGTGGCGGCATTTTTTTTTTTTTTTTTACTATATTATTTTATTGTTTTATATAGGTATTACAGGGATTTACCCTATACAAAACAGGTATATATATATATGAATACCATCTACATATACTTACAGAATACAGTATATATTCGTATTTATCTTCAGTACATATCTTCTCTAAAAAAAGAAAAAAAAAGTAAAAAGGAAGGAAGACAAAAATAAGGGTGCTCCACTTTAGCTTATAGAACCGATCGGATGTTATTCCAAGCAAGAAAGAATAGAAAGGGAAGAAAAAAGAAGAAATCAATAAAATAAAAAAAGGGGGAGAGAGGGGGAAGTTATGAAAACATTAACAATTATATTCGCTCAAACGTAGCTAAACAATGGTAGAATTTCCCTTAACCCAGTTTGGAAACTCTGATGACTGTCGAAACTTGGACCAAACGGACCAAGTATGAGAGAACTGTTCTTCTCTTCCCATTTCCCGCACCAACAGACCTTCTAAATCTCGAATAAAGTCCATTTCAATTGCCCATTCCCACAGGGAGGGTACTGTCGTTGATTTCCAGTGCCGTGGGATGACTGTTCTAGCTGCAGCGAGGAAGTGTCTAAGCACATCCTCCTTTGCTTTCTTTAAAGATCCTGGAATCATAGTTAAGAGAGCCACTCTGGGTAATGCGTGGATAGTTGTATCCACTAGTTTTCCATATAGGTCAAAGATATGTTTCCCAAACCTTCTCACCGGGGGACAGTCCCACCAGATATGGATCATATTTCCCTTTGAATCATGACAAGGCCAACAGATATCAGATATATCCTGGTTAAATTGATGGAGGGTATAGGGACACCTGTACCATCTACTCACCAATTTATATGCCTTCTCTTGAGTTCTTGTAGCTATTGTTCGATATTTGTTCGATATAGTTAAAGTCTGTTGAAGGTCTTTTTCCCATTTCCGTGTATACGGGGGAAGATCTGAATGGGTTTATAACAAAAGAATAGAGTATAATGCAGAAACCAAGTGTGATATCATAAATATATTGTTTTGATGGAATAGATCGTATATAACATAAAGCTTGATGCCTCTGTAGCCACTGCACAGGATTATAAGAGAGCATTGTAGATGAAGAGGCTACCGTTAATAATGGATCCGACTGAAGGACTTGAGCAATTCTTCTATGTTCCTGTTTATACCAAGGGCCAAATGCGATCCCACATGTGTAGTGTTTGCCTAGTAAGATCTGCTGGAATTGAGAGGACCTTTCGTAGAATAGACGAAGTCCACGGAAAGGGCACAGAGATCTATAAGATTTACCGTATTTATCGGGAGAAAATGCGCACTCCGGCGTATAGTGCGCACCCCTAATTTTGACCTCTTTTTCCTGTAAAAAAAATGTTATTACATTTTAATACTTACAGTTTTGGTGTCTTGCCCGGCGGCCTCGTCCGGTCCGGCGTCCGTCTGCGGCCTCAGTGGTGTCCTCCCGGCTTCTCCCGCGCTGTCTTCATGGCAAATCCCTGCTTCCCGCGCTCAGTTTGAAGCCTCCGCCGACGTATACCGAGCGCAGTACACTCGCTTATATTCGGCCAGGCTCGGCTTCTCACGCATAAACATCACAGAGCGTGACTACGAGTGAAGCAGAGCCTGGCCGAATGTACCCGAGTGAACTGCGCTCAGTATATTGCGGCGCAGGCATTCAAACTAGGCGCGGGAAGCGGGTATCGGCGTATAGCGCGCACCCACGATTTTGCCCTGATTTTCAGTGCAAAGGAGTGAGCGATATACGCCGATAAATACGGTATGTGACCTTCCAATTGTACCCATAACTTAGATGAGGAGTGGTGAAACCAATCAATAATACGTGTTAATATGGTTGCTTTATGATAGATAGATAGAGGCATCTGGTACCCCTACCCCAACTTTGTTTTTTGGAAGGGATAATGTCCCAAAGCTAATTCTAGGCTGGGCTGAATTCCATATAAACTTGGAAAATAGCTGGTGGATTTTACGGGAGTGCAAGGCCGGGAGATGGATTGGAATCGTTTGAAACAAATATAAGAGACGAGGGAGTATATCCATCTTAAGGGTATTAATTCTACCGAACCATGAAAGTTTCTTAAATGCATAAGATGTCAAAGTCATTTGAATTTTATAAAGCATCGGGAGAAAATTTAGAGCGTATAATTGTGATGTTGAGGCTGGGATATTAATCCCTAGATATCGAACCGACACCGAGCAGGTCCTGAAAGAAAAGTTCTTCGATATTCGCTTCATATTTGTTTACGATAAGGATATATTGAGAAGTTCTGATTTATTATAGTTGACTTAAAAATTGCTGACTTCACTAAATCTGTGGAATTCTAGGATTATAGAAGGAAAAGAAGTATAGGGTTTTGTTACAAATAAAAGCAAATCATCTGCAAAAAGAGCCAATTTTGCATGAAGAGGGTCTACCTGAATGCCCGTTATATTTTCGTTTTGTCGCAGTGCGTTTGCCAGGTGTTCCATCGTAATAACATACAACAGGGGTGACAAGGGACAACCCTGACGTGTTCCATTAAAAATAGGAAAAGCAGGGGACAAAGATCCATTCATCCTAATTCTCGCTGAAGGTGATAGATATAAGGACATAATCCGTGTTATCATATAGGGACCTATGCCAATCTGTTGAAGAGAGGATCGTAAAAACTTCCAACTAACATGGTCAAACGCCTTTTCGGCATCAACCATTAGTAGGCAAAGAGGTATATCTTGAGTATGGGCATAATCCGTCAGCAGGAGGGCTTTAAACGTGTTATCTCTAGCCCAGGGGCGGACTGACAACTCATGGGGCCCCTGGGCAATAGAAGATTATGGGGCCCCTGGACTTACAGATGGCCACCACGCCAGGAGGCAGTGCAGAGGCGGGGCAGCTAAAATCTCAGGATTTTCACATCAAAAGCATGTCATTTTCGAACATATCAGGGACAGATGTAAAAAAAAAACATAGATTTTTACATACTGTGCCTGGTTTTGCTGAGCCTGGCAACCCTGATGGGGCCCCCTAGTGGCATGGGGCCCTCGGGAAGTGCCCGAGTGACTCAATGGTCAGTCCGCCCCTGCTCTAGCCTCTCGACCGCTGACAAAGCCAACCTGGTCTAGATGTATTAGTTGAGGCAATAGTGGTTGTAGGCGACTAGCTAAAATCTTAGCAAAAATGTTTACGTTGATCCCAATTAAAGATATAGGTCTATAGTTTGCGCATAGAGAAAGATCCTGTTCTGGTTTAGGGATAAGTGAAATATGTGCTTCCATCGTTTGTGTAGGGAAAGTAGACCCATTCGCTATGGAATCAGAAAAGGAGTAAGTGGCGGCATTTGATGGGTACAGTGGCGGCATTTATGGGCACAGTGCCTGCAATTGATGGGCACAGTGTCTGCGTTTGATGGCATAGTGGCTGCAATTGATGTTTTTTTTTTCATAATTTTTCAGTTTGTTTGCGTCCACTGGTTATGCCCATATTTAGGGTGTAACATGTAACATGCGGGCGGGTATCCTCAACCTCACTTTTTGAAGACCTCACTTTTTGACCTCACTTTTTGAAGACAATGTGGCTGTGCGGGGCTCTGATGAAAAGGGTTTGTCCTTTCGAAACACGTAAGCTGTATTGTATCCTGAAAGGTCTTCCCATGTAATCAGTCTGATGGCGTGGATCTGGAAGCAGTCTCATCTGTATTTTATGATATGTTTGTCATCCTACAATGTGGCGGTGAACCACAGTGATGCAAATAGAAGAATGGGTGGGACTTTAAATGAAGCTCATGATGACAAAGACATGTAGATGGTGGGAATATAAATATTTATTGATATACCTCATGAGCTTCATTTAAAAGTCCCACCCATTCTTCTATGTGCATCACTGTGGTTCACTGCCACATTGTAGCATTTTATTTCAAATGATAGGGATGGAGGTGCATGACTCTACCCAGCCATGACCTAATTTAAAGTCCCAAATTCCCCCTTCCCCCCTTGTTTTTGTTATGTTTGTCATACTCATACATTTGTGAGTATATCACTTGTTGTATCCATTTAATAAAATTGTATGGTAGTAATGCGCTAGGTCAGTGCACCCTCTTTTTGTTTTATAGTATAAACTACCTTCGGGCCTTATTAACCTCCCTGGCGGTATGATTCTTTCAGAAAAAACATGCTGAAAGCGGTACCATTATTTGCAAGGAAATTTGGCGTTTTATATTGTAGGTCTGTCATTTTTAGAAATAACTCACTTAAATCTGACCAAACAAGCTTCTAATAGGCATCCCGGGTATGACATTTTTTTAAAAACAAAATTATAAATTATAATATAATAAATAATTATAAATAATTATAACAAATAATAATATAATTATGATAAAAATTATTCAATAATGTAATCAAATCAAAATCACTGAAATTTGCTCAGTTGCAGAATTGTTGCTGTCATTATTTTTTTTTTTTTATGACGAATTTCCCCACAAATCGCTATCGCACAATTCTGCAAGTGATTATAATTTATTATCGCTGTTTTTTAGCTGATCTAAAACTATTTTTGACATAAAGGGACACTTTTGGTTGCTATGGACAATCTACAGTTTGCAGGGAGAAAGAAACGTTTTTATTATATAAAATGACATGCATGACACAGGACAGACCACTAGGGACAAGGGGGGTGTGTTTTTTTTACATACAGTACTGTAATCTATAAGATTACAGTATACTGTATGTATAGTGTTTGTTTACTTTTTTGAATTTGGCGCCGTTCTCCGTCCCCGTGCGTCGTAACGTCGCAGGGAACGGAGATCGGCGTCACACGGAGGCACTGTGTGAATCGAGCGAGGTCCTGCTCGCTCACACAGCGCGGTGGCATCCCTGGATCCAGGGACAAGGTAAGTAAAACTCCCTGTACATCCAGCGAGGCGAGCCCGAGTCTGACTGGGGGTTACCGATCCTAGCCCAAAAATCTCACCCCGAGTCAGACTCGGGAACACCGCCCAGGAGGTTAATACGGAAACAAAAAATACCACTTTTAAAGCACATCTCGGGGCAAACCAAGCCTCCCCTATCTCTAAAGCTGCGTACACACTACCGTTTTTCATGACGAAAAAAAATGCAATTTTTGTTAATTGGTTATTAAAAACGATCGTGTGTAGGCTCCAGAGCATTTTTCTCGGCGTGAAAAAATGGGCATTAAAATTTAGAACATGCTCTGTTTTTTCTCGTTGTTTTTCACGTCGTGAAAAGCGGTCGTGTGTAGGCTTTAACGACGGGAAAAAAACACGTATGCTCAGAAGCAAGTTATGAGACGGGAGCACTCGTTCTGGTAAAACTAGCGTTTGTAATGTAGATAGCACATTCGTCGCGCTGTAAAAGACTGAAAATCACGAATCGTCTCTCACCAAACTTTTACTAACACGAAATTAGCAAAAGCAGCCCAAAGGGTGGCACCATCCGAATGGAACTTCCCCTTTAAAGGTGCCATCGTACGTGTTGTACATCACCGCGCTTTGCGCAAGCATTTTTTTTTCACGATCGTGTGTATGCAAGGCAGGCTTGACAAGAATCACGTCGAGAAAAACATTGTTTTTTCCCATGACATTAAAAACGGTCGTGTGTACACGGCATTACACCCCACCAACCCACTAATGCAAGCTTTCAAAAAATACCTAAAAATGTTCTTAATAATAATATCATCATTGCTGGTTGGTTTCCAATCATTATTGTAGACCTGGGGCAGTCTTGGAATGAGGCCCCGTACACACAACCGAGTTTCTCGGCAGAATTCAGCCAGAAACTTGGTCGGAGCTGAATTCTGCCGAGAAACCCGGCGTGTGTACACTTTCGGCCGAGGAAGCCGACGAGTTCCTCGTCGAGCCAAATATAGAACATGTTCTCTATTTCCTCGTTGTTCTATGAGGAAAGTTGGGTCGCCGAGATCCTCGGCGGCTTCACACAGAACTCGACGAGCAAAACGATGAGTTTTGCCCGTCGAGTTTCTTCGGACGTGTGTACGGGGCCTCAGAAGCGTTAACAGCTGAGCTTTCCTAGTTCTACAATAAAACACAAATGAACATATCCTCAGCATGGAACGCTATGCTAGGGGATGTTTGTTTACATTTTGCGCTTGGTGACAACAAAGAAGTGTGACGCCTATTTGTAGTCAGTAATGGTGGAGCATATTTTTTTCATTGTTTGTCATGCGGCCATAACAGAAGCCCCTCTATACATGATATAAATCTAATTAGAACAAATGACAAACGCTGATCATGTGACTGGCATTTCGCCTGTCTGCCTCTTATCAGTCCGCTATAACGGGATAAACATGGCCTAGTTGTTTCATTCAGATGGGATCAGGCTGTAGGACTGACTGTATCTCTCTGCGCTCCTTCCTGCGGCGTGCGATAAGACAAAGTCAGAATCAATAGTTCATTAAAATCACAGCCACCCCGGAACAAAGCGAGGAATGATACGGGGCGTGCAGGATGGATTTTGCTAAATGCATGTTGGGGGTGGGAGGTGTCCTCTGCTACAGAATGCATGCGAATCTCTTTGTGGCTTCAAGAGCTTTTTAATTACTAACTCGACGATTCCAGAGGACAGATATCTTTCTCAGGTCTGGAGCAATTTTGTTTTCTTTTTATTTCGGCAAAGTCAAAAATAATCTGGCGAAATCTGTTCTGCAGAAAGCTTTCAATATTTTATTCATAGAATTTATGCCAACCTAGGTCCTGAATGGGCAAGGCCTTTCGTTTATTTTAATAAAGCGACATTATTTGAGCATACTACACTATGTTAAGCAGGGGTCAAGTCCTGGGGAAAAAAGTGTGGGAACTCCCACCCAAGATCCACTCCCCCACCAAAAAAAAAAAAAAATGATGGTACGCTCATATGCATAATTACTAAAGCGCATGTTTTTTTTTAGAAGTTCTTTCTAAATCCCGCGATAACTCGCGGCAGACCTCCGCAATGTCTCCTGGGAACAATGACAAAAGCTCCCAGAAGACATTGCGGCATCGAGGAAGTGACGGAATACCCGCACACTACCTGATGAATTCATATACAGGAAGTGGCCAGTAACATAAAAGATTACTAAGGTTCGCCTGCCCCTGACAGTGAGTCAAGCTGGGCATCGCCGCTCAGTGAAGGATTGGCTCGGCTGCTATAGTCCTGCAAAGGGAACTGCGTTGCTGCTGTAAAAAAAGTGCAGGAACTCCGTTCCCACGCGTTCCTGCAGGACTTGAGCCCTGGTGTTGAGTCCTTTGCTTTAAGAGAACTATAAACATCATCCCATGGGAAAAGGAGGGCAGTGAGAAGGCTGCAAAGAGAGGAAACGTCTATTACACACCTGGGAAACAGCGTGCTGGTTGTCCCTATAGGCAATTATTATATTTTGGTCTGGTGAGTGTGCATTTTGGAAATTGGTGGTGGTGGCACAACCAGGCCCGTCGGAACCGACAGGCAAAGCAAGCAATTGCCTGGGGCCCCAGCAGGGAGGGCCCTTGCCGCACCGCTGCGTCCTCCTGCAGTCCGGTCGGCCGTGTACCATAACCGCGCGGTACAGGAGATTCAGGTTCCTGTTCCCAGCCGGACTGACAGGAAGTGCACACACTGAGTGTTCACTTCCTTTCAGTCCGGCCCCGGGAACAGCAAACTGGCGGTTATGGTACATGGCTGACCGGACTGCAGGAGGCCGCAGCGATGCGGCAAGGGCCCTCCCTGTGTTACACCATCGGATCTTAGGCTGCAATTCTAGGCCGGCCGCTAGGTGGTGATTCCATTGCGGTCGGCGTAGAATATGCAAATGACTAGTTACTCCAATTCACGAACGTCCGCTTTGCCCATCGATCTAAATTTACGTTGTTTCCGTAGAGATGCGTCGTGTAAAACTAAGCATGCCCTCTAGGTGGTCTAAGCAATGTTAAGTATGGCCGTCGTTGCCGCGTCGAATTTTTAAATTTCACGTCGTTTGCGTAAGTCGTCCGTGAATGGCGCTGGATGCCATTTACGTTAACGTCGAAACCAATGACGTCCTTGCGACGTCATTTAGCGCAATGCACGTCGGGAAATTTTAGGGACGGAGTATGCGCAGTACGTTCGGCGCGGGAACGCGCCTAATTTAAATGGTGCCCGCCCCATTTGAATTAGGTGGGCTTGCGCCGAGCGGATTTATGCTACGCCGCCGCAAGTTTACAGGTAAGTGCTTTGTGAATCAGGCACTTACGCTACAAACTTGCGGCGGTGTAACGTTAATGGGATACGTTACGCCGCCACAGCGTAACGTAGTTCTATGTGAATCGATCCGATCCGTGAGTTTTTTGATCCGTTGCACCCCCAATATCGACCTAAAAAAGAATGAAGAAATTTTAATTTTTATTTTTTTGGATGTTTATTATAGCAAAAAGTAAGAAAAAAAAAGTTTTTTTTAACCACTTTCCCACCGGACCATTTGTCAGCCTTAAGACCAGAGGTGTTTTTACAATTTTCCACTGCGCTGCTTTAACTGGTAATTGCACGGCCATACAATGTTGTACCCAAACAAAATTTGCGTCCTTTTTTTCCCACAAATAGAGCTTTCTTTTGATGGTATTTGATTGCCTCTGCGATTTTTAATGTTTGCGATATAAACGGATAAAGAGCGAAAATTTTGAGAAAAAATGATATTTTCTACTTTTTGTTATAAGAAAAATCGAACAAACTCAATTTTAGTCATACATTTTGGCCAAAATGTATTCAGCCACATGTCTTTAGTAAAAAAAATGCCAATAAGCGTATATTTATTGGTTTGCGCAAAAGTTATAGCATCTACAAACTAGGGTACATTTTCTGGAATTTACACAGCTTTTATTTTATGACTGCCTATCTCAATTCTTGAGGTGCTAAAATAGCAGGGAAGTACAAAACCCCCCCAAATGACCCCATTTTGGAAAGTAGACACCCCAAGGAACCTGCTGAAAGGCATGTTGAGTCCATTGAATATTTTTTTTTTTTGTAACAAGTGATTGAATAATGACAAAAAAAAAAAGAAATTACAAAAAGTTGTCACTAAATGATATATTGCTCACACATGCCATAGTTATATGTGGAATTGCACCCCAAAATACATTCTCCTGCTTCTCCTGAGTACGGGGATACCACATGTGTGAGACTTTTTGGGAGCCCAACCACGTACGGGGCCCCGAAAATCAAGCACCGCCTTCAGGATTTCTAAGGGCGCAAATTTTTGATTTCACTTCTCACTACCTAAGACAGTTTTGAAGGCCATAAAATGCCCAAATAGCACAAAATCCCCCCAAATGACCCCATTTTGGAAAGTAGACACCCCAAGGAATCTGCTGAGGGGCATATTGAGCCCACTGAATATTTTTTTTTTTTGTACCAAGTGATTGAATAATGACAAAAAAAAAAAAGAAAAAATAAATTACAAAAAGTTGTAACTAAATGATATATTGCTCATACATGCCATGGTTATATGTGGAATTGCACCCCAAAATACATTCTGCTGCTTCTCCTGAGTACGGGGATACCACATGTGTGGGACTTTTTGCGAGTCTAGCCGCGTACGGGACCCCGAAAACCAAGCATCGCCTTCAGGATTTCTAAGGGCGCAAATTTTTTATTTCACTCCTCACTACCTATCACAGTTTTGAAGGCCATAAAATGCCCAAATAGCACAAACCCCCCCCAAATGACCCCATTTTTGAAAGTAGACACCCCAGGCTATTTGCTGAGAGGCATGTTGAGTCCATGGAATATTTAATATTTTGCCACAAGTTGCGGGAATATGACAATTTTTTTTTTTTTTGCACAAAGTTGTCACTAAATGATATATTGCTCACACATGGGCATATGTGGAATTACACCCCAAAATACATTCTGCTGCTTCTCCTGAGTACGGGGATACCACATGTGTGGGACTTTTCGGGAGCCTAGCCGCGTACGGGGCCCCGAAAACCAAGCACCGCCTTCAGGATTTCTAAGGGCGCAAATTTTTGATTTCACTCCTCGCTGCCTATCACAGTTTCGGAGGCCATGGAATTCCCAGATGGCACACAACCCCCCCAAATGACCCCATTTTGGAAAGTAGACACCCCAAGCTATTTGCTGAGAGGCATGGTGAGTATTT
This sequence comes from Rana temporaria, assembly GCF_905171775.1. Taxonomy (NCBI): domain Eukaryota; kingdom Metazoa; phylum Chordata; class Amphibia; order Anura; family Ranidae; genus Rana; species Rana temporaria. The sequence continues at coordinate 366,565,712 of NC_053491.1, forward strand.
TACAGCGCTCATTTATTTTTGAAAATGAAGAAAGATATATATATATTTTTTTTTTTTCTTTTTTCAATTTTCAAATCTTTGTGACAAAAAGCAAGATCTGCAAAATACTCAACATACCTCTCAGCAAATAGCTTGGGGTGTCTACTTTCCAAAATGGGGTCATTTGGGGGGGTTTTGTGCCATCTGGGCATTCCATGGCCTCCGAAACTGTGATAGGTAGTGAGGAGTGAAATCAAAAATTTACACCCTTAGAAAGCCTGAAGGTGGTGATTGGTTTTTGGGGTCCCGTACGCGGCTAGGCTCCCAAAAAGTCTCAAACATGTGGTATCCCCGTACTCAGGAGAAGCAGCAGAATGTATTTTGGGGTGTAATTCCACATATGCCCATGGCATGTTTGAGCAATATATCATTTAGTGACAACTTTGTGCAAAAAAAATAAAATAAAATAATAATAATTCTCTTTCCTACAACTTGTGTCAAAATATAAAATATTCCATGGACTCGAGATGCCTCTCAGCAAATAGCTTGGGGTGTCTACTTTCCAAAATGGGGTCATTTGGGGGGGTTTTGAACTGTCCTGGCATTTTATGAACAACATTTAGAAGCTTATGTCACACATTACCCACTCTTCTAACCACTTGAAGAAAAAGCCCTTTCTGACACTGTTTGTTTACATAAAAACATATTATTTTTTTGCAAGAAAGTTAAGTTGAACCCCCAAACATTATATATTATTTTAAAGCAAAGGCCCTACAGATTAAAATGGTGGGTGTTGCTTTTTTTTTTACCACGCAGTATTTGCGCAGCGATTTTTCAAATGCATTTTTTTGGGCAAAAATACATATTTTTTTATTTTAATGCACTAAAACACACTATATTGCCCAAATGTTTGATGAAATAAAAAAGATGATCTTAGGCCGAGTACATAGATACCAAACACGACATGCTTTAAAATTGCGCACAAATGCGCAGTGGCGACAAACTACATACATTTTTAAAAGCCTTTAAAAGCCTCTACGGGTTACCACATTAGATTTACAGAGGAGGTCTACTGCTAAAATTACTGCCCTCGATCTGACCTTCGCGGTGATACCTCACATGCATGGTACAATTGCTGTTTACATATGACGCCAAACCGACGCTTGCGTTCGCCTTTGCGCAAGAGCAGGGGGGACAGGGGTGCTTTTTTTTTTTTATTATTATTTAATTTGCTTTTTTAATTTTATTTTAAACTGTTCCTTACTTTTTTTTATTATTTTTATAATTTTTATTGCCATCTTAGGGCATGTAAATATCCCCTATGATAGCAATAGTTAGTGACAGGTACTCTTTTTTGAAAAAATTGGGGTCTATTAGACCCTAGATCTCTCCTCTGCCCTTAAAGCATCTGACCACACCAAGATCGGTGTGATAAAATGTTTTCCCACTTTCCCAATGGCGCAGTTTATATCCGGGGAGGGGACATACCCTCCCACTGCTTGTAAAAGCAGTTTAGAGGCTAATTAGCCGCTAGGACTGCTTTTACATGAAAGCCGACCGCTGGCTGAAAAGAATGATACCAAGATGATACCTAAACCCGCAGGCATCATTCTGGTATAACCATTCAAAGTCCAGCAACATACCATACGTTGATGGTTCTTGTTGGACATGTATTGTAATCTTTTTTTTTTTTCATGCAGCCTGTTGGCTGAACGAAAAAAAGATTGATCGGTGGGTATGCCCACCATTAGAATACCTCCCTTCATCCACCCACTTCTAATGATGGGCATACACGCACCATTTATATATGCCGAAGCATGGGGGCATCCTCCCGCAAAAAAGTTATGCTGCTCACACATGTATGTACGCCGCATAAAAAGTTATGGCGCATACACACGGTCGGACTTTTCCACGGGCAAGCTTCCGACGGAATTTCGACCGTATGTACGCGGCATTAGGAGCAAAATCGCTCCTCCGCCCCTAATGCCCCCATGCTTCGGCATATATGCTCTTTTTTTAACTGTGGTGGTGAAATCACCTTCCACAGTATTGGAGTCGCGGCTTTATGTATCGTGGGAGCAAACGCTGTTGCTGTCACGCTAAATAAATCCGTGCTGCAACTGAATGGCGTACCTGCTAAGCAAATGATGGTTAAACATTATAACAAAGTAACATTACATTTTAACATTAAGATCTTACCATACCATACCTGCAAAGCAAATACCAAAAAAATAAATACAGTAAAAAATAAAACATTTTTTAACGCAACCTGTGCCTAAAAAATATACATGCCGAAGCATGGGGGCATCCTCCCGCATAAAAAGTTATGCCGCATACACACGGTCGAACTTTTCCATGGGCAAGCCTCCGTCGGAATTTCGACCGTATGTACGCGGCATTAGGAGCAAAATCGCTCCTCCGCCCCTGCTGCCCCCATGCTTCGGCATATATGCTTTTTTTTTAACCGTGGTGGTGAAATCACCTCCTACAGCGTTGGAGTCACAGCTTTATAAATCGTGGGAGCAAACGCTGTTGCTGTCACGCTAAATAAATCCGCGATGCAACTGAATGGCGTACCTGCTAAACAAATGATGGTTAACAATAAAACAAACATTACAGTATAACATACCATACCTGCAAAGCAAATACAATAAAACATTGTAAAAATAGAGAGAATAGATATAGAACAATAGTGAGTGGACAGTATAGAGTGAACATAAGAGAACAATAAAGAGAGGAGAAAAATACAACCACAACTATTTTTGGATTTTTTATTTTATATTTTTTTTGTGTTTTTGTGTGAGTTTTTTTAATTTTTTTTCCACTTTTTTTCACTTTTATAAAAACTGTAAGAAAACTGTAAACTGAACCTTGCAGATTATGGTCTCTCAAAATGTGATGGCCATCACATATTCCGAGACCCTGTGTTGGTGTGCCTAGGACTGTGTGGTGCTGTACCCTACGCTAAAACTCAATTAGTGTGTGCAGGGCAGGACTTAGGGTGGTGGGGGCCCCTGGGCTTGAGTGTTGAAGGGGCCCCCTGGAGCCGAGAATTGGGGGGGATCGAAGTTGTTGAGCGGGAGGGGGGAATTGAAGTTGTTGAGCGGGGGGAGCGTATTAAAGTTGTTGAGCGGGGGGGGATTTTGCAGTTGTTGAGGGGGGGAGTGCCTCTCACCTGTGCCAACAGCCGGGGCCACAGACTGTCATTAGCCCGGCTCTCGGCTTTCTTCCCTTCAGCAGCCACAGTCCTCCACACACCACTCCGGTTCCTCCTGCTTCCGTGCTGCCTCCTCCTCTTGCAGTGCGGGAAAATTAACCCTTTTGCGGGACTGCGGGAAGAAGCTGTCTGTGCGGGAAAGTCCCACAGAATCCGTGCGTGTTGGGAGGTATGCGCAGGGCCGCCATCAGGAATTTTGGGGCCCCTTGCACAGCTTAAGGCATGGGCCCCCTGAAGCAGAGAACCTAGGGGGGGTGGGGGTGCTGCCGCCTGAAATTGAGAAGCGTGGGGGCCTTTACAAAAAAAAGAAGAAATAAAGAAGAAAACAAATATATATAAATATATGTAGCGATCCGGGGCCCTGGGGACCTCTGGGCCTTTTAATAAAAAGAAAAAATAAACCTCTGGGCCCTTTAATAATAAAAAAAAAAAAACATTTATAAAAAATACATAAAAAAAGGGAGGTTGCCAAACCCGGGGGCCCTGGGGACCTCTGGGCCCCTGGGAACCTCTGGGCCTTTTAATAAAAAATAAAAAAATAAACAAAAATAAAAAAATAAACATTTATAAAAAAAATAAAAAAGGGGGGGTTGCCACATGGGGCCCTGGGGACCTCTGAGCCCTTTAATAAAAATATATATATATATATATATATATATATATATATAAAAATGTAATTTTTTTTATAAAAAAATAAAAAAGGTGGGTTGCCATTCGGGGGCCCTGGAGACCCCTGGGCCCTTTAATAATAATAATAAAATATATACATATATTATATATATAAAAATAAAAAATATATAAAAAAAACATTTTTTTACAAAAAATAAATAAAAAAAAGGGGGGTTGCCATCCGGGGCCCTGGAGACCCCTGGGCCCTTTAATAATAATAATAAAATATATATATATATATATATATAAAAATAAAAAATATATAAAAATTTTTTTTTTTTTACAAAAAATAGATAAAAAAAAGGGGGGTTGCCGTCCGGGGCCCTGGGGGCCTCCGAGCCCCTGGGGACCTCCGGACCCCTAAAAAAAAAAAAATAAAAAAAAAAATTTTTTTTTTTTTTTTTTTTTTTTTTAAAGGGGGCCCCCTATTGGGTGGGGCCCCTGGGCTTGAGCCCAGTCAAGGCCAATGGTAAGTCCGGCCCTGAGTGTGTGGTAGCGTTTGAAACATACACCAATGCAGAGACCAGGTTGGTCAGGACAGTCGGGACAATAAAAGCGGGTGTCACGCCTAAATCCGAGTTTGCTGCAGACACGACATCTTTGGGTAGGGGTACCAGGAGGACAAAAGGAAAATGCCTCTCATACAGCCGGCTCACTGCATTTGCGTTGGGAAGGTGGGGCACAGCACCATCTGGAAACAGAAGGGCTTCGACGATCTCTTCCTGGAATTTTAGGAAGGATCCAGTCCGTCCTGAAGCTCTGTATAGCACATGAGCGTTCAGCAAAGCCAATTGAAACAAATACACTGACACTTTTTTGTACCAGCGTTTGGACCTCCGGGCAATTAGGTACGGCGCCAACAACTGGTCATTGAGGTCCACCCCTCCCATGTTAAGGTTGTACTCGTGGATACAGAGGGGTTTCTCCACAACACCAGTCGTCGTAGGAATTTGGACTGCCGTGTCTGCGTGAAGCGTGGACAGAACGAAAACATTCCGTGAATCCCTCCACTTCACTGCTAACAAATTATTACACTGTAAGCAGGCTCTCTCCCCCCGACTAAGACGGGATTCTACAAGCCGTTGGGGGATGCCCCGGCGATTAGGTCGCACGGTGCCACATGCGCCAATTCCATAATCAAAAAGGTGACTAAAAAGTGTCACGCTTGTGTAATAATTGTCCACGTACAAGTGGTACCCCTTTCCGAATAAGGGTGACACCAATTCCCACACTATCTTACCAGCGCTCCCTATGTAATCAGGGCAATTCTCCGGCTCTACGTGACTGTCTTTTCCCTCGTAAACCATAAAGCTAGATGTATAGCCTGTTGCCCTGTCACAGAGCTTATACAACTTGACCCCGTATCTGGCACGCTTGCTGGGAAGGAATTGTTTGAATGACAAGCGGCCAGAAAACTTAACCAGGGACTCATCAACGCAGACAACTTGATTGGGATTATACAAGGCTGCAAACCGTTCGTTGAAGTGGTTTACGAGGGGCCGAATTTTGTAGAGCCGATCGAATTCAGGGTCTCCCCGAGGACGACAGAGTTCATTGTCACTAAAATGCATGAACCGCAAGATCTGCTCGTATCGTGTCTTGGTCATGGAGGCAGAGAAAATGGGCATATGGTGAACTGGGTGCGTGGACCAATACATCCGCAGCTCACTCTTTTTAGTAATGCCCATGATGAGGGAAAGGCCCAGAAAGATCTTAAATTCGGAAACCGTAATTGGCTTCCAATCTCTGGCAAGGGACAGCTGGGGATTAGCGGCGAAGAATTGACCAGCGTACAAATTGCTTTGGTCCACAATAGATCTATAGAGATCTTCCGTGAAATACAGCGAATAAAAATCCAGTGACGTAAAATCAACTGTATTCACCTGAATTCCGGGTTGGCCAGTGAATGGGGGAAGTACGGGTGCTGCAGAAGTGGTGGGTACCCAATCAGGATTGGCGAATGCAGCAGGAAGGGCACTATGGGGACGGGCCTGTCTTTGTCGTCTTCTTCTTCTTGGTGGCAGCGGGACACTACTAGTGCTTGCCACCTCTCCAGCTTGAACTGCACTTATGGGACTCGCCACGTCACCAAGTGTTACTGCAGTGCTGGATATATGACCAGGATGTACTAGGCCGCTGGTGCTTGCCAGTTCACCAGAAGGAATAGCGGCGCTAGTACTTCTCTCCTCCATACGAGAGCCCTGCGGTTCTTGCACCTCAGCGACAGCAGAAGATCGGGGTCTGGTACGCCTGACCCTAGCAGGGACCACTCCGTCGTCAGAGCTATCTGTCAGGGAGCCACTGTCGTCTACAGGATCGTATTCTGAGCAAGAATTTGACAGATGCGTGACCTCCTCATCACTATCCGTCAGGCTCATAAACAAGTAGGCCTCTTCATCACTGTACCATCGATTTGCCATTTTGGGCTCTAAATTTAGGGGTACAGTGGTGAGATTCACAGGCAAAAAAGCACCTGACCTGTTAGTGACCGAGTCAAGCGCTACCAAATAAACTGTTAGCGATCGCAGAGATCAGGCCTGACTCTGCGAACGCTGCAGTTATGTGTTTTTGTGTTTTGTGTCAGTGATCGATCGATCGATCGATACTGCACTTCGGTGGGCTGGACTGGGCGAAGGGGCTAAACGCAGGTGCTAGCAGGTATCTGGGCTGATCCCGCTAACCATGCGTTTTTGGGAACCCTAAACTGCAGGGGACGCTAGTATAGATCTGATCAGATCAAGTATCGATCCGATCAGATACTATACCACTAAAGGGATGCGTATGGTGCGTGCGTGGGTGTTAGCGCTATTGGCCGCTGCCTGGGGCGACGCAGACCCTATCTGGCGCTAAAACCAAACTTTGATCACCCGCCGGGCGATCAGGGGGTTAAAATTTTATTGCAAAAAATATGGCGGGTGCCTTGATGCAATAAAAAATTAACTAGCTAAACTGCGTCACCGGTGACACTTATACTGTGATCACTGGTGACAGGGGGTAATGATGGGGTTAAACCTTTATTGGGGGGGGTTAGGGGGGGTCCCTAGACTATTTAGAGCCTAAGACTGATGACCCTAACACTTATTTTTGTCACTAATGACACTAGTACAGCGATCAAAAAAAAATCTGATTGCTGTACTGGGTGACACAGTGACAGGCAGTGAATGGGTTAATTTGGGGGGTGATCGGGGGGTGATCAGGGGGTTAAATGTGTGCCTATGTGACCTGGTGTTAGAGTAGTGTTGTGCAACTCACGTTTCAGATGCTCTCTCCCTCTCGGTCTGGAACGGAAAGACCGACACGAGGGAGAGAGCAGTACTTCCCCTGCCAATGTTTACAAAACATTGCCAGGGGAAGACAACCATTGGTTGGAGCGATCACCAGGTCCAGGCCAGATTTTATTGGCCTGGACCTGGTGATTGATCAGTTCTGCATCGAATCTGATCATCGGGAACGGCGGGGGGGCGCGCGCGCGCGCCCCATCGCCGTTCACGCGCCGGACGTCATAATACGTGATCTCGCCCAGGAGAGCCACCTTGTGGACGTATTATGACGGTGCGGCGACGGCAAGTGGTTAAAATTGTCGCTATTTTTGTTTATAGCACAAAAAATAAAAAGTGCAGAAGTGATCAAATACCACTAGAAGAAAGCTCTATTTGTTTAGGTACAACGTCACACGACTGCACAATTGTCAGTTAAATCGATGCAGTGCATTATTTCTATTATTACGTTGTCATATAAAATAAAATAGTTCAACTCACCATAATGAAGAATCCGTGGGAGTCCCGAGTGTGTCACTTGCTGCGTCACCTGCCACCAGATGCAGATTGTCACTTGTTGTGGATTGTCACTTGCCACAACACCACCTGCCACACATTGCAGATTGTCACTTGCCATGATGCCACACATTGCAGATTGTCACTTGCCACAATGCCACCTGCCACACATTGCCCGCTGATAGAGGAGATGGGGGGGGCGGCTGATAGAGGAGATGGGGGCGGCTGATAGAGAGGAGGAGGGGGCGGCTGATATAGAGGAGGAGGGGGCGGCTGATAGAGAGGAGATGGGGGCGGCTGATAGAGAGGAGGAGGGGGCGGCTGATAGAGAGGAGGAGGGGGCGGCTGATAGAGAGGAGGAGGGGGCGGCTGATAGAGAGGGGGGCCCGCTGATAGAGAGGAGGGGGTGGCGGCTGATAGAGAGGAGGGGGTGGCGACTGACAGAGAGGAAGAGGGGCAGCTGATAGAGAGGAGGGGGCGGCTGATAGAGAGGAGGGGGTGGCTGATAGAGAGGAGGGGGGTGGCTGATAGAGAGGAGGGGGGTGGCTGATAGAGAGGAGGGGGAGCGGCTGATAGAGAGGAGGGGGGGCTGATAGAGAGGAGGGGGCGGCTGATAGAGGAGGGGGGTGGCTGATAGAGAGGAGGGCGGCTGACAGAGAGGAGGAGGGGGCGGCTGATAGAGAGGAGGAGGGGGCGGCTGATAGAGAGGAGGAGGGGGGCGGCTGATAGAGAGAAGGAGGGGGCGGCTGATAGATAGATAGGGGGGCGCGGCTGATAGAGAGATAGGGGGGTGGCTGATAAAGAGATAGAGGGGGCGACTGATAGAGAGATAGGGGGGGCCGCTGATAGAGAGATAGGGGGGCCGCTGATAGAGAGATAGGGGGGACGGCTGATAGAGAGATAGGGGGGACGGCTGATAGAGAGATAGGGGGGGCGGCTGATAGAGAGATAGGGGGGGCAGCTGATAGAGAGATAGGGTGGGGCGGCTGCGGGCGGCTGATAGAGAGGACAAGGGGCGGCTGATAGAGAGGAGGAGGGGGCAGCTGATAGAGAGGAGGAGGGGGCTGCTGCTAAAGAGGAGGTGGTGGCTGATAGAGAGGAGGAGGGGGCAGCTGATAGAGAGGAGGAGGGGGCTGCTGCTAAAGAGGAGGTGGTGGCTGATAGAGAGGAGGAGGGGGCAGCTGATAGAGAGGAGGGGGTGGCTGATAGAGAGGAGGAGGGGGCAGCTGATAGAGAGGAGGAGGGGGCGGCTGATAGAGGACATGGTAGGGGCGGCTGAAAGAGAGGAGGTGGCGGCGGCTGATAGAGAGGAGGAGGGGGTGGCTGATAGAGGGGAGGAGGGGGCAGCTCTCTGCTCTCTGCAAAAACTTTCATCATTGGATTTTATTGCCATTTTGGATTACTATATTGGGACTGAGTTCATCATAGCATTTGTATCTAGGACTTATAATAGATATGAACTATTTTCATGAGTGAAAAAAATAAATAAATAAATCACTAAATAATTGGCACAGCGCCCCCTATATTTCTCATCATTTCTGTACCAGTGTTTCACACTCTAGCAGGGGAGCAGCGTATTTGTATTGTGACACCTTTTTAATATATTTTTTGGCGCAGAATTTTATTATTTTTTACACATTCACAACATTGCCCCCAACTACATCTGTAGATATCGCCCAAATTGTCCCCTCCGCTCCTCCCAGGACCTCCTGCTCTCTAGCTTCTTTGTTACCTCCTCCCATGCTTGCCTTCAGGACTTCTGCAGAGCCTCTCTCAACCTCTGGAACTCCCTTCCCTGATCAGAACCTAACCTCTCCACCTTTAGGAGATCCCTGAAAACTCATTTATTTAGGGAAGCCCGCACCCACTTAACAACTGTCCCCGAGCCACCCCCATCTAATCATTCTCCGCAGCTATTACCTTTTGTTACCTCCACCCCCTCCCTTTAGAATGTAAGCTCTATGATCAGGGCCCTCCTGTACCTTCTGTATTGAACTGTACTGTAATTGTGCTGTCTCCCCTCTACATTGTAAAGTACTGCGTAAACTGTTGGCGCTATATAAATCATGTATTATTATAATAATAATATTAATAATAATAATAATAATATCTATACACAAATCTTTGCCTTTCATATACATTTTAAACTGAATGGGTTGTTTTACGTTGCTTTAAGTTTTACTAAGGACTTTATGAATACAAATCAAATACGGCAAGTATGTCTGCCGAATACTTTTGAAAATAAATGTTTTAAGTGAGCTGCAACCCTTTGTTTTTGGACATATATACACGGTATATTTATATATATTATTACTTTAGCTCTAGTTCAGAGAGAGCACCTGCTGTCAGTGTGCTGTATTTATTAATAGTAATATCGGTGTAATTCTTTTCCTCCCACGCTGCTTAATGTTAATAATAACAAGAGAACATGTTGATGAGTTTGTTAACATTATTCCCTGGCCCAAATTAGCATGTATGATGTGTGCGTCAGCGGGAAGGGCCTGGCCACTTGGGACTATCAATTAAAAAAGAATAGGAGAAAGACATAGACCCGGTGTTCCATCTCTGTATACAGACAGGGCCTCTTTCAGACATATATTGCTTTGTTCTGATGTCATGTACTGCGGTTGCCCAGACTGCGCAGTCATGGCATCTCGCTTCAGGCTTCTCAGGATCTCTGGAGATGAGAATTCTAGACAGCGAGGGCAAGAAGAGACAATGGAACTGCAGTGTGATGTTCTTTCCTTGAAGACCATAACAGAAAAGAGATTAAAATGCGTGAACACGATTTGAACATCGTTGTCTCTTGTATACCCATGTGATTTCCATTTATGTAGTAGCTTTCTGTAGCAAATGAATACCCTACCCAAACCACCACCACCAACTTTGTAATGCAAGGCATTTAAACCTGGGCTTTGGGTATAGTTTTTATTTCATAGTTACATTGATCCAGCTTTGACTTGTGTATGTAAATATATCATTTCCATACCTGTGGGATCACTGGGGATGGGGAGAATCACAATGTAGTAGTCAGCATTCTGTGGCAAGTGGTTGCCTATCTTTGTAGTGAACACAGGGGATCACCTATCGCCCATATTATGCCTTGTATTTTTTTCAATGAATACAAGACTTTCTCTGATTGGAGGAGATAGAGAGGGGCAGTGATGTCACAATCACCACCTCATCCAATCAGAGAACACCTTGTATTCATTGGAAGAAATACAATGCGTCCTGTCAGTGGAGGAATGTCAAGCATGTCAAGCAAGCCCTCCCCCTCCCTGTGTTCTTTATGGCAGTGGTCATCAACCCTGTCCTCAGGGCCCACTAACAGGCCAGATTTTATGTATTACCTTGGGGGAGATGCAGACTAGAATACTGCAATCACTGAGCAGCAAATTATATCAGCTGTGATGTATTTCAGTTATCTTGCAAACCTGGCCTGTTAGTGGGCCCTGAGGACAGGGGTGATGACCAGTGCTCTATGGCAGTGGCGGTTCGTCCATATAGGGCGCTGGAGCGCCGCCCCCTCTGGCTCTCACCGCCACTCAGTCTAATAACATAGATTCATGCATTGCACAAATCTATGTTATTGTCACCGCTGCACTGTTCTATTCAGATGGCCGGACATGAGGTGCCGACCATCTGAATAACGGCAGCTGGTTGGCTGTACGGAAGTGCCTCTCAGAGCCAGCTTTCCGAGTACAGCCCTCGGGTCCCCGGAAGCTTATCCTTGGAACGCACGGGGTGTGCGTTCCTTGGATAAAACTGACAGGCGTCTCAGCCAATCAGGTTGGCTGGTTCTGGCTACCGGTAACCTGATTGGCTGAAGCGTCATCAAGGGCGATAGAAGACGTTGAGGGTCGAGGACGTGAATGGCTGACTCCAGTAAAGGTAAGTTCCAGGCGGGGGGGTTAAGGGGCACAGCGGCGACGAAGGGCACAGTGACATCAATGGGCACAGTGGCGACAATAGGCACAGTGGGGACAATGGGGACAATTGGCACAGCAGCATGAATGGGCACAGTGGCGACAATTAAAGGGCACAGTGACGACAATAGGCACAGTGGGGACAATTGGCACAGCGGCATTAATGGTCACAGTGGCGACAATGGGCACAGTGGTGACAATTAAAGGGCACAATGGTGACAATTGGCACAGTGGTGACAATTGATGGCACAGTGGCTGTGTTTGATGGCATGGCACAGTGGCTGCGTTTGATGGCATGGCACAGTGGTGACAATTGATGGCACAGTGGCTGCGTTTGATGGCATGGCACAGTGGCTGCGTTTAATGGCATGGCACAGTGGTGCGAATTGATGGCACAGTGGCTGCGTTTGATGGCATGGCATAGTGACTGCATTTGATGGCATGGAACAGTGGTACGAATTGATGGCACAGTGGCTGCGTTTGATGGCATGGCATAGTGACTGCATTTGATGGCATGGAACAGTGGTGCAAATTGATGGCACAGTGACTGCGTTTGATGGCATGGCATAGTGACTGCATTTGATGGCATGGAACAGTGGTGACAATTCATGGCACAGTGGCTGCGTTTAATGGCATGGCATAGTGACTGCATTTGATGGCATGGCACAGTGGTGCGAATTGATGGCACAGTGGCTGCGTTTGATGGCATGGAACAGTGGTGACAATTGATGGCACAGTGGCTGCGTTTAATGGCATGGCATAGTGACTGCATTTGATGGCATGGCACAGTGGTGACAATTGATGGCACAGTGGCTGCGTTTGATGGCATGGAACAGTGGTGACAATTGATGGCACAGTGGGGGGGTTTGATGGCATGGCACAGTGGTGACAATTGATGGCACAGTGGCTGCATTTGATGGGCACAGTGAGGCTGCAATTTTTTTTTCCGTTTACGCCCCCCCAAAAATTTTGAGCACCAGCCGCCACTGCTCTATGGTGAAGGGAAGATGTTCCTCACAGGACCTAGAAGTCTGCAGAGATCACTGTAGTTGCGCCAACTACTACCATGATTCTCCGTTTCCACAGGGTCCCTGAAGGTATGGAATATGCATACTTATGCCACGTACACACGACCATTATTCATGTCATGGAAAAAAAAAACAACGTTTATCTCGACGTGATTCCTCTCAAGCATGCCTTGCATACACACGATCGTGAAAAAAAAAATGCTCTAGTAAAGCGCCGTGACGTACAACGCGTACGACGGCACTATAAAGGGGAAGTTCCATTCGAATGGCGCCAAACTTTGGGCTGCTTGTGCTAATTTCCCCGTCTCATAACTTGCTTCTGAGCATAAGCGTTTTCTTCCCCCTTGTTAAAGCATACACACGACCGTTTTTCACGACGTGAAAAACGACGACGAGAAAAAAATGGAGCAGGTTCTAAATTTTTAACGGCTATTTTTCTCGTCGAGAAAAATGCTCTGGAGCCTACACACGACCGTTTTTCACGACCAATTTAAAAAATTCCATTTTTCTCATCATGAAAAACGGTCGTGTGTACAGATCAATGTAACTATGCAATAGAAACCAAATTAGGTCTTCAGAACAAAAATGTAATATATTGGGACAATATTATGGCCCGGATTCACGTAGCACTTACGCCGACGTATCTCGAGATACGCCGCGTAAGTGCACATATGCGCCGTCGTATCTATGCGCCTGACTCTGAAAGCAAGATACGCCTGTAAATAGGCTTCATCCGACCGACGTAAGTTTCCTACGCCGTCGTATCGTGGGCGCATATTTACGCTGGCCTGCAAGGGGCGCTCCCATTGATTTATGATTTGAATATGCAAAAGAGTGAGATACGCCGATTCACGAACGTACTTGCGCCCGGCGCATTAATATACGCGGTTTACGTAAGTCGTACATCCGGCGTAAAGTTACGACTCATAAAGCAGGTGTAAGTCAGCAGCATCAATGCAAATGGCTGCACCAGGGAACACAGCTGTCGTTTTTTACGTAGTTTACGTAGTACGTGAATAGGGCTAGTCGTAGGTTACGTTCAAGTCGTGATTCGACGTAACTTAGGCAGTTGTTTCAACGGGATTCTGAGCATGCGCACTGGGAAGCGTCCATTGGATGGCGCATGCGTCGTTCGTTATTCGTATCTTGATGGCGCTCAGCCCATCATTTACATGGGGTCACTCCTCATTAGCATAACTCACGCCCACTGCCACTTACTACGAGTTACACCGAGGGAACCCAGCGTAGATTACGGAGCAAGTGCTTTGTGAATACTGTGCTTGTCGGCCAACAAACACGAACGTAGTGACGTACTAGACTTACTACGTGGTTTTCAGCTCTTGAGCGCCACCCTTTGGGCACCTTTTGCTAATGTCGTGTTTGGTGAGCATTGATTCCGAGCATGCGTGTTTGTACTTTGGACTTTTGTCTGACGGACTTGTGTACGCACGATCGGAAAATCTGGAAACAGACCGTTGTTTACTGTAAATTTTAAAGCCTGCCATCCAACAATTGTCCGATGGAGCGTACAAATGGTCGGATTTTAGGCCAACAGTCTGTCGGAAAATGCGATTGTGTGTGCGAGGCTTAAGAAGGGTGATGGAGGTCACAGGCTGTAACTCATCTCGCTCTGTCCCAGATCCTGTCTTCAGTGTTCCAATACTGTATATTCCTCGAGCAGCTCTGCGGAAACAATCAAACCCACAATAGCTAAATGTGGAATATGCTGATATCTTATTGTGAATGTGATTTTGGGGGAGATTTGCATTTTGCTTGTCTTTGTGAGAAACTTGTGAACAGAAGAGCAAGATCATCAGCAGCTCCGCCACCAACTATACTGCACGTGTGCAGAGCTTATCAGTCCAGATATGTGGAGCCATATGACACTAGAACATGTATGCTGAATGAAGAAACTCTGCACAGTAGCACTTCTTCTGTCCTGTATGCCGAGTATAGTTCTCAGTATCTATTCCATTCTTTTATATATGGATTCTGCATAATATCACTTCTTTTGTTCTGTATGCTCAGTATCTGTTCTTATTCTGTATGGATGGACTCTGCACAGCACCAACCCTAAAGCATTATTATACCAGCCCAACAGCATAACAACATTATTTTATTGTTCATAAAAGGGAAAACCATGCATTTTAAAGCACATTTGAAGAGTGTATTATACTCACCAGTGCCCCTCAGTGCATCCTCATCAGTGCCCATTAGCGCAGTCTCATCAGTGCTCATCAATGCAGCCTCACCAGTGCCCACCAGCTCAGCATCATCAGTGCCTATCAGTGCAGCCTCACCAGTGCCCATCAATGCAGCCTCATCAGTTCCCATCAATGCAGCCTAATCAATGCCCATCAATGCAACCTAATCAATGCCCATCAATGCAACCTAATCATTGCAGCCTCAAGAATGCCCATCAATGCAGCCTCAACTGTGCCCATCAATGCCGCCTCAACCGTGCCCATCAATGCAGCCTCACTGGTAACCATCAGTGCAGCTTGACCAGTGCCTGTCAGTGCAGCCTGATCAGTGCCCATCAATGCAGCCTCACCAGTGCCCATCAATGCAGTCTCACCAGTGCCCATCAATTCAACCTGATCAGTGTCCATCAATGCAGTGTCACCAGTGCTCTTCAGTGCAGCTTGATCAGTGCCAGTCAGTGCAGCCTGGTCAGTGCCCATCAGTGCAGGTCAAAGTAGTCTCATCAGTACCCATTAGTGCAGCTTTACCAGTACCCATCAGTGCAGCCTCACCAGTGCCCATCAGTGCAGCCTCACCAGTGCCCATCAGTGCAGCCTCATTAGTGCCCATCAATGCAGCCTGATCGGTGCCCATCAGGTCAGCCTTACCTGTGCCCATCAATGCAGACTGATCAGTGGCCATCAGCTCAGCCTCACCAGTGCCCATCAGCACATCCTTCCATTACACATCAGCGCAGCCTTGCCCATCAGCACATCCTTCCATTACACATCAGCGCAGCCTTGCCAATCAGCGCAGCCTTGCCAGTGCATTGGCAGAGGAGAGCCACCGGTTTACACAGAGTGGGGATCTCCTGCTTACCCAGCACAGCCACTGTCACACTAGTTCCCTCCTCCTGGACAGACTCCTATGATGGACATCACACGTCTCAACATTGGTCCAGTGTGACATCCGCCATAGAAGCCAGTCCAGGGGCTGGCTGTGGAGTGTGTGCTGCTGCAGCCTGTTGCTGTGCTGTCCCATGGACAGCAGACCGCAGCACAGAGGGGAGGGCTTTAGAACAGCTGTAACTGGATGGAGGTCACACCAAAGCCGGTGTAACTGGCCCCCATCCCCGCCAATACATTATTAATTTGTTTTCTGTCAGTCTCGTTCTGAGAACTGCCTGGGAAGTGAGCGGTGATGTGTGCAAACTGCGTACTATAACCCCAGGACCAGACTGGGAATACAAAACAGCCCTCTAAATAATTTTATACCAGCCCTATAGCATTATTATACCAGCCCAACAGCATAGCGTCATTATTTTCTTGTTCATAAAAAGGAAAATCATGCAGATGTATTATACTCACCAGTTCCCATCAGTGCATCCCTTATCAGTGCCCATCAATTCAGCCTGATCAGTGCCCATCAATGCAGCCTCACCAGTGCCCATCAATGCAGCCTCACCAGTGCCCATCAATGCAGCCACATTTGTGCCCATTAATGCAGCCACACCAGTGCCCATCAATGCAGCCACATTGTGCTCATTAATGCAGCCTCATCAGTGCCCATCAGTGCAGCCGCATCAGTGCCCATCAATTCAGCCTGATCAGTGCCCATCAATGCAGCATCACTAGTTCCCATTATTGTAGCCTGATCAGTGCCCATCAGCTCAACTTTACCTGTGCCCAACAACGCATCCTGATCACTGACCATCAGCTCAACCTTGCCAGTGCCCATCAGCGCAGCCTTGCCAGTGCATGGGGAGAGGAAATCCGCCAGTTTACACAGAGTGGGGATCTCCTGCTTACCTGAAGCTAGGTAATGCCTTCCCTTCTGGACTGGCTCCTATGATGGACGTCACACATCTCGACGTTGGACCAGTGTGATGTCCACTATAGGAGCCGGTCCAGGAGGCAGGACTTTGTATGACACTGGAGCCATGCCGGGTAAGCTGGAGATCCCCGCTATGTGTAATCCGGCGGCGCTCGTCCCCCCTGCCCTTCAGAGGCAGCCCAAGCACCCTCCCAGCAAAGCGGCCCCAGGGCAGGCTGCCTACTGGGTAATCTCCCGATATCACAGTAGACCTGTCCGGCCCTGCACAGTACTACCTTTCCTGTCCTGTATGCTGGGAGTAATTCTCAGTATCTGTTCTTATTCTGTATGTATGGACTCTGCACAGTATTACTTCTCTTGTCCTGTATGCTGGGTGTAATTCTCAGTATCTGTTCTTATTCTGTATGTATGGATATTTTTATTTATAAAAACAGACAAGATACACATCAATACACAACAATCACAGACATGTTCCGGTCAATATCTAGCAATTAAAAACAAGCATCATAGGAGAATAAAAAGTCCATAAAAATGTCCCAATGTTACAAAAACACCCCTTCCCATAAATCTGAACTCCTACAACACTTCCCAATCTCCAGACATTTGATCCACCGCAATTCGGATATCACCAAACCTGCGATTTTCCTGGAGTTAAACTGCTCATTATGCATGGCCACTCTGGCCCTTGCATGCCATTGATAGTATTTGACTGTGTTAATGATCATGTACGTTGTCCCTCTGTCCACACCGTGTACTGTTGGGGGAACACCATAAAGTCTGTCTGAGTAACTCAGGTTTTCCAACCCCGGGATCCCAACTCCGGCAGCAACTTCCTTCCAGACTTCACGGCCTCCCCAACAATCCACCAAGAAATGCTCCATGGACTCCTCCTGACCACATCCCAAAGGGCAGGTCCTTTCAGATGCGGCCAGACCCTTCATGTTCCCCCTCACATACATTCTCCCATGGAAAAAATAGACATCAGCATCCAGGTACCTGAGGTGTTCAAAAACTGCATGCCTTGTCCTCCTGTTTTTAATACTGTTCACATTGCTGGAGACAATGTTTAGAGAAAAACCTGCCATCACAGCAAAGAGGAGAAAGAATAAGATCCCCATCATCATAAGTCAGAATCGGAGTCACTCTGCCGACTACCAGTTTCCATATCAGATTCTACGTATACAGGATCAGGGGGCGGACGCCTTTTAGTGGGCGGGTCATCCTCTGAGCCAGTCGCATACTCCCTCTCCACTCTTTTTAGTTCCTGCTCCAGTTCATGGGCCTCTAGAGAATAGGAATCGGCATCCGAATCTGATAATGCTTCGTACCTATTGGTAGAAACTACCGTACCCACTTCTGGTGCCCCTTTCACTCTTTTAGCTGACTTCTGCACTAATATCCAGTCACCTTCGGGTTTACGGGTGGTTTTATCTTTTTTATTCCTCCTCTTCTGACCAATGACCTTCACAGAGACAGGAACAGAAGAAGAGTGTGCGGCCGGCTGCTCCTCAACCTGCTGGACACTGTCCGCCCGTCCGGGGGTAGTCTCCTGAACCTCTGGGCCCACCTCCTCCCTAGTCAATGTGGCCCCGTTTATTAAGGCCTCCTCCTCTAGTTGTTCTGCTGCAGCCAACAATTCATTGTCCGCAGATTCCTCACCCATATTATGGAAGGCCTCCGGGCAATTCCTGTGGAAGTGGCCGAGCTTTCCACATAGATTGCACTTAACCGTCTCACAGGTAGAACTGACATGGCCGACCTCCCCACAAAGATTACACTTCAAGATGGTGCAAACGCTCGCCACATGGCCGGACTTGCCACATTTGAAACATAACCTGGGCTGACCTGCATAGAAGCAAACCCCTCTCTCCCGCCCAATGAAAAAGGAGTTTGGCAGGTGATGGGTAACATTGTTAGATTGCCTCAACTTGACAAGAACCCTCCAACCCCCTGTCCAGATCTCATCACTATCTTTAGTTTTTGTCAACTCAGAAACCATTTCACAATGTCTTCTAAGCCAGATGATAATGTCCTGGGGGGGCACAGACTCATTCCAGAAAATGATGTTAACAGTTGCTGTGTCAGGTTTGGAGATGGGAATAAGGATAAAATCCCTCCATCCCTCTTTGTCCCGCAAACCACTGAAGCTGGCCCAGAATTTGTCCAAGTCACACATGAGCTTAAAGCTGACATCATAACCTTGTCTGTCAGGGAGATTGATGACTGCCAGTATGTTTGCAGGCGCAAACCCCATCTGCTGACACAGCAACTCCCTTACTACAAACTTCCTATCAGGGAGCTCCTCTCTGGAACCCCTATGCTTGAATCTAACCACGTTCCTTCTTTTAAAAGCCTGACCAGTGTAATTATTACCAGTGGAAAATGAAGGGGCCCCGCGGCTCCAGGCATTCCGAGGAGGGACATGACTAGATGGACCAGCATTCCCTTGGGGAGCAGGTGGTGGGTCCACCAAAGGGGGGAAGTCCTGAGGGTTGTTCTGAACTGACTCCTCCATCACTATATTCTCAGAGGTCTCTGACTGCTGATGACCCCAATCAGATACACCGGTACTAATATCAACACCATCAGAATTATTCACCACATCATCACTGCACATAATGTCATTGCTAGCAGCATCATTACTTGTCACCCCAGTATCACCCCCACCCTGAACCCCAGTCCCCTCAGCATGGCTCCCATCATGAGTACTAGTGGCAGCAGCACTGTCCTCACAATCCATTTGCTGGGAGTCCACTACGTCACTCATCTGCGTCTCCTGAACTGTAAATGTCTGCTGGGTTATACTGATGATCCCGCCATCCTCCAGAGCTGGAAGTCCAGCAGGAGAACCTGCTCCAATCTGATGTTGCTCCTTACTGCCCTTCAGCGGATGCACAGACTTCCCCTCAGGAGACACGTTTGGTGGCTGTATACGCTGACCTGGTTCCCCAGAGTCTGACTCTGTTGAAGACTCAATCCCCACACTTAATGCTGCCTCAAATCGATCGCGATTGCGATATACCTCACCCGCCGGTCCCAGTTCTTCCAGGGTAGCGTCAATGTCTTTTGATACACCGGCCAGTTCAATGCCCAGGGAGTTCAGCCTGTTGTCGTATAACGTTTCTCTCTTGGGGTTGGCAGCTTTAAGTCTGTATACAGAGTCGATCTGCGTCTGGATCCTAGTCTTAGCTTTTCTTAGGGAGTCCATTCGTTTCACCAGGGAAGGCATTCTATCAGCCAGGTGCAGCGCAGGTTCAGGCTTCTTTTTCTTCTTCTTTGCAGCTGCAGGGCGCTTGAAATTTTTATCCTCCTTCCCATTACTAGTACTGGCCTGAGGGTCTTTACTGGGTGTGGGTGGTATCACTGGGCCAGATTGTGGATTGTTACCACCCTCCTCTTCACTCTGCTGCTTAGAGCGCAATGACCGTCCCTGGCTGCTACTGACCATCACACGCTGCTGCAAGTTCTCACTGATTGTCTTCTGTTCCAAGGAGGTTCTGGAATATTTACGGGGCGTACTGGGAGAAGCCAATGTCTCTGCTCCACTCTGAGCTGCACTGTGCTGGGCTTGATGTGGCTGTGATGGCTGACTGTCCCGAATCATACTTCCAGAGACTGGACTGGACTGGGTGGCATTGGTATGTGGCTGGACTACATGTGCCCCACTCTGCAGGGTTTGCTTTGTCTGGCTGGGTTGGGCTGTACTTGCAGAGCTTGAACTGCGCTGAACAGACTGGGCTGCACTGCGCTGGGCTTGCTGGGCCTGCAATGGCTGACTGGACTTAGAACTTTTTTGTGGAATAACATTCCCAAACTTCTTCTTATCGGTAACATTGGTACTCTTCACACAAACATTTTCACTTTTACTTACAGTCTCTGTAACTGTCTTTCCATTTCCAGAGCTCCGTCCTCCATCCTCACCACCAACCACAGCTTCACCTTGTGTAGGCCGGGAAGCCTGGGACTCTCCTGGGAGAGATCCCAGCCCAGGGGAGCCCAACCCTGGGCTTGCACCAGACATCAGAGCAGCTCAGCACACACAGGCTTCAGCTGCTCCACAAGCAGCCACACCCTCTGCACAGTATTACTTCTCTTGTCCTGTATGCTGGGTGTAATTCTCAGTATCTGTTCTTATTCTGTATGTATGGACTCTGCACAGTATTACTTCTCTTGTCCTGTACCTAGTTGTTCTTTTTCAGTATTTTACAATGATAAAAAATGACAATTCTTTTCCGTGTGGCAGATTATGTTGGCCCCTGCAGACAGAGCGGTGAAGCATTCTTCTACAAATGTCTCTAGCCGCTCAATGTCAGATCCAAAGAATAGATATTACAGGTGTAAAACAGGAGCATCTGCCTGAGCGGAGGTTGCTAGTGAAAATGGGAGATGATTAACATTAATTAAAACTTTTAATTAACACCTTGCTACATTCCATAATAAATTCCCTTATGTAAATGCTGCAAGTGTGATCACTCTGCCTTATTTACCTGCTTGACAACGTAGAGTGAATGAAAGACGAAGTGTTTATGCGTTTGGGTGTCACTTCCCGACTCTCAAAAAGTTCTTCGGCTCCAACCAAGGCCATAATCTGCACTACTTTATTAAATATTTATCTCATTCATTTATAGAGCTCTGACATATACCACAGTGCTGTACAGAGAAAAGTGAGCCAGACAAAGCAGTCTCTGTACCACAGGAGCTTACACTCTAATGTCCCACCACAGCCAGACATTGTTATTATTATACATTCCTAGAGCTCCCTCCACAGTAACACACTGTTATACATTTAGATAGCTCTAACATATTCCAGAGTGTCGTACAGAGATCATGGAGCCAGTCACACCCATTTTTTCACCAGAGGAGCTTACACTCTAATGTCCCACCACAGTCATACATTGTTATTATTATACATTCCTAAAGCTCCCTCCACAGTAAAAAACTATTATAGATAGCTCTAACATATTCCAGAGTGCTGTACAGGGATCACCGAGCCAGTCACATCAGTCTCTGCACCAGAGCCAACCTATTCTTCAGTGCCGAACAGAGAGGAGCTTACACTCAAATGTCCCACTAATATACAGTCACACACTATTATACATTTTTAGAGCTCCAACATATTCCAGAGTGTTGTACAGAGATCATGGAGCCAGTTACATTCATTTCTGCACCAGAGGAGCTTACACTCTAATGTCCCACAAAAGTCGCATACAGGGCCGGATTTGCTCTCCCTGACGCCCCAAGGCCAGGTTCCGCAATGCACCCCCTCCCCGCCAACTAAACTACCCCCCCCCCCCCAATCAACAGAGAATGGCAACCGGATGGCAGGGGCGGCACGGTTAGTTCAAATCATTTTTGTTTCTTTTTTTTTTTACTTTTTAATCACTTTTTTATTTATTTTTATTTGTAGCTTGTTATTTACTCTCTTATTATTGTTTAATTTTCTTATTATTTTTAATATTATTTTTCTTATTCTTTACTTTTTAATTACTTTTTTATTTTATTAATTTAATTATTATTTCTTAGTATTTTTTTATTTACATTTTTTTTTTTATCATTTTTTTTCACTTAACTTTATTTCTATCACACAGGAGAAAACACTTCCCTGTGTGATAGCAATTGGAGGTGACAGGTTCTCTTTATTGACCATGTCACCTCCAAAACAGGAGTCCTGGCACTGTGCTAGAACTCCTGTCACAGCTGAGATGGGAGGAGCACAGCTCACTGTGTACATTGGCGGCGGCGGGGACAGGAGACAGACTCGGCGGCTGGGGGGAGGACGGAGTCCCGAAGACAGAGCCAGCAGAGAGAGGTATGTGTGTGGGGGGGGGGGAGGGGAGGACGGACGGCAGCACACATTTTACAAGTGATTTCGTCGACCTCGCCGCAATCACTTGTTAACAAGCGAGCGGATTCCCCCACACTACATTTAGTCCTGCTAGAAAGCATCTTACAGCCATTAACTGTATGTTCCGGGCGTCGGAGGACTCCATGCCGTTGGCACCCTGCCGCCCCGAGGCCTGGCCTCGGTGGCCTTGTGGGAAATCCGGGCCTGGTCGCATATTGTTATTGTACATTTATATAGCTCTGCTATATTGATACGGATTTAATATTATACAGTAGAACCTTGGATTGCGAGCATAATCCGTTCCAGGAGAATGCTCGTAATCCAGAGCACTCGCATATCAAAGAGAGTTTCCCCATAGAAGTCAATGGAAACTGAAATAATTTGTTCCGCATTGACTTCTATGGCAGGCAATACCGCATGTGGCCAGAGGTGGGAGGGGCGCTGGAGAGTCCTGGAAATACTCAGAAATAGCTCAGCTGAACTCAGAAAAGCTCTGGAGAAAAGTATGTCGGGGTTTTCCAGAGTATTTCCAATCGACTCCGCTCGGCTCAGGCGCCCCCGCACCTCTGGCCAAATGTGGTACTGCACGCCGCTGCTCATTTTGTGATTTCTTTAAAATAAAAAATGCGCGTATTTTGAAACGCTTGTTAACCGCGTTATTCGCTATCCGAGGTTTCACTGTATATATATATATATTGTACAGAGAACACAGAGTCTGTCACACATCTCTGCACCAGAGGAGCTCACACTCTGTTGTCGGGGCTGGCAACCCAAAAATCGCGATCTACCCATCAATCGTAGGTAGGTGATGGTTAGATTGCGTCATTTGCTTGCCAACCCCCAGTACCTGGACAAAAGTGAGGGTTGCATTTACTGCAACCGATCTGTATTTTCCTTCTGCAGTAGCTAAAAAGCCTGCATCTCCTCTTCTCCCTCTTCTCAGCATCCTGCCGCTACAGGAAGAAACTACAGGGGATCGGTTCTTGTAAATGCCACCCCCGCCGCCCCTCCTGTCCAGGTTTCCGTTCCTTCTGCTACTCAAGCCCCCTCGTGTGCTCCCCTATTTACAACCCAACACCCCCCCCCCCCGTAGCACTGCTGGCCACTCTCCTCCTTCTCCTTGGCTACTGTTGGGGATAGATTCAGGATGGAAAGTGGAGGAGGGATCTGGTAAACATGTAATTTACTGGCCCCTTCCTTTTCTGAAAGAACCCAGTAAGTGATCAGTTCTGGTCACTAAACTGTGTTCATTCATAACTGAAGCATAGTAAACAATTTACCATGTGTGTTTACTATGCTTCAGTGTGTGAATAAACAGGTAGACTGCACAGAGAAATTCCTTTTCATTCATTCTGTATAGCTATGGCTACAGAGATGGAGATTGAGGACTGTCTCAAAAGTGAGACATCTGGGGTCTGTTTATTTTTGTTCAATACGTTTTTATTGAAAAATATAAAATACAGAAAAAGAGAACAAAACAAAAGAGCAGTGACAGGCATTCAATCACTAGCATCCAAGGTGAAACAGTAGACAAAAGTGTACACAGACCTCACAACCCACAGTACGTACGCAGACGCAGGGGCCAGAGCTGGGGGTGAAAAACAACACAATAACACATACACCACCTGCGAGGATCCATGATCCGAGAACATCACATTAGCCATCAAACCCAAGATATCATACTTAAATATCAATACCAGGACTGCCTCTTAGAAAGAGAGACTCAGTGGTGTAGAGACCAAAAGAAAGACAGAGACAAGAGGGGAAAGATAGACAAGTGAATCTGGGGTCTGTTTAGACCCCTGATTTTTCACCAAAGCCCTCCAACAGGGCTGCTGAAAAACTGTAAAAAAAATAATTTAAAAGTAAAATTGTAAAAATATAATAATAATAATACTAATAATAATAATAAAAAACTACTGACACTGTCAACTGCCCTACTGACACCATCCACGGCTCTTTCTGACACTGTCCTCTGCCCTACTGCCAAAACCCACAGCGCTACTGACTCCATCCACTGCCCTACTGACAACATCTACTGCCCTACTGACACAATCCTCTGCCCTACTGACACCAACCTTTGCCCCACTGACACTGTCCTCTGCCCTGCTGACACCATCCACTTCCCTACTGACAACATCTACTGCCCTACTGACACAATCCTCTGCCCTACTGACACAATCCTCTGCCCTACTGACACAATCCTCTGCCCTACTGACACTGTCCTCTGCCCTAATGACACCAACATTTGCCCCACTGACACTGTCCTCTGCCCTAATGACACCAACCTTTGCCCCACTGACACTGTCCTCTGCCCTAATGACACTATCCACTGCTTTAACAACACTGCCCATACACTGTCCACTCACTTACTGATGCCATCCACTGCCTTACTGCCACTGTCCACTTCTAAGTTTAGATTTTTACAGTGACAATTGTTTTATCATATTTTTCCATGTTTTCCTTACTATTTATTTGGACCTTACTGGTTAATTTCTTAAAAAGATCTCTACCTCTCAAAGGTTGCCTACCCTTGATCTAATGTCCTTATTGCAGTCACACACTATTATACATTCCTAAAGCCTCATACACAAGATCCGGTTGTTGGCAGGGGATTGTCTGTTGACAGACTGTTGTCCTAAAAGCACAATTGTTGTCCAACTTTGGGCCAACACATTTTGGATGATAGGGTAGTAAATTTTTGGCAGACAACGGTCCGTTGTCAGATTTTTGTATGGTCAGTACACAAGACAAAAGTACAAACACGCATGTTCGGAATCAATGCTCACCAAACATGAAATTAGCAGAAGTGGCCCAAAGGGTGGCGCTCAAGAACCACTTCCCGACCGCCTTACGACTATATACGGCGGCACTTTAAAGATGGATATCTCGGTAACGGCAGCAACTGCTGCCACAACCGAGATATCCATCTTTAGTGTGAGCGGTCCTGTAAAAGATAACGGTGGTCTCCGCGGCGGATTCGCCGCAAGATCACCGTTATCGGCAGCGGGAGATAACCCACGCTTACCGGAGCCGTCGGTAGCGGCGGAGGCGATCGGGTCCTTCAGCCTGCTGTGTGGGGATGCGAGTGAGGGCAAGATGGCCCCCATCCATCCCCATAGCATAGCAGGGTGGAAGTGACGTCAAAACGTCAGTCCCGCCCATGCGTCTTAGGCCTCGTACACACGGCCGAGGAACTCGACGTGCCAAACACATCGAGTTCCTCGGCCAGTTCAGCCCTGAAGCCGCCGAGGAGCTCGGCGGGCTGAGAGCTCCCATAGAACAACGAGAAAATAGAGAACATGTTCTCTATTTTCTTGACGAGTTCCTCGGCGGCTCCATCGGGCCGAAAGTGTACACACGACAGAGTTTCTCGGCAGAATCCGGCTCTGACCGAGTTTCTCGCCGAATTCTGCCGAGAAACTCTGTCGTGTGTACGAGGCCTCAACGGCACATTTTTTTGTTGTCATTTTTTCAAATGACAAGATTTCCTTTTTTTTTATTTATTTTTTTTGCATTTAAGTCTAAATATGAGATCTGAGGTCTTTTTGACCCCAGATCTCATATTTAAGAGGACCTGTCATGCTTTTTTCTATTACAAGGGATGTTTACATTCCTTGTAATAGGAATAAAAGTGATCAGTTTTTTTTTCCAGTGTAAAAAATAATAAAATAAATAAAAATAAATAAGAAAAAAAAATGTTTTTAAAGCGCCCTGTCCCTATGAGCTCGCGCGCAGAAGCGAACGCATACGTGAGTAGCGTCCACATATGAAATCGGTGTTCAAACCACACAAGTGAGGTATCGCTGCCATCGTTAGAGTGAGATCAATAATTATATCCCTAGACCTACTCTGTAGCTCAAAAAATGCAACCTGTAGAATTTTTTAAACGTCGCCTATCGAGATTTTTAAGGGTAAAAGTTTGACGTCATGCCACGAGCGGGCGCAATTTTTAAGCGTGACATGTTGGGTATCATTTTACTCGGCGTAACATTATCTTTCACAATATTTAAAAAAATTGGGCCAAATGTATTGCTGTCTTATTTTTTAATTCAAAAAAAAATTTTTTTTCCAAAAAAAGTGCGCTTGTAAGACCGCTGCGCAAATATGGTGTGACAAAAAATTATTGCAATGATCGCCATTTTATTTTTTAGGGTGTTAGAAAAAAAAAGATATAATGTTTGGGGGTTTTAAGTAATTTTCGAGCAAAAAAAACTGTTTTAGTCTTGTAAACACCAAATCTGAAAAACACCCACGGTACTGAAGTGGTTAAATTCTTCGTAGTTTGTCACTACTTTCGAGTTTGTTGGGCGACAATTGTGTACCATTAGTATGCAAGACAAGATCCAGGCACACGCCCTTTCGACAAAAATCAGACGCTCGGTTGGCCAACAATCGGAACGTGTGTACGAGGCTTAAAGCTCTGACATATTGAGGGTAGATCATGCATTGAAGTGGATTTTCCTCTCCTGTCTTGTCTCTATTCCCTGATGGATTTTACTTGTATCCTGGGTGAATATACAGTATTGTCATCTAGAAGTATGTATGGAATCTTAGTGGTCCTGGGATCATCCTACAAATTTCTTTTGAATAATTGGCAACAGCGAAAACTGAAAAAAGGACACGTCACACGTTTGTCATCTTTGTGTATCCAAAACCCACGGAGGGATCAACTCGTTTTGTAATGATACGTTTTTTTGGGGATAAACAATATTTGATTGCGTGTTTCATGTTGGGACTGTATATCGTTATCACAAGTGGATATTATTTTGGGCTCCTGGCCAGGGAAATGGCTTCACTCGGTATAAAATAACAGGTTTTATTAATGGCCAAGATGTGGAGGACCCTGCCTGCAGCTGCCGGGAGGTCTGGAAAACGTCCTTTATATTGTTATGTAATCTTGTCCTGGGTGATGGACAGCTTGTTGATGTGGATTGTGAAGGGAATTCTCATGATCCAGATGTTTAATGAGACGGTTCTGTCGGCAGCATTGATCAGCACTAAGAGGAAGCTCCTGTGTATTGTGTCCAGGGGGGAAAGCATGGATAACGCTGACTACATCAGATATTACTTACTTAATCTAGCTTCTGTGCTGCCATTTAAGAAAATACTCTAGTAGCCAGATTCACGTAGTTTGGCGTATGTTTAAGCCGGCGTAGCGCAGCTCATTTGCACTACGGCGACGTAAAATAGAGAGGCAAGTACAGTGGCCTAGATTCAAGAAGCAATTGCGTCTGCGTAACCATAGTTACGCAGCGCAATTGCTTACTTGCGCCGGCGTTACGAATGCTCCTGATTCAGGAACCTTGTTACGCCGACGGCAGCCTAAGATATGACTAGCATAAGGCTCGTAGGCTGCATTCTTACGTTGGCCGCTAGGGGGCGTTCCCATTGTGGTCAGCGTATAGTATGCAAATTGCATACTAACGCCGATTCACAACGTTACGCGAGCCCTGCCTACGCAGTTTACGTCGTTTCCGTCCGTCGGGTTTCGCGTAAGGCTGCTCCATCTAATAGCAGGGGCAGCCAATGTTACGTATACCCGTCGTTCCCGCGTCGCGAAGTTGAAATTTTACGTCGTTTGCGTAAGTGAATCGTGAATGGCGCTGGACGCCATTCACGTTCACTTTGAAGCAAATGACGTCCTTGCGACGTCATTTTCCGCAATGCACGTCGGGAAAGTTTCCCGACAGGGGATGCGCCCTACGCTCTGCGCGGGAACGCGCCTAATTTAAATGATTCCCGCACCCTACGGGATCATTTAAATTGCGCGCGCTTACGCCGGGCATTTTGCCGGAGCGCCCACGCAATTTACGGAGCTACTGCTCCGTGAATCGAGGGTAGCGCAGATAATTTGCGGGGGCGCAGGGCAAAAACGGTGCCCTGCGCCTACGTAAAAACTGCGCAAATCTTACTGAATCTACCCCAGTATTCACGAAGCACTTGCTCCGTAAGCTATGTCGGAGTAGCGCAAATGGCCTGCCTAATTCAAAGTAGGCATGTAGTGGGCGGGCTACATTTAAATTAACCGTGACCCCATGTAAATGAAGGCCGTTCGTACGGCGCATGCACGCGCATGCTTCGAATCACGTCGCAAATACTCAATGCTTTCGACGTGAACGTAATCTACGCCCAGCCCCATTCACGTACGCTTACGCAAACGACATAAAATACGACGGCTGTTCCGTCGCCATACCTTGCATGGGCTGCGCCATCTTTTTGGTGGTTTATCTTTACGCCGGCGTATGTCTTACGTAAACGGTGTATCTTACTGCGGCCGTACGTACATTCGTGAATCGGCATATGTTGCTCATTTATATATTCAATGCGTAAATCCACGTACACGCCCCTAGCGGCCAGCGTAAATATGCACATAAGATACGACGGCGTAGGAGACTTACGTCGGTCGTATCTTGGCCAAATTTAAGCGTATCTGGTTTCCAGAATACGCCTAAATATACGACGGCGCTCATTCGGAACTTAAGACGGCGTATCTACTGATACGCTGTCGTAAGTCTACCTGAATCCGGCTATGTATATTTAAAGCAAATAGCTGAATACACAGATGAAATACATTTAAGAAAGTTTATTAACCTGCCAAGGGATTGGCGCTCCTGTCCATCCACTCCTGAGATTTACACTGCTTTTGCCACACAGCACAGCCCTGTCTGGCAGGGTGGGGGACCTGATCTGTCACTACCAGTGGCGGCTGGTGTCTTCTTTTTTTTGGGGGGGGTGGCAATTACCCGCGCGTCGCAAGTTACGCTCACGCCGAAACCACTGACGTCCTAGTGACGTCAGTGGGAGCAATGCACGCCGGGAAATTTTGCGGACGGCCCATGCTCATTTAAATCGGCGCAGGAAAGCGCCTGATTTAAATGGTACACTCCCCCTAGCCGCGGAATTTGAATTCCGCCGGGGGTTTTACGATCCGCCACCGCAAGTTTGGAGGTAAGTGGTTTGTGAATTACCCACTTGCCTCTCAAACTTGCGGCAGCGTATCTTAAATCAGATAGATCAAGCGGATCTAAAGATCCGCTGATCTACCTGAATCTAGCCCAACGAATCAGTCGCATAGATACGACCGGCCTAACTCAGAGATACGACGGTGTATCAGGAGATACACTGTCGTATCTCTTTGAGAATCTGGCCCTCTGGCTCTAATCAGGTGCTTCAAAAAAACACTCCCGCCGCCATAAGGGGCCAGACGCATGAATAGGTTTTAGCGGCCGTGGATCATAGAGCATTAACCATGATGTGGCTGCCGTGGATAGAGGGGGTGGCGCTTGGGTGCCGCTAGTGGAAGGGCCGCCACTGGTAACTACTGCAGTTAAGTAACACATACAGCTCAAGTTTCTCCACCCAAAACTCGCTCATCCATGTCTTTATGGACCTTGCTTTGTGGAACTAGTTCAAATCATTTGGTGGAGGGGGGGGGGATTATAGTGTGGGGTTATTTTTTAGGGGTTGGGCTTGGTCCCTTAGTCCCAATGAAGGGAACTCTTAAGGCGTCAGCATACTAAGACATTTTGGACAATTTCATGCTCCCAACTTTGTGGGAACAGTTTGAGGATGGCCCATTCCTGTTCCAACATGACTGCACACCAGTGTACAAAGCAAGGTCCATAAAGACATGGGTGAGCGAGTTTGGGGTGGAGGAACTTGACAGCCCTGACCTCAACCCGATAGAACACCTTTGGTATGAATTATTGTGGAGACTACAAGCCAGGCCTTCTCGTTCAACATCAGTGCCTGACCTCATAAATGCGCTTCTGGAAGAATGGTCAAACATTCCCAAAGACACACTCCTAAACCTTGTGGACAGCCTTCCCAGAAGAGTGGGATCTGTTATAGCTGCAAAGGGTGGGCCAACTCAATATTGAACCCTATGGACTAAGACCGGGATGCCATTAAAGTCCATGTGCCTATAAAGGCAGGCGTCCCGATACCTTTGACTATATAGGGCCAGATTCAGGTAGGGAGCGCGTATTTGTGTGCGGGCGTAGCGTATCTTATTTACGCTACGCCTCTGCAACTTTGACAGGCAAGTGCAGTATTTACAAAGCACTTGCTCCGTAAGTTGCGGTGGCGTAGCGTAAATAGGCCGACGTAAGCCCACCTAATTCAAATGTGGAAGATGTGGGCGTGTTTTTTATGTAAATTTATTGTGACCCCACGTAAATTACGCTTTTTCCGAATGGCGCATGCGCCGTCCGTGAAAGTATCCCAGTGCGCATGCTCCAAATGACGCCGCAAAGACTCATTGGTTTCGACGTGAACGTAACTTACGCCCAGCCCCATTTACGGACGATTTACGCAAATGATGTAAAACGTGAAAAATTAGACGCGCTCCCGACGTTCATACTTAACATTGGCTGCGCCTCCTATAGCAGGGGTAACTATACGCCGGAAAAAGCCTAACGTAAACAACGTAAAAAAATGCGCCGGGCAAACGTACGTTTCTGAATCGGCGTATCTACCTAATTTGCATATTCGACACGTAAATTTACGGAAGCGCCACCTAGCGGCCAGCGGAAAATTACAACTAAGATACGACGGCGTAAGAGACTTACTCCGGTCGGATCTTAGTCAAATCAATGCGTAACTGATTCTAAGAATCAGGCGCATAGATACAACGTGGCACACTCAGAGATACGCCGTCGTATCTCCTACCTGAATCTGGCCCATAGTGTATATGGATTAAAAAAACAATAGAGCCACAGGCTCTTCAACAGTAATAATGTTTTTATAAATTCAGAGCTACATTTAAAGGAGTTCTCTGACCTAAAACTTTTAACCCCCGCTGTGCCCGGGCTGTAAAAATATACAAAATAAACTGTCACTTACCTGCCTACGATCCCCCGTTGTTCCGATATCGCCGTCCCGTTCTCCGGTCCCGGGCCCCTTCCGCTTCCTGTGTGTCGGTGACTCATAGTGCGCTCAGCCTATCAGCGGCCTCAGCAATGTCCCGTCGCGGCCGCTGATAGGCTGAGCGCACTATGAGTCACCGACACACAGGAAGCGGAAGGGGCCCGGGCCCGGAGAACGGGACGGCGATATCGGAACAACGGGGGATCGTAGGCAGGTAAGTGACAGTTTATTTTGTATATTTTTACAGCCCGGGCACAGCGGGGGTTAAAAGTTTTAGGTCAGAGAACTCCTTTTAATTGCATCTGCCAAGAAGTCACTCCAAATCACTCCTGATTTACTACAATGTTACACAGCAATCTCCCTATTTTCACAGAAAGTAAAAAAAAATATATAAGAAAACTCAAATTTTTACACATCTGTGCGGTCAGGTGAAAATAAACGGCACTGTGTATGACTTATATCATGTATGTGAAAATTGTTAACTGCTTATAAACAACGTGTTTCTATATTTTCTAGGGTAAAAACAGGTTTATGTCTTGAGGCCTCTGTCATACAGAAATTGCTTAGCAGAGATCAACGACCAGACTGCGCTCCATTACCGCGTATGTATGTAAGTTGGACATCCCTCTAGAACTGTTTCTCTTGACTCTGCTCTGTATGTCATACAAATGACTATTTTTCTTTTACCTTTTTAGCCTTTTATAAAAAGGTAAATAAATGGCTCTAAAGAAAAGTTATGAAATCTGTAAAACAATTGCCAGGGTGAATAGTAGCGCCAAGTTCTTTTGGACTGAGATGTTTACATTTAACAAAACGCATGGCCTGCTTCTCATCCAAGTCCCAATAAATGAACCTAGGAGATCCTTTTCTCATTTTATTTTTAAGTAACAAATTAAAGTGATTGTAACGTCTGTTTTTTCTTTTCCTCTAAAAATAACAAACATGCCATACTAATACTTACCTGTTCTGTGCAGTTGGTTTTGCACAGAGCAGCCCAGATCCTCCTCTTTTTGGGTCCCTCTTCAGCTCTCCTGGCCCCTTCCTCCTGTTGAGTGCCCCCACCGCAAGCAGCTTGCTATGGGGGCACCCAAACCAAGCTGCAGTTCCATGTATCCATTCAGTAATGGACCCCTGATTCGGCCCCATCTCCTTTCTCTCTCTTGATTGGCTAACTGAATTTGATTGACAGCAGCGGGAGCCCATGGCGCCGCTTCTGTGTCTCAGCAAATCAGGAAGAGAGCCAAGGAACTCGTGGACAGAGATGGGGCACTGGCAGGGGCGGACTGACAACTCATGGGGCCCCTGGGCAATAGGAGATTATGGGGCACCTGGGCAATAGATTATGGGGCCCCCAGGCAATAGGAGATTATGGGGCACCTGGGCAATAGATTATGGGGCCCCCAGGCAATAGATTATGGGGCCACACGGTATACAGAATACATACACAGTATACACACACAGACACACAGTATACATACACACACTGTAAAGGTACTGGAGAGGCGGGGCAGCTATAATCTTGGGATTTTTTTAAAGATTTTTACATATTGTCCCTGGTTTTACTGAGGCTGACAACCCTGATGGGGCCCCCTGATGGCATGGGGCCCTCGGGCAGTGCCTGAGTGCCCGAATAATCAGTCCGTCCCTGGGCACAGGTAAGTATTAGAGGGGCTGCTGCACACAGATGTTTTTTTTATCTTAAAGAGGATGTCCGCTGAAAAAAAAAATATTAAAAGCCAGCAGCTTCAAATACTGCAGCTGCTGACTTTTAATATCGGCACACTTACCTGTCCTGGAGTCCAGCGCCGTCCGCAGCAAAGGACGAGAGGTGACGTCCTGCCCGCTATCTACCCGCAGACTGTGTGGCCGGAAGTGGGTGCAAATACCTGTCTTTTGACAGGTATCTGCACCCCCCTGAAAGGTGTCAAATGTGACACCGGAGGGGGGAGGCTTCTAATTCGCGGGAGTGAAGGTAGAGGGTGGAGCTCCGCTTTAATGCATTAAGAGAAAAAACCTTGTGACTTTACAACTCCTTTAATATAAATATAAAAATAAACATAATTGCTACAATGTCTATTCATCTTGACATTTCTGTTCCATCCACGTTTTAAATATAGCTTTTGAAATACAATAAGAGCTCTGCACCAACCTCAAACTCTCCTTTCCTGAAATAATTTGTGCTGCTGGAAGACTCTGTTCTTTTCTCTATCCAACTCTGGAGGACTCTGCCTCTTTCTCTATTTTACTCTCTTCTCTTGAAATATTCTATACTGCTGGAGGACTCTGCTTTTTCCTCTGTTCAACTCTCCTCTCCTGAAATGCTCGGCAATGCTTGAGGACTCTGTCTTTTGCTCTGTCTAACTCTCCTCTCCTGAAATAATATGCTGTGCTGGAGAACTATCTTAAAGCGGAGTTCCACCCAAAAATTGAACTTTTGCCTTTTTCGGAACCCTCCCCCCCTCCGGTGTCACATTTGGCACCTTTCAGGGGGGGAGGGGGTGCAGATACCTGTATAATACAGGTATTTGCACCTACTTTCAGTGAGAGACTCCCAGGGGAGTCACTCCACTTCCCGTCCCCCTCGCTGCCTTCTGGGAAACACACCGGTCCCAGGAGACAGCGGGGACCACTGGGAAGGCGCCACTCTACTCGCGCATGCGCAGTAGGGAACTGGGCAGTGAAGCCGCAAGGCACTTCCTGATTCTCTCACTGAAGATGGCGGCGGGTGCAGCAGAGAGACGAGCGATTGCTCATCTTCTGCTGCCAACATCGCGGGCGCGCTGGACAGGTAAGTGTCCATTTATTAAAAGTCAGCAGCTGCAGACTTTTAATATATTTTTTTTGCGGGACCTCCGCTTTAAGCTGCCCACAGAGGAGTCAGATTTTTCCATTCAACCGGCAGGCTGAACAACAACTGACCCAATTCCCCCATCCACGCATTGGAGGTGGATGGGGGAATCCTCCCCACTGTTTCCTTGTATTCTGACAGCAGGTAGACTTCCAAGTGGATTTTTTCCAACAAGCTAGTTGAACAGAAGTCGATTGGTAGATCAGCTGCTGTTAAACTACATGCCGATCTGAACTTGACAAATTTCAATACATGTATGGCCAGCTTAACTTTCCTATTCTGAAATAATCTTCTCTGCTGGAGGAATCTGCTCTTTCCTCTATCTAACTGTCTTCTCCAAGACAAGATTTTAAAATGACTTCCAAGTTGTCATTTTCTGTGTCACCTCCCCATCCCACCCCATCCCTCAAAGAACTCTCACTGCATTCTGATATTGTTACATACAGTAGCTATATAGTTAGTCTGGTTGAAAAAAGACACAGTAGGATTTATACAATCCTTTATACACAATCCTAAACTCATGTTAATTTGGGGTGGCCTTAGGTGTCATTCATTTGAAACTTCTGGTGGATAAAGATCTTACATCTTTTTTGGAGTGGTAATATTACACCTTCCTAAGTGGAGATATGCCCAGGGGCGTTGCTAAAAAGACCAGGGGCTTCAGCCCGAGATCGAAGGCCAGAAGCGGGGGGGGGGGGGGGTTGGAGTATGTGACGCAGGCTTTTTTTGGCTGGCCTGTGACCTACTTACACTGACCTACCTACACTGATGGTAGTGACCTACATACACTGACCTCCCTACACTGACCTGACCTACACTGACCTGACCTACCTACACTGACATTTACATACACATTACACTGTGCTGTCTGTCCTACCTCCGCTCAGCGGTGTCACAGCAGGTACTACTGCAGTCAGAAAGTCATTCCGTAAGGGGAGGAGAGCCGCCCGGGGAGGAGAGGAGAGGAGAGCTGCCTGGCCCGAGCGGAGGATGTGGCGGTCACATTGTAATTCCTGCCTTCTGGAATCTATGATGGACATCACACGTTCTAGCCATTGGATCAGTGGGACGTCCATCATAGGCTCCAGAGGATGGGACCTGCTATGAAACTCGTCGAGTCGGCAGGACTCGGCCACATTCGGCAAGGTTTGGGTCTGGATCAGCTTGGCGCTCAGGATCAGATCGGTCCCGCCGCTCGGGGCTAATAATGGAGACCTAAATGCCTGAGACTCTGGGCTTTTCGGGGACCCATTCAGGGCTCCAGCCTCCCAAGCCCGAGCCTCCCGATGAGCCCCTGGATATGCCTAATATTGCTGAAGGCCTCTTGGCAGCCTCCCTGACCAGTTTTTCTTCTTGTCTTTTCATCAATTTTGGAGGGAGGTCCAGTTCTTGGTAATGTCACTGTTATGCCATATTTTCTCCACTTGAAAATGACTGTCTTCACTGGGTTCCATGGTATATCTAATGCCTTGGATTTTTTTTGTACCCTTCCCCTGACTGATACCTTTTAACAATGAGATCCCCCTCTGCTTTGGAAGCTCTCTACAGACCATGGCTTTTGCTGTAGGATAGGATGTAGAAAATGTCAGGAAAGACCTACTAGAATAGCTGAACTTTATTTGGGGTTAATCAGATGGCAGGTACGTACTCACTCCTATTTAACATGAGTTTGAATGTGATTGCTTAAAGGGGTTGTAAACCCTCATGTTTTTTCACCTTAATTCATCCTATGCATTAAGGTAAAAAAAACTTCTGTCACTGACCCCCAGCCCCCTTGTTTTACTCACCTGAGCCCCGTATTTCCTATGCTCTTCCCCTCTGCCTGTTGTCTCGGCTCTTGAATGGATAGATTAATAGCAGCACAGCCATTGGCTCCAATCGCTGTCAATCAATTTCAATGACGTGGGCGCCGGGGGGGGGGGGCGTTGGTCGCGTCCGGCATTCTGTGTCTACGGACACAAATACTGGACTCGGGAGAGTGCCCGCAAGGTAACTCTCAGGGAGAGCGCTACACCTAGGGGGTTATACAATGCAAAGAGGAGCTACCAGCGCCGCCGGGGGACCCCAGAAATCGAAGATCGGAGCCTTCTGTGCAAAACAAACTGCACAGTGGAGGTAAGTATGACTTTTTTGGCTCCTCCTGTGTTTATAAAAAACTAAAAAACAAATCAATATAATCACTTTAATTCTGAACAGAGCTACATCCCCAGTTTTTTTGCCCCCCCCCCCTGAAAAGATTTCAGTTTGTTTTTCAGTTGAGTTGTACCGTTTATAGTTCACATTAAAGGTGGAAAAAGCTCTGAAATAATTTTTTTACATTACAGAAACCTGACATTTTAACAGACTGAGGCCTCGTACATACGACCATTTTCCTCGACAGAGTCCATCAAGAAACTTGGTGGCAGAGCTTTTTTTTCTGAGGAAAACGGTCGTGTGTAAGTTCTCTTTTTCCTCATTGGGAGTCTCAATTTCCTCGTCGTGTTTCTCGTCAGGCTGGTTTACTACGAGAAACACGTTTGTGTGTATGCTTAGAAACCCGCGCATGCTCAGAATAAAGTATGAGATGGGAGCGTGCCTTCGGTAAAAGTAGGGTTTGTAATGGAGATAGCACATTCGTCACGCTGTAACAGACTGAAATGCGCAAATCGTCTCTCACCAAACTTTTACTTAACACGCAGTAACATGAGATTAGCAAAAGAAGCCCCAAGGGTTGTGCCAGTGGAATCAAAATTCCCCTTTATAGTGCCTTCATACGAGTTGTACGTCACCGCGTTTGAGAACAACAAGATTTTGTCTTGACAGTGTGTACGCAAAGAAAGCTTGTCAAGATTCTCGACAAGCCTAACAAGGAACTCGTTGAGGAAAACGATGTTTCATTTACGACGAGTTCCTCGGTCGTGTGTAAGAGGCCTTATGCCGCGTACACACCATCACTTTATGTGATGAAAAAAAACGACGTTTTTAAAAACGCACTTTAAATGACCGTGTGTGGGGGAAAACGTTGTTTTATGTCTTCTGAAAAACGACAAAAAAAAATTGAAGCATGCTTCAATTTTATGTGTCGTTTTTCAAAACGTCGTTTTTTACTTCACAGAAATTGACCGTGTTTAGCAAAAAACGACGTTTAAAACTACGTTTTTACACCCGCGCATGCCCAGAAGCTAGTTATGAAGCGAGCTTCAATGGAAAAACGTGGTGAACGTAACCTCGCTTTGCTAGAGCATTGTGAGAAAAACGATGGTGTGTAGGCAACTTCGTCTTTGAAAATTGAAGTTTCAAAAACGTCGTTTTTTACTTCACAGAAAATGTCGTTTTTTTTTCATCACAT
Source organism: Rana temporaria (assembly GCF_905171775.1). Lineage (NCBI taxonomy): Eukaryota > Metazoa > Chordata > Amphibia > Anura > Ranidae > Rana > Rana temporaria. Next base: position 366,603,213 of record NC_053491.1, read on the forward strand.
AAAGTGATGGTGTGTATGCGGCATTAGACTTTTTCTAACCACTGTATATATTATATGGGATGTGGTACTTGTAGTTACCCACTAACATACTGCTATTGTGTCTGATGGTGTATACAGAACATGATGGTAACCTTGTGGCTACTAAACGTGTCCACAGAATAGTAAAAAAAAATATATAAGGAATCAAACAATCACCAAAAAAAGAAATAGTACAATTTTAACACTGAATCCCTTGTATTCGTGTTACTGTTTCCTCTATTATGATTTTGATTACTTTAAGCCTGGAGTCCCTTTTTAGCATTGGCCATTAGTGTGTCACGCTGCTCGCCCTCCGCTGCTGTGACAGGCCAACAACAACAATCATACGACCTCCTCCAACCTCAGTGTGTATGAAAAGCGGACACAGGGATAAAAACTACAGTAATTTCATTTAGTCTTCAAAATAGTCTCAGACTGCGCCAGGGGTCCACTCACTGCACTACACATATAAAAATAACCTTCAGAAAAAGGTGGATTTTAATACTTCATGAGGAGATAATTTACTGTCAGCGGCGGCAGTTATTGCGAGTTTTCACTTCAAGTAAAGCTGTTTTGCTGTTCAGGCTACATACAGAACTTTTGTCAGCTAAGTGCATTTTCCTGCAGACCCGAAGTGCTCTAAGCGCAGACCCCCCCAGGCACACAATGCCTTTGTATTACCGCAGATGTTCCAGTTTAAAGGAGACATTAGACGTACTGACGTTATTTGAAGTGATCCATGCGTTTCTTCCTCTAGTTACTTTATAGACTTTACAGTCATGGGCATTACATGTATAGTTTTAGCTCTTTCATTTAACCAGTTGCATTTTCATGATGTTTAAATTTCAGTTTTTGAATGTCCCCACCAAAGTCACACACTATTATTATTATAGAGAGGCCCGAAGCAAAAAGAAATAGGCGAAGGGCAGGCATGACTAAGCCAGTAGGGTAGTACAGCAGTCAGTGGGTTAATGGTAAAGTGGCCAGGGGTCAGTAAGGGGCTGTAGGCATTGCTTGGGTAGGTAATGCTAAGGAGGGGCAAGGACTGGGCGGAGGTGGGGTCGTGAAGTTTGATGGGGACTTTGAGGCAGACCGACGAAGAAGCTTCCCACCCTCCTGCCCACTGGATGTTGGACTTGTGGGGTGGTTGTGTTGTTAAGGCTTTCCTTGGTCCTTGGAAGTGTACAAATTTTGCTGTAAGGACCCATCTATGGTTTGGCATCCTATAATCCCAGTTAACAGTGGTTTAACGGGATTTGTGGAGATGAGGTGTCAGCGGGAAATTTTGTATTGTCCTTGAGCTGGTGTTCTTTGGCTGAGGACCTTCAAGTGGTTCCGCAGATACAAAGTTGGTGTTGGTTTCAGTAGTGCCTCCAAGGATCGGCAACCTGCTGGTCGTTATTATTATTATTGTTCTATATTTCTGTTCTAAGCAATGTTGATATGTTGTTTATTGATAATAAATGGCCGGTACGGCCCATTTTACTCCAAAAGGGTGTCAGTCGTATATGTAGCACTACCCCCGGAGGAGCTGCTGGTTGTTTTGGGTGGAACATTTACCTCATGGCTTCTACGAATTCCTAGGGGTGGATGATGCGTATTGCATTTGGTAGAAGTAAAGGAATGTCCACAATAGGTGCTCTTTGCTGTGCTCTTTATTACCCAGCCGGGTAAAAACAATAAACTTGTGGTGAGGAAAGTAAAGTTGAAGAAGAAAGGATTAGGCCCCGTACACACGACCGAGTTTCTCGGCAGAATTCAGCCAGAAACTCGGTCGGAGCTGAATTCTGACGAGAAACCCGGCCTGTGTACACTTTCGGCCGAGGAAGCCGACAAGTTCCTCGTCGAGCCAAATAGAGAACATGTTCTATATTTCCTCGTTGTTCTATGAGGAAAGTTGGCTCGCCGAGATCCTCTGCGGCTTCACACAGAACTCGACGAGCAAAACGATGAGTTTTGCCCGTCGAGTTCCTCGGACGTGTGTACGGAGCCTTAGAGGCAGATTCAGGCATGATGATAGGGAAACAGTCCTGCTCCCAAGCGTAATACTTCTCTGTGCCACGCCACCCTGAGTGGGTCTAGTGTACCCGGACAGGTCTCTCTCACTGACCTGGCAGCCGGAGTATCACTCGAACATTTGTAGGATAAAGTCTCTGCCACAGACCCACCTTGGTGAACTTGAACTTGAGGAAAAGTCTCTGTCACAGACCCTCCTTGGTGAACTTGAACTTGAGGAAAAGTCTCTGACACAGACACTCCTTGGTTAAATTCAGGGAGACACCTCTGCCACAGGCCCTCTCTGATTTGTAGTTGCGGAGATAATCCTCCTTAGATGAATTACGCCTGGATCTCCTTCAACCCTGTCGCTCAGGTACCGACTGACAGGTGATCAATCCTTCAGTGTCCGGCTACCTTGATCCCCGGTGGTTTGTCGAGGCCCTTTTGGATCGCCAGCCTCTCAATGGCGCTCCTCAGACGGACTCCCTACCGAACAACAATACAGCTTGGGATCTTCAAAGGTGGGAACCAGGGGTCAAGTCCTGGGGAAAAAAGTGTGGGAACTCCCACCCAAGATCCACTCCCCCACCAAAAAAAAAATGATACGCTCATATGCATAATTACTGTACCTTAGTAATCCTTTGTGTTAGTTCTTTCTAAATCCCACGATAACTCGCGGCAGACCTCCGCAATGTCTGATGGGAACAATGACAAAAGCTCCCAGGAGACATTGCGGCATCGAGGAAGTGACATAATACCCGCACACTACACGATGAATCCATATACAGGAAGCAGCCTGTACCATAAAGGATTACCAAGGTTCGCCTGCCCCTGACAGTGACTTAAGCTGGGCATCGCCGATTAGTGAAGGATTGGCTCGGGCGGCTCGGCTGCTCTAGTCCTGCAAAGGGAACTGAGTTCCTGCTGTGAAAAAAGTGCAGGAACTCCGTTCCCACGCGTTCCCGCAGGACTTGAGCCCTGGTGGGAACCCAGTCACACACTGGGTTCCCGTCGCTGTTCAGATGCTCCGGGCCAACATGGTCCCGGAACCAGGAACACCACGTGGCACGCACGCCCCGGCCAGGTAGGTGGCCGTGATGTGGTCACCCTAAAGGTGGGTGTCACACTCGAAGAAGAAGACCCAGAACCAATGGCGTCTGCCCCATAAATTTTGAATAGCCACTTTTTAGATCGTGAAAAATGCTCTGGAGCCCACATATGATCGTTTTTAATGACATAAAAAAAACGTCATTTTTTTAGAACCCGAAAAACGATTGTGTGTACGCGGCATAAGTCATGTACTTTTAAATAGCTCTGACATATTACACTATGCCGTACAGAGAACACAGAGCCAGTTACAGCAGTATCTGCACCAGAGGAGCTTACATTCTAATGTCCCACATTCGTCACAAACTATTCTTATACATTTATATAGCTCTGACATATTTTACAGTGCTGTACAGAGAACATTGAGCCAGTTACAGCAGTATCTGCACCAGAGGAGCTCACATTCTAATGTCCCACCACATTCACACACTGCTATTATTCTTTGTACATTTATATAGCTCTGACACAGAGCCGTCTTTAATATTGATTGGACCCTGGGCAAAAAAATTCTTGCCCCCCCCTCATGCAATTTCGCCCTCCACTTGCTCTGAGACATACAATGAATATCAGCTAGACTTAAAATCAGTTTACTGTATCAGATCAGACAGTGATTGCGATTGGTTGCTAGAGGTTACAGCATATCATTACTACTTACTGACTGGTTGCTAGAGGTTACATATGAATGCTCCAGATATTTGCATATGAATGACGGTTATTTACATGTAAACGCAGGGTCTGCAGGTGAGTCATCTGTACACAACAATAGGGCAGAGCTGGGCAGCATTAGTAGCAGCACTTCACACTGAGATATCAGGACACAGCACAGGGCTAAAACTTCAAGGGACACGGGAATTTAAACTAGGATAGTTGGCAAATATGAGGCAGCTGCTTTGGGCCCCACAACAATGACAGGGCCCAGGGCAGCTTCCCCTTTGGAGGCTCCCCTTAAAGACGGCCCTGCTCTGACATATTTCACAATGTTGTACAGAGAACACTGAGCCATTCACATCAATTTCTGCACCAGAGATGCTTACAATTTATTCTCCCGCTACAGGCACACACTATTATGACTACACATTAAGGGCTGGTTCACTGGAGAGCATCGGCTGGTGTACGGTGCAATCTGACTGAGCTCAGTGCAGTGATGAAGCGCTGATCTCTGTGGATCGCACCATTTCCTATTTTTTTTTAAAACAAACTTTATTGAGATGTCACACAGACATCTCATAAAATTTAATTGCTGGCTGTGCAGTCCGAGGCAGTGGATTGCCTCGCCCTCCACTGTGCTGAAAAAAGTACTGCATGCGTCGTGCCAGCACACCACCATAACGCAGTGGTGTGAACCAGGCACATAGGAGACAAGGCACTTGTCCATGAGGAGGGACTGCGCTGGAATAGCCGCCCAATGCAGTCCCAGGTGTGAACCCGTCCTTATATAGCTCTGACATATTCTGCAGTGCAGTGCTGTACAGAGAACACTGATAAATTCACATTGGTTTCTGCACCAGAGGAGCTTACACTCTAATGTTCCACTATAGTCATACACTATTATTATTATACATTTATAGCCAGATTCACAAAGAGTTATGCCGGCGTATCAGTAGATACGCCGCCGTAACTCGGAATCTAAGCCGTTTTATGTTTAAGTGTATGCTCAAACTGAGATACACTTAAACCTAGCTAAGATACGACGGCCTGCGCCGTCGTATCTTAGCTGTCTAGTTCCGCCGGCCGCTAGGGGCGTGAACGCTGATCTACGCCTAGAATGCGTAAATCAGCGAGATACGCCGATTCACGAACGTACGTGTGCCCGTCGCAGTAAAGATACGCCGTTTACGTAAGGCGATTCCCGGGGTAAAGTTAGTCGAACAAATAGCTGGCCTAGTCAATGTTAAGTATGGCCGTCGTTCCCGCGCCGAAATTTGAAAAATTTACGTTGTTTGCGTAAGTCGTCCGTGAATGGGGCTGGACGTCAATTATGTTTACGTCTAAACCAATACGTCCTTGCGGCGTACTTTGAAACAATGCACACTGGGATATGTCCACGGACGGCGCATGCGTCGTTCGTAAAAAAATGTCAATCACGTCGGGTCACGAGTAATTTACATAAAACACGCCCCCCTCATCCTCATTTGAATTAGGCGCGCTTAGGCTGGTCCATTTACACTACGCCGCTGTAACTTAGGAGGCAAGTGCTTTGTGAATACAGCACTTGCCTCTCTGACTTACGGCGGCGTATCGTAAATACGATACGCTACACCGCCTCAAATATGCGCCCGGCTACCTGAATCTAGCTAATACTGTATATATCTTTGACTTTTTCTGGAGTGCTGTACAGAGAACACCAAACCATTGTCTTCAATCTCTGCACCAGAGGAGCTTACATTCTAATGCCCCAGTCCAGCTATATTATTTGGATGTGGGCGGTAACTGGAAGGCTCAGGAGAAAGAACATGCAAAATCAATGAGCTGCACTGTGAATTGAATTCAGGATCCCGGCACAGCGAGGCAGCATTGCTATCTACTAAACCACCATGCTGCCCATAAAATTGTTTGTAAACAATTAATTTGTGCCCTGGCTTTAGTTCATAATAGAAATAATCCCCGGGCTGGATACAAAGCGATCTGAATTTATCTTAATACTTTAAACACCATTCTAGTGCTCAGGAATGGGTTTTGTGTAAGGTTGCTCAGACAATGGATTATTGGCTGCGCCGACGAAGAAAAATTGGATATTTCAGCACAATGCTCTCAATCATATCCCTTTGAATGCACTTTAATTGAAATGGGCCGGGCCCCACTGTAAGGAGACGTGTTTTACAGCCACTTCACACCACCTACCCGGCCTTTGTCCCACTTAGCTGGACTGGCAATCATGCAATTTATTAGCTTCAATTTCCACTTTTCCCCTCATCATCTATTTAGACGCTTTCATCTGTAAAAGTAGCATTCAAATCAATGGTGGGCGCACACCGACTGTTGTGCCGCTAAATTCTTTATTTTAAACAGGGTTTACCCCACGTCAAAGTCCTCATAGACAAAGTGTACACAGTGATTATGTATCGCACAATTACCGTTAATGATCCATATGAACTAAATCATGTATTAGAGAGCCGGAGAAGAAATTCACATACACAATTCCTATAGGCAATCTTGTGGGAAAGTAAGATAGAAAGAATGTAAACTGGCGGCCATCCAGCTGTTGCAAAACCACAAGTCCCATGAGGCATTGCAAAGCTGACCATTAAAAGCATGACTCTTTCAGGCAGAGGCATGATGGGACTTGTAGTTCTGCAACAGCTGGAGGGCCACCAGTTTGAGACCCCTAATATCGCCAGTTACATTATGTCAGAAAAGTCTAAAAGTGAACCTTTACATGTCTCTATAAATCCCTGAAATGTCACACAATATACAGCTACAGTATATTTTTTATCAATCAGAAGCCATCCTTGAGCTCCAGCCAGGAAGTTTGCTTAGGCTGAGATCAGAGGTGTATTTAGGTTTTGTGCTGCCCTAGGCCTGACTAAACTTGCGCACCCCCTAATTTAAATATGACCCACCCCTTCCTCTCAGGGCCACACCCCTTCTTCTTTAAGACCCACCCTGTCATCTTCATGGGAAGAGGACAGAGGGATGCCGCGGGAGAAGGACAGAGGGACGCCGTGGGTGAAGGACAGAGGGACGCCCTGGGAGAAGGACAGAGGGTTGCCGTGGGTGAAGGACAGAGGGATGCCATGGGAAGAGGACAGAGGGATGCCATGGGAAGAGGACAGAGGGACGTCGTGGGTGAAGGACAGAGGGACACCGTGGGTGAAGGACAGAGGGACGCCGTGGGTGAAGGACAGAGGGACGCCGTGGGTGAAGGACAGAGGGACGCCGTGGGTGAAGGACAGAGGGACGCCGTGGGTGGAGGGCAGAGGGATGCCATGGGAAGAGGACAGAGGGATGCCATGGGAAGAGGACAGAGGGACGTCGTGGGTGAAGGACAGAGGGACACCGTGGGTGAAGGACAGAGGGACGCCGTGGGTCAAGGACAGAGGGACACCATGGGTGAAGGACAGAGGGACACCGTGGGTGAAGGATAGAGGGACGCCGTGGGAAGAGGACAGAGGGACGCCACGGGAAGAGGACAGAGGGACACCGTGGGAAAAGGACACTGTGGGAAGAGAACAGAGGGACGCAGTGGGAGAAGGATGCCGTGGGAAGAGGACAGAGGGACGCCGTGGGAGAAGGACACCATGGAAAGAGGACAGAGAGGGATGTTGTGGCGGTCAATAAGGCCTAGAGAATAGCAGGCTAGGCACTTTCTAATGGCTCATTCCCTGGGAATAGTAATTGATAATGGCCAACAGGCCCTCTTACCAGACCCAGCGAAATCGCAACAGTGATCCCTCTGGCTGGACGTTCGCTCACTCTGGGTTGCCCGGGGTGACTCTAGTCAGTAGTGTAGCATGTCTGTATCCTGGCAGTGGTTCTGTCTTTCTCCCTCTCTAGTGGTGCGGGTACAACGTGGCTCTCTCTCTCTCTGGTGGTGCAGGTACAGTGTGGCTTCATCTCTGGTGGTGCGGGTACAGCGGTTACAGTGTGGCTCCCTCTCTGGTGGTGCGGGTACAGCGTGGCTCTCTGGTGGCGTGGAAACAGCGTGGCTCTCTGGTGGCACGGGTACAGCCTGGCTCTCTGGTGGCGCGGAGTACAGCGTGGCTCTCTGGTGGCGTGGGTACAGCGTGGCTCTCTGGTGGCGCGGGTACAGCGTGGCTCTCTGGTGGCGCTGGTACAGCGTGGCTTTCTGGTGGTGCGGGTTACAGCGCAACTCTCTGGTTGTGCAGGGTACAGTGTGGCTCTCTGGTGATGCGGGGTACAGCGTGGCTCTCTGGTGGTACGGGATACTGCGTGGCTCTCTGGTGGTGTGGGGTAAAGTGTGGCTCCCTCTCTGGTTTCCCAAGCACAGTATTCTCTTTTGCTCCTCTTCTAACACCCCCTCCCCAGTGCCAGCCCAAGACATTGTGCTGCCTGGGACCAAGAATGAAATGCTGCCCCCCCCCCCAGAAAAAAAATCACGCCAACCAAAAGGCCCCCACATTCATTATTTTATATCATAAAAACTAAAGGGGACCCGTCATGGCTCTATACATGTATAAAGGAGTATAAAGAGGACCTGTCATTGCTCTATATGTGTATAGGAGTATAAAGAGGACCTGTCATGGCTCTATACATGTATATAGAGGACCTGTCATTACTCTTTACATGTAAAGGAATATCAAGAGGACCTGTCATTGCTCTATAAAGGTATATAGGACTATAAAGAGTACTTGACATGGCTCTATACATTTATAAAGGAGTATAACGAGGGCATGTCATGGCTCTATAGATGTATAAAGAGAACCTGTCATGGCTCTATACATGTATAAAGAAGTATAAAGAGGACCTGTCATGGCTCTATACATGTATATAGAGGACCTGTCGAGACTCTTTACATGTAAAGGAATATAAAGAGGACCTGCCATGGCTCTATAAATGTATATAGGAGTATAAAGAGGACCTGTCATGGCTCTATACATGTATAAAGGAGTATAACGAGGGCCTGTCATGGCTCTATAGATGTATAAAGAGGGCCTGTCATGGCTCTATACATGCATATAGGTGTATAAAAGGACCTGCCATGGCTCTATACATGTATCCAGGAGTATAAAGGGACCTGTAAATTGCAGGCGGCCACAATGTCTTTTGCGCAAACTAATCAATGTACGCTAATTGTGTTTTTTTGTTGGTACCAAAAATATGTAGAAGAATACATATTGGCCTAAACTGAAGAAAATAGTTTATTTTTCTAAATTTTGGGGATATTTATTATAGCAAAAAGTTAAAAAATATATATATTTATAGCACAAAAATTAAAAACCGCAGAGGTGATCAAATATCACCAAAAGAAAGCTCTATTTGTGGGAAAAAAAGGACATCAATTTTATTTGGGTAGCGGAGCTGGCGGAACAGGCTGGTGGGCATCAGTATGCTGCCCCCCTAAGAGTGCTGCCTGGTACCCATGGTACCACCCGGTCCCATCATAGGGCCGGCCCTGCCCCTCCCTCCCCTCCAGCAGAGTGCTTGCTTGCATGCTGGGGGCTGTAGCTTAGTGTCTATGGGCACACTGGGGCCGTAACTTAGTGTGCATGCTGGGGGCTGTAGCTTAGTGTCTATGGACACACTGGGGCCGTAACTGCAGAGACTTCATTTCCCATGATTGGCCACTGCAGAATCACGGCATGTTGGGGGTGACAGAGGACGGCTTCTATTTAAACTGCTTCCTGGCCCCTTCCGCACCCGGCGCAAACCGTAGCACTCCTAATCAGTACTCTGGTAGTGGCCCTGCGTGCGGGAGTCGGGAGCAGGGCGCGGGTACCATTTTCGTGGGGGGGGGGCGGCCGGCCGGCCGCCCCCCGCAAAGTTGTTCCCTAGGCCTGGGCCTTGTCGGCCTAGGCCAGAATACAGCACTGGCTGAGATGATGTCATCAGTCTGCTGCACGCGAGAGGAAGAATTTCCTCAGTCTCCTTTCCCTCAATGATCAGACTGCTAGTTACAAAATGGGAGACTACTGCAGCGGCTAATCTGTGCCAGACATTTGTGAACACAATCAACAACTGCACAGACACCAGGAATTACAGGATTGTTTATTCTCTGAGCTGGCGTCTCATGCCGCGTACACACGGCCATTTTTAATGTCATGGAAAAAACTACGTTTTTCTCAACGTGATTCTTGTCAAGCCTGCCTTGCATACACACAATCGTGAAAAAAATAAATGCTTGAGCAAAGCGCGTGACGTACAACACGTACGGCGGCACTATAAAGGGGAAGTTCCATTCGGATGACACCAGCCTTTTGGCTGCCTTTGCTAATTACATGTTAGTAAAAGTTTGGTGAGAGATGATACGCGCTTTTCGTCTTCGTGCTTTTCAGTCTGTTACAACGTGACGAATGTGCTATCTCCATTACAAACGCTAGTTTTACCAGACCGAGTGCTCCCGTAACTTGCTTCTGAGCATGCTCTTTTTTCCCCCGTCGTTAAAGCCTACACACGACCATCTTTCACAACGAGAACAAATCTCTGGATCCTACACACAGTCGTTCTTAATGGCCCATTTAAAAAATTGCATTTTTCTCGTCATGAAAAACGCGGCATCACTCCAGAAAGTAGATGGCGACCCTGTTTGAACAAATATGACTTCTAAAGCTAGACAAGGAGAGCTCCATGTGACATGGATTTAGTTTGTTTCCTGAGTTCATATAGCACCAATATCTTACACTGCATGTTACAGAGCTCATATAACAAATCACTTCAGTCCTGTACCCTGAAGGAGCTCATATCAAATATCATCATCTCTCTTAGGCTGGCCATTGATTAAACAAAATTTGACTGGTTCAGCGTAGGCTGGCCAAATTTCGCTCAATGTATGGCCATTCCCATTTAAGAGAAGTCACTCTAACAATCGACTTCTGTTAAACAGGAATGCTGAAAATATATTATTTTGATCAGTGACTGCAGCCAATCGTGATCAGTGTATTAGCAAAGTTGCTTATAAACTGACTACATATATACATATGCATTATACCTGGACTGCAAGGGCGGCAGTCACAGACAAGGTGGGTCAGCAGGAAGAATTAGGTGGTGGATCGATGCAGCGGGGGGCAGTTACAGGTACTGATTCCCTGTTCTTGTAATTGACCCCCACTTCACTGATCCCCCCACCCCCCCTCCTGTCCAGTATATTATTCTTTCTGCTGCCTTCTTTCTTTCTGCTGCCTTTCTCTTTACCCCCCCTAGCGCTGCTGGCTACCCCCCTCTGCAGCCGGATTTGAGCTGCTGCGAGGAACCACTTCCAGTATTCCCCCTACCCACTGCTCTGGTCATCATCTTCTTCCCCCTGCTGCCTGCCCTCCCTCCTGTGTGCCCCCAGCAGCGCTGCCAGCTTCTCCTGCTCTTCTCTCCCACCAGCAGCTGCAGGTACACAAGGGGATTTTCTGTCTGGAAAACAGTGGACCAGTTAAAATGTTGTTTACTCATCCCTTCCTTTTCTGAATAAACACAGTCAGTAATTAGTACTGATCACTCACTGTATTTATTCATAAGTGAAGCATATGTAGCACTATCCCAGCAGAAGCGTCTGGTTATATTTTGGGTGGCAGGTTACCTCTATATTCGATCTGCCAATCAATGTCCTTTTCGCGCGAGACACACACACACGTGTCTCACGCAGGAGGCGGAAACTTCTCCCAATTCTGGTTCTTTTTCTTGGCAAGTCGCTCCATGCACCTCTCTGTTGCACGTGTAGCCGACGTCACCACCAAGCGGCCTGACCTTAACCCATACTTTCTCGAACACAGTTCAACACCCCATCAAGTTCAGACTCTCAATAAAGCAAAATCGTTTTCCAATTCTGTTGCTATAGGTAACAGCCAATCCCGGACGAGCCCCCACGTGTAGCACTACCCCCGCAAGAGCTGCTGGTTATATTTTGGGTGGCACGTTACCTCTATATTCTTGCTGTCCAGGGTAAAAGGAGAGTCCGAAAAATGTCAATGTCCACACACAATGTACCTCTTTTCTCTTTATTTGGGAGAACTTTAGTAGAAAAGAAGGATGAGGGGTGGACGGGTAGGTAGGTTCAGGTGCACAGTCAGGAAGGAAAGTAAGGAAACACTCCTGTTTCCAGCAAACAGTTCTCGTCGCCACTCTAGCCAGAGTGGGTATTGCTCACCCGGATAGGTCCCTCTCACTGGCCTAGCAGCCGGGATGGCGCACAAAATAAAGTACAGTCTCTGCCACAGACCTTCCTTTCTTGATGAGACACTTTGGTCCGGAATCCTATGCCACAGGATTCAGCACCCGGATCTCTTTAGCTTTGCTTCACCAGAACTCTTATGCCGCGTACACATGACCGTTTTTCGGGTTGTAAAAAATGACATTTTTAATGGTCTAGAAAAAACAACTTTTTTTTTTTAAACCCGATCGTTAAAACGGCCTTGCCTACACACGACCGAGAAAAAAAAATGCTCTAGCAAAACCGGTGGCGTACAACACGTATGACGGCACTATAAAAGGGAAGTTTCATTCAGATGGCGCCACCCTTGGAGCTGCTTTTGCTTATTTCGTGTTAGTAAAAGACGATTTGCGTTTTTCATCCTCTAAAAAAAAAAATTATGTCTTTTCTTTTTAATTTCATCTTTCCTTTTCCCCGGCAGAAGGGAAATAACGTGGAAGAATAACTCATAAAGCTCAGTAAGTCTGTGCTGCGAGAGATTTCTAACTTACTACAAAAAAAGAAAGGTCATTGGCAGCTGCAGGGCTCTGACATTGTTCCTTTAAGTTAGACCCTCAACGCTAACTCTTCTCACCACTTGGCATGTAGAGCGCGCGACCTTTCATAACTTGCCCAGAAGACACAATGGGTATTGGCACAAAAAATGTACTTTTCCTTCATGCGCTCCTCTGACTTATTACCCTGGTTTAGGTGTTTTACTTTCAGAGGAATAATAGGAAATAATAATTTGTATCTTTCAGGGTTGGGGAATTTAGTTGTGTTTTGGTTTGGGTTCATATGTTGAAGTCCTGTTACCAAATTCCTGTTTCTGAACTGTTACATTTGTTTCAGAACAAGAAAAGCTAAAGACTGCCATACATGGTCCAAAATTCAGCTGGTTCAGCAGAGACCAGCCTTTTTTTGATTCATATATAGATCGAAAGGATGCAGGGTAGTTGTACAGAATTAAATCTACTGATCGATTTCTGTACAACCGCCATGTTGGATTTTTGGCACTCGATCAGCGCCGCCAGCCATAGCCAGCAGCGCTGATTAGTGTATTCGGACAGCAGGGAAGTCTCCCTGCTGGCAAAATGCAATAATGCAGCAGGAACAGTTCCCCCATCTGCCTTGAATGTGTGTATGGTGAATTTTTTATTGTTCAACGCTAGTTGAATAAAAAAAATGACTAATTTATGGGCAGCCTAAGTTATGTCTATATATTCTAGATTGGGATAAAGGGCTGAGGCTAAGGGGTAGGCACTGGTATGTTTATAGGGATCACCTGAGGATTATGCCGCGTACATACGATCGGTTAAACCGATGAGAATGGTCTGATGGACCGTTTTCATCGGTCCAAACCGATCGTGTGTGGGCGCCATCGGTTAAAAAAAAGCCAACTTGTTTTAAATTTAACCGATCGTTAGTAGGCACAGCCATCGGTTAAAAATCCATGCATGCTCAGAATCAAGTCGACGCATGCTTGGAAGCATTGAACTTCATTTTTGGACCATCAGTCAGCTTCATCGGTTAACCTATGACAACGGTCCTTCGGTCCGTTCTCATCGGATGGACCGATCGTGTGTACGCGGCATTAGAGAGAGGTTTGGGGAGTAAATGGAAAATGAGATTTGGATGACATGAATGGTTACAGTGAGGGTTTTGGGCTAGGAGAAAGGTAAGGTATACAGTATATACCATAGTTTGTAGACTCTATAACCATTGATCCCCAGCGTCTGGGAGGAGGACGATCGCACATAATCTGCATACATCCAATACAGATATACAGATCACCAGTTGGACCACTACATGTCTACAAATGGTCTGTGTTTAACACAATCTGACCTTAAATATAACGATTTCAACACTGATTGATATCATCTCCACTAAAAGGTGCTTGACCACTTCACCCCGACATCATCGCTGGCTATTCCATAGTGTGGCTCCTTGTAAGTCCCTCTTCGGAATGCGAGTGGCATGAACGCACAGTATAATCTGATCGATTTTAGAGGAAATCTGGCCAGGAGATTTTGTCATCTACACACCCTTCTTTGCAAATCAATCCCCTGAGGAAGACTTTGACCACACAGGTCGAAACGCGTTGAGAATTTGCACACCAGATATTTTAATATTATATTGCGTATTCTTGGATGTTTATAAATATTTGTAAGATTTTGAATGGTGGTATATTCCCTGACCAGAGCGTATATTTAAAAAATGCCTGTGTCTAGTTTACATTGTAATTTTTTAATTAAGAAATTCTTCTTAATTATTTTCTCAAATCTGTGAAATTTGCTACGACAATACCCCGTATGGGAGACTTTTCCCATATTGTGGACGCTATAACTTTCCTACAGACTAAATCATATACACTGATTTGGGTTATTTTCACCAAAGAAATGTAACTATACATTTTGGCCTACATTTTTTGAAAAATTTTATAACAGAAATGCGTTTTTTCCCAAATGTTTCAACCTTTTTTCATTTGTTTTACAAAAAATTAAGAAAAAAAAAAGCGAAGATTAGATACCACCAAAAAAAAGTTATATTTGTGTGAAACAAATGATAACAAATTTGTTTGGGTACAGTGTTGCATGACTGCAATTGGCCTGGGCAGGAGGGGGTAAAAGTGGCAGGTGTTGAAGTGGTTAAAAATTATATTTAGAAAATAGCTGATCAAAATGAAACACTTCTGACACTGCTGGTCCATATTAACCATTACAATTTAAATTGAATTTCCCTTTTTGAGTTGAGGCTGATTTTCAAATACCTTTAAACTGTAGGTCTCAGACCCCCCACCCCATGTAGGGAAGCCCCTAACTCTTTATAAGATATCTTCATGCCAACACATTACGCTAAACCATATAAAGATCTAAAAAGTCCCTGAAGTAATATCAGACCTCCTTGTAGACTTATATCATTGAGTGCTGTGGAATCCACCGAACGTCCAAGAACATCAGACGCCGTGATTAGATCACAATCTTTTGGCAAGGAAATTTATTAAACAGAAAAAAGTGACCTCATGTTTCATGCTGAACTCGTCCAATCCTCGGCAGCCGTTCTCGGTGAATTGTGGTCTGGACGCCGTCTATGATACAGTAGCCCAGATCCTGGAAATAATGGCGTAATGTGCTGACAGCGCTGGAATTCTCCGGCTTCCTGAAAACCATTATGGGCTCATCTTACTCTGAACGACCCAAATTTTCCTGCAACCTTTTATCACAGCGTAGCTGAAATGAATTCTTCACTATTTGTTCTACTGTGGGCTGACTTGAAACGTCCTTTGAAAGATGCTTTGTGTTTTATTGGCTCTGTATTTCTTCTTTGAAAGAGATAATTCCACGCAGGCAGAGACTGTCTGTCCCAAAAACATGTGTTCGATATTTCCTCTGGATTCCGGCAGGGGGGTCACAGTGGAGAATGTCGGGGCTCTTTTGTTCTACTGTAAATGACCTTTCACCCCCACAATTACAATGCTGTCAGGGGATCTGTCATTTTAATAAGTGAGTGGAGACATAGTTCTAGAATTGCGGTCTCTATTCCCTAACATATAAGGTGCTTAAAGGGAAACTTGTTTTTTTTTTTATGTTTTTAGATAAGTATGTGCCCTTAATAAACAAATAGGCAGCTAAATACTCAAGCAACATACATATATGTAAACTATTCTACCCAATAATGGATTTGAATCTCTGATCAGACAGTCTTGTGGTCCCGGCTCTCCTGGCAGAATACACACCCATTGCAGCAGCGCTGTTCTATCAAGAACACTGATGACTGGACAATAAAGCAGCAGCAACAAAGTCTGGGCAGCCTTCTGATTGGACAGAAACAAGGGCCCATTGATGAAGTCATTCCTGTGACCTTCCCGTGGGAGCCACTGGTGAATAGGGATCCCCCACCCTGCACAGCCATGCACACCGAATTTCAACAGACTCACCTGAGACAACAGGAAACAGTCCAGCTATGTTGTTTTTGTGGTTTATTTAGGGGTTAATAAACTTGGATGGCAATAGGGGTAAGAAGGGATGCCCACCTGACCGGAACAAATTCTCGTAAGAGACACTTCAACTATATACACTCCTCCTGCACTATCTTGCTTGCAGATCTACTGCGGTGTCAAAGCTTTAGCAAAGACCCCTTACAGGCAAGAATTGGGGGTCCCTATACTTGAGAATGATGGGGTGACACTAGCTCTTTCACTGCACTTCCTTCTGTGGTCACTGGTCCCAGCACCACCTCTTCAGGCTCTGCCTGCCCATCTAGTTGCAGCAGCCCATTTCACTAGCCCTCCTGCCACACTCACCATCCCACCCCGCTGACTTCTCCTGGAGACCTCCTGGAGACCTCCTGGACATGCTCGCTGGCTCCTGCAGTCCTCACTCTTGCTCCCATGCCTCTGGACAGGACTCCTCTATATGTCTTGAGAGGATCCCTCCAGCACCTGAGCCCCAGGCCCAAAGTCGCCGCCCCAGACTACAGGTCTACCCTCAAGGGCCACGACAGCCTCCTTAGCACTCCATCTCCAGCTTTCACTCAAACTCCACCGCCCCTGCTGGCCTGATGAATATTTAAGTGGGGCCAACCCCCTGTCAGCCCATTTGCTGGAGATTGGCTGTGGTCCTCGTCAGTGCACCAATCAGCTCTTCCTGACCTCCCTTCCATTCTTCTGGAAGCTTTTCCAAGGTTCCAGCAAGTAGGGGGGTACCAGAGGTGCTGCCTGGTGAGTCAATCAGCCTCCTTGAGTCACTCACCCAGATTCAACCCAGCCTGGCTCTCAGCCAGGCCAAATTTACTTACACTATCAAAAACTATTTACACTTTCTAGCACAAATGCTACACATATCCACAGTGTTATGCTGACAGAACCACACAGTGCAGTTGGGCTTTATTGGGGCAAACTTCTACTCCTTCCACCCCTAGCTTTAAAGGGATTACAGGTGGATATAAATACAGAATATATTGTATATAGTAGTGTATCTATGTAGTATTTATTTTAATAAAGGGAGTTGCTGATTACATGGCTTAGTTTGATAAACAAAGCCTTATTTTATTGTTAGACTGGGTTCCTGTGCTCCTCAATATTGATTGTCAAGTTCCCAGCTGATAAAGGGCCATTGTTTGGCAGAACACCAGGTTCTGGATAGGCGATAGAAGCTTTCCTCACCTTCAGAAGCCCTTTAGAGCCCACTATACACTTAAAAAACACCAAATACCACCTTAATTTTACCTTCCACGTTGACATCAAACCACTCATCCCTGAGTGCTAGGTAAGGAATTGCAGGTTATGTTTTATGACCACATATAATTAATATGTGCTGAGTGGGCACTTAGCTGATTTTTTAGCTGAGTTTATATTAAAAACTTTCCTTAAAGCGGAGTTCCACCCAAAGATGGAACTTCCGCTTTAAGTGTAGGCGACCCCCTGACATTTGGCATGTAATTTTTTTGGGGGAGGAGCGGGTACCCTGTTTTTACGGGCACCCATCTACCACATCCTCCCTGACGCTGCGGTGCCGGAAGGAAGATCACCTCTCTCCCCTCACTCCCTGCAATCTTCTGGGACACGTCACAGGTCCCAGAAGATTGTCAGGCCAATCACAACGCGCAGCGCGCACCCGGATGTGAGGCCACAGCCGGGCGCCCACAGTAACAATGCTGGTGCGGGAGAGAGGAGCGGGGCTTAATGCGCCCGCATCGCTGGACCATGGGACAGATGAGTGTCTGATTATTAAAAGTCAGCAGCTACACTTTTTGTAGCTGCTGACTTTAATGGGTGGAACTCCACTTTAAAAAAGAAGCATCATAACCACCAATTAGATTGGATATAAAGGCTAAAGTTTTTTTTTTACTTGAATGCATTCTCTGCATTACAGTTTCATTAAACCCACACCATAAAAAACTCTCAATAGATGGTGTATTACATGCTGTTCATACTCACTCATTCAGTATGGGTTTAGTTTTCTGTATTCTGAAAAATTGCTGGTTAATCCTACTCTTCTCTTTCTCCCCCTGTCCATGTCCCCACTGCACCCTATCACATCTGAGCAGCCCATGTGACTATAGAGTCACACATATGGGAGTACACACAGTGGTAAATGACAGTCCACTCCCTCCCTCCTCCTCCATGCCCACTAACCAGCTAAACACAATGGCGGTGGGATAATACATGTTGATTGATGGAAGCTTCACCTCCCTGTTATTCTCAGGCCGCGTACACACGGTCGGTCCAAACAGATGAAAACGGACTGAAGGACCTTTTCATCGGTCCAAACCGATCGTGTGTGGGCCCCATCGGTCAGTTATCCTTCGGTCAAAAATTTTAGAACTTGCTTTAAAATTGAACCGATGGACGCCTAACCGATAGGTCAAAACCGATGGTTAGTATGCAAAACCATTGGTTAAAAACTTGTGCATGCTCAGAATCAAGTCGACGCATGCTTGGAAGCATTGAACTTGGACTCGATCGTTTTTTTAACTGATGGTGTGTAGGCACATCAGACCATCAGTCAGCTTCATTGGTTAACCGATGAGTACGTGGCCTAAGACACAGGCTGGAGGGGTGTGACTGGCAGAAATCCGCACTTACCATGTTATTGACAAAAAATAATAAATATTTGCTTCCAAATATATATTTGTATGATGATTTAAAACAGTTTATTGATATTAATGATTTATTTTTTATTCTGTATTCCAAAGGCTGTTTTTTTTTCTTGAACATGTGAACACTAGAAGCTCCTCCTGCTTATGTTTCCCTGAAGACATGCTGGGAAAGATCTGGGTCATGTGACATCTGTATATTGATTAGGATACTTAGATGTTCTTTTTATTGAAATAATGAATTTGCCATCATCCACATACAGAAAGAGAAGGGGCAATATAAATTAAACAGTGTGTGCTTAAGATCACTGTAGGATAAATAACCTTTTAGGTGCAGCTCCCCTCCCAGTCCTCTCCAAATACTTAACTGAGCCAGATCTGGATCCAGTAATGTGCCTCTCTTTCTGTTCTCTCCCTCCTTGCAAGGAAGATTGATTGCAGTGAAAGACATTGGCTCTTGCTGCTTTCATTTAAATCCAGCGAGTGGGTAGCAGTGCCAATCAGCACTGTGGGTGTCTATAGATGCACACAGTGAGGCTCAGAAATTAGCCTGCATTAGTAAGCAGTAGAAGCCAGGAGCATTGGTGGGGTAGCCTAGAAGAGGAGGATTTGGGCTGCTCTGTGTAAAACCTTTGCACAGGGCAGGTAAGTAAAACATGTTTGTTATTGGAAAAAACAAAACACTATTTTAATATCACTTTAACCCCCTTAGCGGTAAACCCGAGCGTGACTCGGGGTTGGTTTTCAATGTTAGGATCGGTATCCCCGAGTCACACTCGGGGTGGACGTGCAGAGTGTGCAGCGGCGCGGCTTACCTTCTCGCTGGATCCACAGGCAAGTTACTTACCTTGTCCCTGGATCCAGCGATGCCACCCCGCTGTGTGAGCGAGCGGGTCCTCCTCGCTCGATTCACAGTTTCCCCGTGTGCCGCCGATCTCCGTTCCCTGCGACGTTACAACGCACGGGAGCGGCGCCAAATTCAAAAAAGTAAACAAACACAATACATACAGTATACTGTAATCTTATAGATTACAGTACTGTATGTAAAAAATACACACCCCCTTGTCCCTAGTGGTCTGCCCAGTGCCCTGCATGTTCTTTTATATAATAAAAACTGTTCTTTCTGCCTGGAAACTGTAGATTGTCCAAAAGTGTCCCTTTATGTCAAAAATGGTTTTAGAGCAGCTAGAAAACAGCGATAATAAATTATAATCACTTGCAGAAATGTGCGATAGCGATTTGTGGGGAAATTCGTCATAAAAAAAAAAATAATGACAGCGACAATTCTGCAACTGAGCAAATTTCAGTGATTTTGAGTTGATTACATTATTGAATAATTTTTATTATAATTATATTATTATTTGTTATAATTATTTATAATTATTTATTATATTATAATTTATAATTTTGTTTTTTAAAAAAATGTCATACCCGGGATGCCTACAAGATTCTTGTTTGGTCAGATTTAAGTGAGTTATTCCTAAAAATTACAGGCCTACAGTACAAATAACCAAATTTCCTTGCAAAATAATTGTACCGCTTTTGGTACGTAATTCCAGACAGAATCATACCAATGTAACATATAATAATATTATATTATTATTACAGTACATAATAATTTTTACATTTATTTTTAATTATTTCTAGCCTACTCCTTTTAATCTGAATGATCTTAAAGTTTGCAAGCATACTTTGCGAGGATCCCCGCAAATTTACTTCCTTGAATTCTGTGACATGTAGTCACTATGCCCTTTTAGTAGGCACTGCTGTGTCACACATTTCACAGAGCCTGCCTTCTAATCTACAGAGGAGCTGTAAGGAGGAATTTAAGGAGGCAGAGTCAGTGCCCTAATCACTGCTTGCCGGTAGCAAGGTACCATGGGATATATAGTCCTTAGGAATTGAACGTAAACAGCAGAGGAGACAATGCAATGTATGCAGGGAATCCATAAAGAGATGGCCAGCAGACAGTCAGCAACATGAAAGTAAATTTGTCAAGTAAGTTTATATTGGATTATCAAATAAAAAGATTTTTTGTATTGGTATTACAATCCTGATGTAATAGAATAAACTTGTATGATGTGATCATAGATTTCCTTTACATAATGTAGACTGCATCCTGGACCAGCAGGTTTTAGTTATCTCTCTTGTTCAAAAAAAGTCTAATCTAATCTAGGAAACACTATAACAGTCTGTTGTTTTAAAATCGTTTGCAGATGTACTTAGCAGTTTTGATTCTGAGTTGAATCTTCTCTGTGCAACCTCCTTCTCATGCTTCAGTGTGAGATCAGTAATAGAACCAGGGAACACACAGATTTCATGTTAAAAGGCTCAGATTCCTAAATGCAGGCTGCTGGCAACTATAAAGATGTAACTAGCTAGGTGCGGAAAATGCACGTCGGGGCAAAAATGAGAGCCCCTTGTGTGGTAGGTTGCACCCCCTCTGTCAATTCTTGTGCAAAGTTTTCATGTTTGCCTGGAGTGTAACTTAAAACAAACCTTTTAAAGAAAAGAAAAAAAAAAGATGCAAGATATTAAAGGGAATGCTGCCTGTAATTGTCAGAACGACCTTAGCATGACATTCAGGATCAAAAGTGCGATGTCGAGGCTCATCAGGACGGATCCGCCGCTTCAAAGTCGCCGATAAGATATTACGATCTAACCTGCTAGGCTTGAGCCTCTTTCGGTGTTTACGGCACAGACTGTTCCAATTACACCATCAAATAGATTTTAAAAAATGAGGAAAAAAAAGAAAGAAACAGAAAAAAAGCAAAACAGGGGGAAGATGTCAGATGAAGCCTCTTAATCAGTTACAACACGACATTCCTGATTAAGGCTAAAAAGGAATTGAAATAAATGTTTTCAATATTGCAAGATCTAAACGGAAAGTTAACAAAGAACGGTTAACACGTTTGTTCATTAGGGTAAAAAAAAGAAAAGAAAAGGCATCAGACTTTGTGTGGAAACGGTGTCAGTCTTGCACAAGCCGTTCTCATTTTAAAGGAACAACAAAGCGAGCGCCAAAGCGCACAATGGCGTGCCGTTTTGATCATGATAATTAACAACCATTTTGTTTTAAATAAACAGCTACGTCTCTAATTGCCTTTTTTACATAAGAAAGGGGAGATCTTAAAAGGGAAAGCACAGGAGAGATCAGACGGGCTCCGATAAAGAAACATGTTCTGATGTTATCCCGGATGATCAGAGAAGGCTGACAGGCGAATGTGACACTCCAAGAATGCAGAGGAACCTGAAAAATAACAGCAACGACCGATGGGCAACAGATCCTGTGGCCATGTGTATGCTCCTCGCTGCTGAACCAGAAGGGCTATTGAGTAATACATACCTGCCCAAAACTGACGTTCAACTTTAGGTGGAGCTGTATTACCAATCAGCTGCTTATACTTCTTGATATGCAGTGGCACAGGGACCACCATGGGAGCAGTCTTATATCCTTCCCTTGCTTTACCGTTAAGCATTATCAGAATAGAAAAGCGTAACAATTATGCAGAGGTGGCTTGGTCATGTGATCTTTGATATCAACAAGTGCCGAACATCTGTAAGTTTTACTACTTTTCCAACATGGAGTAGAAAAAGCAAGGTTTGCAATAGAACCTGCACACCTTATAGAGGACCCGAATAAAAAAAATATATATTTTAGGTCCTCCAGTTGCCCTTGAATCCACAGTTAAAAATATGGCCACCGATCTCCCAACTATTATCTACAGATCTGGTATTTGATGCCGACAAAAGGGGCAGATTAGTGGTTAGCGATTCTGCTATGGAGCACTGGAGTCCTTGGTTCAAACCTGGCCAGGACACTATCTGCATAGAATTTTTATGTTCTCCGGTGCCTACAAGGGTTTCCCTCTACACTCCAAAGACATGCTGGTAGGTTAATTAGGATCTAGGATGTGGTGGTCAACTGAGGTCTGAGGAGTTCGGTCCTCGTCCTTCTGGCCATTGGTCTCTTGTTCAGCTCAGGGTGTCCACTAGAAAAGAAAAGAGGGAGGTGGGAGAGGCGTTACAGTGTAGTTAATGGGTTCAAAAAGGATAATTGACTCAAAATTGGGAAGATAGAAAATTACTCACAACTTTTGAGGGGATGGGAACACACAACTTCCGAGTATGCAAGTGGATAAAAGCCTGTCTCCACACAGGATGAAGCTGGTTCCTCTCGATGCTACAGGGGTCCCAATCCTAGGTCCTCTGTGGGGTTCTCGGGCAGGAGTTCAAAAGGAGTCTAAAAAAAAGCCTTCTAGGCATTGCTGCGGCGGATGTCCCCGAGCACAGTTGCTCCTGCGTGTTTGGTGGTCACGGTGGGCTTGTCTTGGGACGCTGCTCTTCCTTCCTGGGTGGTCCAGTGCCCATCTAACTGTTGCTTGTGCTTTGGCTGGGGGGCGAGGTGGCTTGTAAATGTGGTTTCCTTTTCTCTGAGTTGCAGCAAATTAATACTTCTAATCTACTTATACAGTTGATATACACAGAAGTTCCCTGAAAAATCTGATTTACTCTGCGAAACTCATTGTAAGTTAACATAATATCTGGAATTGTGAATATCAACTCATGTTAAGCTGCTTAAATAAGATCTATGTCTTATGATCATCTGGAATATTTTTACTATTTGTATGGTCACTTTGACCTGATCACTGTTTTATCCATATCTAACAAAGCTGTTTCTGTTTTTAATGAATAGTCACTCTACATTGTGTTACCTCACTGAGAACTTCACATCCTAAAAAGTCCTATACTGCCCAGTCAGTAAGACTTGTTTATTATAAAAGTAAAGATAAAATGCACTCACAAGAATGGTAGTAAATCAAGCTCATCAATCTAAAAAAGTGACTGGTATAGGGCTCCTCTATCCTGGTTCCTCTCCATTTCCACTGCTGGACGGTGGGAAGGACTGAAGAGGAGCCGGGATAGGAGAGCCCTATACCAGCGTCCATAGGTGTGCGCAGACTATTGCATAAGGGTGTGCACCCCAATTCTCAAATACACGTGTGTGTATATATATATATATATATATATATATATATATATATATATGATATGATATGGCAGTAGAGCAGTGGACAGTGTCAGTAGGGCAGTGGATTGTGCGCACGCTTATGCCAGCGTCACTTTTTTGGTTTGATTAGCTTGATTTACTAAGATTCTTGTGAGTGCATTTTTATCCTTATTGTTATAATAAACAAATCTTGAGGTGCCTTTTCTTCCTTTATGCACTTAAAGAGGAGCTACAGTCTCCCCCAAAAATGTTCTAAGTCAGCAGCTACTACATACTGTAACTGCTTACTTGTAATATAAGGACACTTACTTATCCAGCACAGGGTCCACCGAAGATGATTCTTCAATGGGCTTTGGGTCCAGGCATCGGCATCTTAACTAAAGGAAGGAAACCTTGTGGCTTCACTGCAGGCTTCCTACTGCAGATGCACGAGCCACGTTCTGCCTTGTGAGTGGTCCCACAGTCTTCTAGGACCTGTGATATATCCCAGAAAACTGTTGGCAAAGGGGGGGGGGGGGTGAACGTCCACTTGGATCGCTTAGGTAATACAGGTGGAAGGGGGAGCAGGTACCTGTTAACCCTCCCCCCTCAAATGTTGGCAAATGTTAAAGAGAAGTGGGGCCTGGAGGCAAACAAGCAGAACTTCCCTTTTTGGGTGAAGTTCCTTGTTAATATATAACAAAAGGCGCCTCTGCTGTTCGGACCATCAACAGGCTCCTGCCTAAATTGGCCCTGGTATGTGTTTATTTGCATGTGGGATAGGGACCTTGGATTGTAAGCTCTTTTACGGCAGGGACTGGTGTGAATGGACAGTATGGGGGTTATTTACGAAAGGCAAATCCACTTTGCACTACAAGTACACTAAAAGTGCATTTGGAAGTGCAGTTACTGTAGATCTGAGGGGAAGATCTAAAATGAGGGGAAGCTCTGCTGATTTTATCATCCAATCATGTGCAAGTTAAAATGCTGTTTTTTTTTTCCTTGCATGTCCCCCACAGATCTACAGTGACTGAACTTCCAAGGGCACTTGTAGTGCAAAGTGGATTTGCTTTTGTAAATAACCCCCTATGCGTAGCACTGTGTAAACTGTTGGCGCTATGAAAATCCCTTTAATAAATAAATACATGATACTGGTTGAGCACCCTTACCATAGAATAAATCATAAGAAAATACTATATGTTGGATATGTGGGGGTGCTGCATAAAATTAATTTAGCGGGTGGCATTGCAGTATATGTGTGGGCCGAAGGCTCTGTATGGCTGGCTCTACCTGAGCAGCAATAATACAGAACCCATATAAGCCGCAGCTAGCAAATGAAAATGTAGGCATCAGGTTAAAAGACTCTGGGGAACCCTGCTTCAAGAGTGGGTTCTGTATGGGCCAAAGGCTATGACTGGCTGCTCAGACAGAACCAATTAATCAGAGCCTTTGCCTCAGGCCTCGTACACACGACCAAGTTTCTCGGCAAAAACCAGCAAGAAACTTGCTGTTTTTTTTTTTGCAGAGGAAACCGGTCGTGTGTATACTTTTCCAACAAGGAAACTGTCGAGGATCTCGTCGAGCCAAAAAGAGAGCATGTCTTCTTTTTCCTCGACGGGAATGGGGAAATTTGGCTCGCCGAGATCCTCGACAGCCTAACAAGGAACTCGATGTGTTTCGCCCGTCGAGTTTCTCGGTCGTGTGTACGAGGCTTCACACAGATCCAGGCCTTTGCTACAGCTAACATAATGGAGGCTAAACAGATCCAACTTGATGTGATATGAACTTACTGGAGGAACACTGTATAGTCTCATAACAAAGCTGAATTGTTCACTTCAGAGTATTCTGATGTGAAATGAGTGTGATTTCCCTTTGTGTTCTCTGGTATTATAATCAGGCTGTTACTGAGCAGAAAGCCCATTATAATGAATTGATTAGTACCATGCATTGTTCATTGTTGAGGCAGTTCATTATCAGCCGACCTCACTCCCCCCTCTATCGACTGATAACAGACTTTACATCATTGGATCCATATATCACAGCAGGAAAATCATTCAGGACAAGATGCTGTTTTAAAATCATTCAGAATGCTGGAAAATGCTGAAATGTGAATAGGAAGTAAATTTAATAAGCTGGTATCATTAACACCAATCAACCTCCATCCAACTGCACTATACGAGCGTTGGAGGACGATGTGGGATTGGCCTGAAGCCTGGTCTTTATAATAGGAGATTTGAGTTGCTTTTATTTTTATGAATTAATAAATTCTGTAGTGAGAATCATTTTACTAAAAATTGACACCTCACCCATTCAGATTAATGTTGGCTTTGGCTAGCTTGTGGTGTATTATGTTGAACTTCAACCAGCATTGGGCTAAGGCAGCCAATGCAGGACAACTCAAAATAAAAAAAATTCTGACCACACAGTGCGGGTTGATTTACTAAAGACAAATAGGGCCAGATTCAGATAGATCAGTGGATCTTTAGATCCGCGTAATCTATCTGATTTAAGATCCGCTGCCGCAAGTTTTAGAGGCAAGTGGGTAATTCACAAAACACTTACCTCCAAACTTGCGGCGGCGGATCGTAAATCCCCCGGCGGAATTCAAATTCCGCGGCTAGGGGGAGTGTAGTATTTAAATCAGGCGCGTCCCCGCGCCGATTTAAATGCGCAAGCGCCGTCCGTGAATTTTCCTGGCGTGCATTGCTCCCAATGACGCCGCAAGGACGTCATTGGTTTCGGCGTGAGCGTAACTTGCGTCCAGCGCTTTTGTGAATCGACATATGCAAACAACGTAAAAAAAAAATAATTTGACGCGGGAACGACGGCCATACAACATTGGCTGCGCCTCATAGAAGCAGGGGTAAGTATACGCCGGGAAAACGCTTACGTAAACGACGTAAAGTGACTGCATCGGGCCCGCGTACGTTCGTGAATTGGCGTATCTCGCTGATTTACATATCCTCGCCGTAAATCAGCGAGAACGCCCCCAGCGGCCATTTTTAAATTGCAGTTAAGATCCGACGGTGTAACACAGTTACACCTGTCGGATCTTAGGCATATCTATGCGTAACTGATTCTATGAATCAGTTGCATAGATACGACCAGCCTAAGTCAGAGATACGACGGAGTATCAGGAGATACACCGTCGTATCTCTTTGAGAATCTGGCCCATAGACCGTGCATTTTCCAATGTGCAGTTGCACTCTCAAGAGGTTAGTAAATAACCAGAAACTCTGTTGACTTCCATCATCCAATCATCTGCAATCAAAAATGCTGTTTTTTTTTTTTTCCCTTGCAGAGTGCAACAGCACTTTGTGAAGTGTATAGTCTATTTGCCTTTAGTAAATCAACCCCACAGTGTTGTTGTGCACTACAATGCTGGTGCATTTGGTTACTGTGTTGGGGTGCCATTCAAAGTGAATGGCGCTGTAACAGAACATACTGCCGCGTTTCTCAGAATGTTACGGCAAAGCAACAATGTGAATGGATAAATACCTTTCATAGACTGCACGTTGTAATTCCTGTGAGTAGCCTTAGTTCCTTTTCTGTGTACTGCCAGGCATTTTGCTCTAAGTAATCACATTACCATACCACCATCTTTCACTACATTGGCGCTGAACATCACAGGCCATACACTTCATTACAGGTAGGTAATACAACAAAAGTTATAGAGGAATTTTTTTTTAACATCAGCTTATATTCATTCATGTACCTTAAAATATTACTATGTGTAAATGTTTTAAAATAAGCCTGGACTTGTCCCCCCCTACTCCGTCCTCATGGAAAAAGTTAATCAATACAATAATACCCATCTACAAAGCAACATATTTGTCCCGAGGATACCCCCAAAAATATGAAAAAGTTTGGCACCTGTGGACGAACTCTGAGTCTATGGCGGATGATCAACCCTTTGGGGATTGCCCTGGTTAGATACCCTCCATTAGAGATGGCCTGCCGGTTCGCCCGGTGGTCCGCCAAACCGGCAGAAATCTGGCGATGTTCGCGGCGGTCCGCAGTGTTACATGGGTAGGAACTTTGACCTATGACACATCCATCAGGTGGTGCAGGACAGCCAATTGAGACATTTCAGCACATGGACATACCCCCTACCTTATAAATAAATCTGATCTGGCGGCCATCTTACCTTCTGTATTTTGTCAGTGTAGGGAGAGGGTGCTGTTTGGAGCAGGGACAGGCTGTATTCATTCAAATAGCTATCTAAAAGGTCCACAAAAGTAATTTTAAGGACTGGTATAGGTGTGCTACTTGCTCTAGTATATAGGTGTCTAATACATTCATATACTTTTTGTCAGTGTAGGGCAAGTTTGGCGTTTCCAGCAGGGACAGAGTTTAGCGACACAAATCACTACCTAACAGGTCCACAAAAGTCCTTTCAAGCACTGGTATAGGTGTGCTACTTGCTCTGCGCTGCAGTACATGATAGTGTGTAATACATTCATATACTTTTTGTCAGTGTAGGGCGAGGTTGGCGTTTCCAGCAGGGACAGAGTTTAGTGACACAAATCGCTACATAACAGGTCCACAAAAGTACTTTCAAGCACTGGTATAGGTGTGCTACTCGCTCTGCACTGCAGTACGTGATAGTGTGTAATACATTCATATACTTTTTGTCAGTGTAGGGAGAGGTTGGGTGTGCTACTTGATGTGCACTGCAGTATATCGGTGTAATATACACTTATATACTTTCGAATATATAAAGCATATTATAGTGGATTTGTATTGTGCAGCATTGTGACTGGCGGTGGATTTGGTTACTGCTGGATTTTTGCCTCTTTCGCTGCGTTTCCTCTGCTACACACATAAAAAAAAAATCCTGAGAAAAAAAGTTTCATAACTGGTGCGATAAACCAGTGGCCCCCCAAAACGACAGATTGAAGTGGGGTGTTATATACCTTCTTCCACATATACTGCGCTTCTCTAGAGACTTTTGTTGTCACAGGGTCATTTAAAAAATGACAGGCAGAGGAAGAGACAGGTCCTTCCGCAGGGGTGGTAGGGGTAGGGCAGGAGCACCAGGCCGGAGCCAAAGTGGAAAGTGGCACAATGTTTGTTCGATTACGTCATAGAACGCACCAGACTTGGTTGAGTGGCTCACCACCACCACCACCATATACCCTCCGCTTGAGTCACAGGAATTATTTTCAGATCCATCAGAAGACATTTCGGATGCAGAGCCATTCTTGGCATTGGATCAGGAAGAGGAGGTAGCAACAGCTGGCACTCAGCAGTCTGACAACAGTACTCAGATCAGCCCAAGGAGGTTTGTGCATGCTGTTGCTGCCTACTCCGAGATCTCTACTGTTAGTGATGGGGAAGGTGACGTCGATGATGACGTGTCTACAGATGTCACGTGGATGACCACAAGAGGAGGGGAGTTCAGAGGGAGAGATGGACCAGCAGATAGGGAGAAGAAGGAGGGACAAACCAGACTCCTAATGTATCAGGAGCGAGTCATCAACCATGTACGGTCACATCTGGTGCTCCCAGGATGCCGGCCCATGGCTCCGCAGTGTGGGCTTTTTTTAACGCGTCCGCGGCAGACAATAGTGTTGCCATCTGCAGCCTTTGCAGTCAACGCATAAGTTGCGGTAAGCCCAACACTCACCTAGAGACGACCGCCTTAAGAAGGCACCTGGCCTCC
The DNA here is from genome assembly GCF_905171775.1 of Rana temporaria. Lineage (NCBI taxonomy): Eukaryota > Metazoa > Chordata > Amphibia > Anura > Ranidae > Rana > Rana temporaria. The sequence goes on from NC_053491.1 coordinate 366,632,382, forward strand.
CATCACCGAGCCCAATGGGAGCAATGCCATCAGAACCCACAAAGCCACACTCTAGGCTATCACCGTCCAGCCTCTTCTCCTTCTCCTTCCCCTCTACGCTCACAATTGTCCTCCACTCCATCTTCCATCATGCCTTCATGTTTTTCTGCAAAAAGGCAGGCTTCCGTGGCCCAAATGTTCGATCGTAAAAAAAACGATGACGCCAGATAACCCCCTTGCCCAACGGTTGACCGCTTGTCGGAACTGATAGCCCGCCAACTATTGCCATATAAACTGGTGGACTCAGAGGCCTTTCGAAAATTTGTGGCCATTGGAACACCACAATGGAAGGTCCCAGGAAGGAATTTTTTTTCACAGAAGGGCATCCCAGAGCTATATGGCCATGTTCAGCGGCAAGTATCTCTGGCACACAGTGTCGGTGCCAAGATACATCTGATCACAGACACGTGGTCTAGCAAACACGGGCAGGGAAGGTATATAACTTTCACTGCCCTCTGGGTGAACCCTCTGACGGCTGTCAAGCATGTAACCCGTGGCACCCTATTCGACATGTCAGGTTAGACGTTGCCATGCTGTGCTGCGTCTGTTGTGCCTGGAAGACAAGAGGCACACTGGTCCTGCACTCCTTTCAGCTTTGCATTCACAGGCAGATCAGTGGCTAACACCGCTCAATTTGACAGTTGGTAAAGTGGTGTGCGACAATGGTGCCAATCTGCTGAGCGTGCTGAAACAGGGCAAAATTACACACGTGCCATGCATGGCACACGTCTTGAACTTGGTTGTGCAGTGATTCGTTGCCAAATACCCTGGGCTCCAGGATGTCTTGTGGCAGGCCAGGAAAATCTCGGCCCATTTCAGAAGATCTTACACTGCCATGGCTCGCCTTGCTGACATTCAGTGGCGACACAACCTGCCCAACAGACGTCTTATTTGTGACTGCCCGACGTGATGGAACTCAACATTGTATATGCTTGATAGGCTGCTCCAGCAGAAGCGTGCAGTTAACGACTACCTGTACGAACAGGTTCTGTGGAGCATGTTTTTTTTGCACCGCACCAGTAGCTGCTCATGCGCGTCGTGTCATTGATCAAGCCGTCGAGGAGCAGGAAGATGAGGAAGTTGCAATGCTGGATGAATTCCCAGGGGGGCTACTCCACCTGAGACAAGTCAACAACGGGAGTCTGAAGAGGAGTCAGAGGAGGATGGTGCCGGGGCAGAGGAGGAGGAGCAAGAAGAGCATGCTTTAAACCTTTCTGGGATCCCTGGTGTTGTCCGTGGATGGGAGGGGGGGGGAGAAAGAGGAAGACATTATCATGGATGATGAGCAGGAGCCAGGCAAGTACAGCATTTTTAGTTTAGTGCAAATGGGGGACTTCATGCTCCAGTGTTTTAAGAGGGACCCCCGTATAAAAAGCAAAAAAAGGACAAGGACCAGTACTGGGTGGCAACGTACTTAGACCCCCGGTACAAACAAAACATGGCGGAAATGTTACCACCATAACAGAGGGCTATCAGAATGCAGCATTTCCAGGCCTTACTTCCAGAAATGCCGCATTCTGCTTTTGCGTCCGCTGGCAGAGGAATTTCCACTCACAGAGTTTTGGGTACCAATCCAACAGCGCCTGCAAGAAGAGGGCGGTTTGAAGATGTCTTGGTCACTAATGATATGAGATCATTCGTTCAGCCGACCCATCGACAGCTGTCCTCCGGATCCAGCATCAGGGAAAGCCTAGACCGACAGGTGTCCGACTACATCGGTTAACGGCCGATGTGGACGCACTGAGAAGTGATGAACCCCTGGACTACTGGGTGGGCAGGCTTGACCTCTGGCCAGAACTTGAACAATTTGCAATGGAACTGTTGGCTTGCCCCTCATCCAGTGTCCTGTCCAAAAGGACGTTCAGCGCAGCAGGGGGGGTCGTGACCGATAAGCACACTCGCCTAGCTCACAACAGTGTGGACTACCTCACATTTATAAAAATGAATGAAGCATGGATATCGGAGGAATTCAACACATGTGACCAGTAGACCGAGTTTCATTCAAACTCAGGTGAACGCCTGTGGGCTAATTTTTGGGGCCTGTAATGGCCGACACTTACTTCTGTATCTGTTGAATGCCTAATGTACCACCAGCCACAGAATACAAGGTTGTTTGCTGTCAGGTGAATGCCTGTGGCAGTGGGCTAATTTTTGGGGCCTGTAATGGCCGACACTTACTTCTGTATCCATTGAATGCCTAATGTACCACCAGCCACAGAATACAAGGTTGTTTGCTGTCAGGTGAACGCCTGTCGGCTAATTTTTGGGGCTTGTAATGGCCGGAACTTACCTATGTATCCGGTGAATATCTTAATGTACCTCTAGCCACAGAATACAAAGTTGTTTGCTGTCAGGTGAACGCCTGTCGGCTAATTTTTGGGTCTTGTAATGGGCGGCACTTACTTATGTATCTGGTTTTCCACTTAATACTTTTGGTAGGTCAGTGTCCATGTTGTGTGACTATTTGTGCACAGCTAGTAAGTATTTTGTGGCTGCAAATATGACTTAAAGGTTTTTCATATTCGCCTGCCATTAAAGTCAATGGGGCCCGGCGCAAACTTGTGGTTCGCGGACATTTTTGAAAGTTTGCGATTAGCGTTCGCGAACCGTCCCGTCGGATGTTCGTCCATCACTACCCTCCATACTTACCTGGCCCTGTTAAGTGCCGAGGTCCATGCCCCAGAGTGGTGGTGTTAGTCCAGAGGTCATATGATCACACCTAATTCCACATGTTCTCGTAAAATCCAGCTCAGACAGAAGAGAGGGAGAAGTAGCCCCGCAGGAAAATATATTTCCTGGCACCATCCTACAATGTGAAACCTGGGTACCAATTTTGTAGTTTTTTTTTTTGTTGTTATTTAGATTAGTTAAATATGTTTAGTTTTGAGATGCACAGTGAGTTGTATGCTGATATGCCCATGTGCACCAATTGGCCAGGGTATGCCCCAATCACCCTGTTTTGTACCTTCACAGTGAAAATTTGCAATAAAAATAATTTTCAAAATAAAAATAAAATAAGCCTGGACTTACCTCTGAAGCTACTTGCACCCTGGAATAAATCATCCTCAGTCTTCAGACCAGAATCACTGAAGTCATCCAAGTCATTATCCTAGCAGATCAGCCCTGTCCTAACAGTGACTAAGAAGTTTTTAAACCTTCTAATAAACACAGAGCAAGAGTTTTGTCAGGGAATGGGTGAACTGACTTGATAAATCACTGTTGGGAAGGGGAAGTAGGGATAGCTGAGTTATTTCTGGGATAGGGAGTAATGTGAGCTGAGATCCGGAGTCATTGCTGGAAGGGGAAGCTAAGCTGATAAATAACTGTTGGGAATGGAAGCTGAGCTGATGAATCACTATTGGGAGGGGGTGCTGAGCTGCTGAGTCATTGCTGGTTGCAGTAGGCACGGTGAGCTGAGCTGCTGAGTCACTGTTGGTAATGAGAGCATAGCTGAGTCATTGCTGAGAGGGGAACTGGAGTTGCTGAGGTACTAAGTAACTGCTTGGAGGGGGACGATGAGGGTGTGCTGAACTGCAGAATCACTGCTGGGGGAGCTGAGCTGCAATTTGAGCTTCAATGCTTTCATTGTTAGCTCTGTGGCCTCATACATACGACCGAGTTTCTCGGCAAAAAACAGCAAGAAACTAGCTGGGAGATATTTTTTTTGCCGAGAAAACCGGTCGTGTGTACATTTTCATCGAGGAAACTGTCGAGAAACTCAACGAGCTAAAAAGAGAGCATGTTCTCTATTTCCTTGACGGGAATGGAGAAAATTGGCTTGTCGAGTTTCTCGACGGCTTCACAAGGAACTCGACAAGCAAAACTATGTGTTTCACCCGTCGAGTTCCTCGGTCGTGTGTACGAGGCCTGAAGATAAATTACTCCTCAATTCTTGCAGCTACAGAGGTCAACAAGGACTTGTTTCATAGAACATTTACTGACTTTTATGAATATTTAAATTCTTTAGTATCCATAGCGTAGGTAAAGATTCCCTTAGCAAAGAATGCCCGATCACGTGCAAGGAAAATAAAATAAAACAGCATGGTTGGATGATGGAAGTCAGCAGAGCTTCTGCACATTTACTAAGCTCTGAAGCAACTGCTCTTGCAGAGTGCAATTGCACTTTGCAAAGTGAATAGTCTTTTTGCTTTTAGTAAATTAACCCCAGTGTTTCCCTAAGAGGGAGAGGACTTATTTCAGTACTGACTGTTGTCCCTCCAGCATTTCACAGGGACTGTACAGGGCACTGGTAGAGCTACAGTATATGATCAATGTCATTGGTACGAATAATTTGTTGTTTCCCAAATTTCACAGCAATTTTACAGAAAAATCACGGCTGGGACAGTCTTGGGGGGATACAGCTGCTAACCCACAATCCGCAGGTCAGAGACCACATCTGAGGCCTCATACACACAACCGTTTTCCTCGACAGAATCCATTAAGAAACTTGGTGGCAGAGCCTTTTTGCTGAGGAAACCGGTCGTGTGTATGTTTTTCATCGAGGAAACTGTCGAGGAACTCGACGAGAAAAAAAGAGAACAAGTTCTCTTTTTCCTCGATGGGAGTCTCAATTTCCTCATCGTGTTCCTCGTCGGGCTGGTTTTCGACAAGAAACACGTTCGTGTCTATGCTAAGAAACTCATGCTCAGAATAAAGTATGAGACGGGAGCGCACCTTCGGTAAAAGTAGGGTTTGTAATGGAGATAGCACATTTGTCATACTGTAAGAGTCTGAAAAGTGCAAACCGTCTCTTACCAAACTTTTACTTAACACGCAGTAACATGAGATTAGCAAAAGCAGCCCCAAGAGTTTAGCCAGTGGAATCGAACTTCCCCTGCCGTTGTATGTGTTGTACGTCACTGCGTTTGAGCACGAGGAGATTTGGTATTGACAGTGTGTACGCAAAGCAAGCTTGTCGAGTTCCTCGACAAGCCTAACAAGGAACTCGTCGAGGAAAAAGGTGTTTCATTTAGGACGAGTTCCTCGGTCGTGTGTACGAGGCCTCAGACACATCTGCTAAAAGTTTGAGTCTCCGATATTTTGTCACCTTTGTGTTGGAGGCTCATGTTAGTGTTTTGCGTCTCAGAGGCTGATGATCGAACTGATATGAGTCTTCTTGTGGTTTTGGTTGTATATTTCCAACCAACGGTCTCCATGACAATGACCTCGGTGGTGAAAAGCGCCATCTTCACACTGGACCTCAGATTTACCTTCTATTTCCATGTAATTTGATTTGGCTGCAAAATGTCACTTGCTGGCCATTGATTAAGGCTGGGCTGTGCCCTGTGCGCAGGGTGAGAGATTAGCCACTGCTTGTCATTATGTTTCTGTCCTCCACAGCCTGGTGTTTAGAAGCCTTTATCTCCTCCGTGTTTATGTGAAAGTCACACAGGGAACAACAAAGGATCTTTTTTTTTTGCTGCCATCGACTTGAACTTCATTTGAATCTTCTCTGAACACTAAATAGAAATCTCCCGAGTGCATTAAAAGGGTCATCCGGGTGACCAAAATGTTACATTTACATAGCATGTCTTCAATCACATACCATCGACTTGGTGGAAAGAGCACAATGATTGGGCGCTGAGCTGAAATCAGCGATAATCTGACATCTGAGTCCTTGGGCAGAACAATCAGTCCAAAGAGTTCTCTTCCCTAATCCCAATGTTCCCTCTGTGATAAATGGCGCCAGCAGTGTCCGCCACTCCAGCAGCATCCCTCACCGCCACTCTCCTCCTCTGCCCTCTTCTCTCCATTCACATAAATATGAATATTTGATCAAGCCAAGCGCTCATGTTTATGGAGCACTTAGTAAAGATAAGCCAAATGATTTGGGCGGAATTGTTTTTTGATTTTCCTGGAAACCCTGTTTCTCTCATTGAGCTGCTTAGGTGGAATTTAGTTTGATGGTATGCAGAGGTTTGGTGCATTTAGGATAGTTTAGTTGCATTTCATTTACTGTTCCTAGTGTTTGTGTTCCTCTCCCATTTTCATGTTGTTCATTTGTTTTTTTTTTATGTCACATTAATTTTTTTTTCCAGTAAAATTACTTTAAGTTTTAATTTGACATTTTAGCAAGTTTTTTTTATTTCTAAAAAAAAAACATTCCAAAAGCGTAAGGCCAATAGCACAGGAACAGATCCAGGATAAGTGAAGTAAGCTTCCACAACCCTCAGGAGCCATATAAACCCCATTGTATTACTAAAGTTGAATCTTAAAGGGGTTGTAAACCCTTGTGGTTTTTCTCCTTAATGCATTCTATGCATTAAGGTGAAAAAACACCTTTCAGTGTCCGGCCCCCAAACCCCCCCCCAAGTTTTACTTACTTGAGCCCCAAATCCATGGGCGCGATCCAGCCATCGCTCTCTCCACGGGTTCTCGGCTCTTCATTGGATAGATTGATAGCAGCGTAGCCATTGGCTCCCACTGCTGTCAATCAAATCCAATGACACAGGCATCCTGCATTCGGCAGCTACGGTAAGGTAACTCCCTTTGGAGAGCGATTCCCAGAGGGTGTTATCTGATGCGGAGAGGAGCTGAGAGAGCTGCCGTGGGACCCCAGAAGAGGACGTTTGGGGCCACTCTGTGCAAAACGAACTGCACAGTGGCGGTAAGTATAATATGTTCATTAAATATATATATATTTTTTTAAATCAAACGTATAGTATCACTTTAATCTGCTTATATTTTGCCTTTCCCTGCTCCTCTCTCCCCCTCATCAACATGATATTTACATTTTTATAAAGCCTATATTATGCACTTATTTTAAACCCAGTGATGTCATCTCCTGTTCTTCTCTGTGCCATGCAGGCAGATCATGGCTGATAGGAGGGGGCCTATGGGTGCTGTACATAGCTTCCTAAAAACATAACAGCACCCTTCCTTAGTACTCCTTTAATCAGACCTGATATAAGCAGTGGGTTCGCTTTTGGGAGGAGTTATTCAAATATCAAGATGCCTTGATGGGTGGATGTCAGTCTGGAGGATGGGCTAGATAATGCTAGATGCCCTCCAGCCAGGTGTAGCCCCTCTATCCTCCAACCCCCCTCGAATGCACCATCCAGGGGTCTGCAGAGAGCAGACATTAAATTCTAAGGAAGGAGTCCTCCTGGCTGTAGATTGTAGGATGGTAAGCAATGGGTGCCAGTCACTTTTAAATGAAAATGTAGACTAACCAAAAAAATTAAAATAAAAAGGTATATCATGCAGATACTCTGGGTTAAACTAGTTCTCCGGGACTTCATATATTCTGGTGGAAGCCTTTTTTTCTTTCAATACTGACACTCTGGTGTTCATATTCTTCTAATATTCATCATTGTTATCTGCAGAGCATCACATGGGGCTCCCATCCTGTGGCACATATTTCCAGGAGAGTAAACCAGCATTACTTGGGACACTCATCCTGGCCTACTCATTCTTCATGAGCAGTTGTAAGATCCCTTCACAGGTAGGCTTCCCCAGGAAGGCAAACCCAGGATAAATTTTAATGTAGGCGTCTAAAGGCAGGCAGGCCTGAGGCTCCATGGGCACTAGGAGCCCCACTTAAGCTAAAAAAAACACTCTGGATAAGAAACGCTGGTAAGAGCATTTTTTTAGTAGCCTCTAGGAGTGTTAGTGTTTTATTAGAATCTTTTTGCAGTAAGCCCCCGTTCACACCAGGTGCGACTTCAGAGTGGTGCCATTTGGTCCCATTGCGACTTCAGCACAACTTCAATGCAATTTCATTGTATTGCAACTTGGCTATGTCAAAAAAGTACAGCGTCTGACATAATTATTTTTCCTTCTAGCACAACTGCCATCAACTAACAAATGAGAGAAAAAATGATTGGGGTCCCCCCCTAATTCATACCAGGTCCTTCACATCTGGTATGGATTTTAAGAAGAACCCCAAGCTAAAAAATAAAATAAAGGCCTGAGCCTTTATTACCTGAGCATGTAGCCTGGTAGACCAGGAATGGTAGGGACAAGTGATCCCCCCAAAGCACCTTGTCCCCATGTTGAGGAGTACAAGGACCTTATCAGAATCTGGAAGCCCCGTTTAACAAGTTGGCCCCCCAGATCTAGCCTTCTCCCATGTGGATTAATATGGGGTACATAGTGCCCCTACTCATTCACCAAAAAAATGCAAAGTAAATAAAAACACCACATTTATATGGTGGGGGCAAGATCTGGGGGCCCCCTTGTTAAAGCGGTCTTCCAGATTCTGATAAGTCACCCCTTGTACCCCTACAACCACCGGGGTCAGGGTGGTGGGGAAGAGGCTTTGGCCTCATCAACATGGGGACAAGGTGCTTTTGGACAGGGTCCCCTCCTACCCCAAAGCACCCCCATGCCCATGTTGAGGGCATGTGGCCTGGTATGGTTCAGGGGGGCACTTACTCTTCCCCCCCTTCCTGGCCTCATGCTGGGCTGCATGCTGTGGGGTTCCCCTTAACCACTTAAGACCCGGACCTTTAGGCAGCTAAAGGACCTGGCCAGCTTTTGCGATTTGGCACTGCGTCGCTTTAACTGACAATTGCGCGGTCGTGCGACGTGGCTCCCAAACAAAATTGGCGTCCTTTTTTTCCCACAAATAGAGCTTTCTTTTGGTGATATTTGATCACCTCTACGGTTTTTATTTTTTGCGCTATAAACAAAAATAGAGCGTCAATTTTGAAAAAAATGCTATATTTTTTACTTTTTGCTACAATAAATTTCCCCCAAAAATATATATATAAAAAAAAAATTTCCTCAGTTTAGGCCGATATGTATTCTATGCCTCGCTGTTGCAGGGAAGCTTGTGGCTGTGTTAAAGGGCAGGTTTTGTTTGTGTTGCAACCCGCCCTTAGACACTGCTTCTCCTGTCTAAAAATGCCTCCTGTGATGTGCGCATGCGCCATGATCACGTCACGCCAGCTGATCGGCAAGTCAGCTAGAGTGCGGCTCCGTCCTGTGCATGCGCCGGCACTATTCGATGGGGGGGCACTTCTTGACAGAACACCGGCACTGGAATCACGCTGGTTCCTGCATCACGCTAGTGTGATCCGGCACACTGATGCATTACTTAGCATGAGAAACATATCTGATGACAGGTCCACTTTAAAGAAGTAACAGTCCAGGTAATACAGGCCTGGGAGGATTCATCTATAATTAGCCTATTACATCATACAGAATGATTTTGACGTCAACGAATGTCATAGCTTGTCTGCTACACTGTTATAAAGCCAACCTGTTTGGATTTCACAGAAAAAACTGAATTCAATTAAACAGAATTAATTTTAACCACTTTAGCCCCGGAGGATTTGACAGGGAAGGGCTTAACCACTAGGGGGCGAGGAAGGGGTTATATGTCTCCTAGGGAGTGATTCTAACTGTGGGGGGGGGGCTGGGCAACGAGTCACACGACAGTGATCACTGCTCCTGATGACAGAGCAGTAGATCAGTGTCCTTTCACTAGGCAGAACAGGGAAATGCCTTGTTTACATAGGCATCTCCCTGTTCGGCAGCTCTGTGACACGATCGCGGGACACTGGCGGACATCGAGTCTGCGGGTCCCGCGGGCACGGTCACGGAGCTTGGGGCAGGGGCGCGTGGCGGCAAATTCAAAGCAACATACAGGTCCCTTGCTTTGCGCAACCTTGCTATTCTGCCGATGTATATCTGCTCCTAGAATTTACAGATGTATATATACAGGCGGCGGTCGGCAAGCGGTTAAATTGTATTTTTTTCCCCCAAGAACTCAATGAATTTACAAAGCTCATCTAAATCTATAAACTGCACTTAATACCACTTTTTTTTTCAGTTCTTTCACTCATTTAAAGAATCTTAATTCTGCTTTAGCTCCACAGATTGCTGCCCCCCGATTCCATTGCAAACCGTGCATGCCACCAGAGTCCTCCCTCATAAATCTCCCGGTTCTGTTTGTTTTTATGGCCTTGTTCAGGGTTTACAGCTATTGTTTTGTCTATAACCACCTGCTATAGAAAAGGCACTTTTATATGGAAATTTCTTTAACTAACAGATCAAATCTACTTTACAGCGATGACAGTCAGTGTCAGTACGTGGGGGCGCATACTACAAGGCTTTTAAAGTGAATTTTCTCACAACTTCTAGCTTTGTGTTGTCTGACATGTAAAACAATTCAGTGCTGGAACATGTATACATTGCTGGAGAGGCTTAAATAAGAGTGCTGTACAATAAACCTGCCTGACAGGCAATGCACTTCTAGATAACCTTTATGAAAATTTTCTCAAGCTTCACGCGTTTGACGGTAAATAACTATACAATGATTTACTGGCGGTTACAATAGGCTGTTATGTGGAAACAATGGCTGCCCTTCACCGCCCGTAATGAATTTATAGAGAGGGGAATATATAAAACATTTGTACAGAAGGTAAAAACACATGTAAAGTGGCAAAGAGAGCATTGTTAAAGATTTCTTTCACACCTGTTCTGTGCTTGACCTCGTATACAGCTAATCATATTACTATGTAAGCTGTGAATGCAAGAACATTCAATTCAATGCACTGTAAGACTTTTTGACAATAAGACATTGCTTATATCACTCAAGGTTTAAAAAAGAAAAAAAAACTGCTGAAAAATGCTCAAACCAGCAGAAACCTCAGCACTGAGCCCCAGGATGTCAAAAATACACTGAGCAATTGGGGGTCCCACAACAAGGACCCACTGGCATGTGTTTCCTAGAAAAATGGCACACTGGCACTTGGGTATGCCAGAACAATAACACATTGAAACTAGGGTTGCCACCAGTCCGGGATTCACCTGGACAGTCCAGGTTTTGAATTATGTGTCTGGGTGATGGGCACTGCACTGCGGTCACGGGTTGTCTCTGAGCCAGCCGGTCGGCTTAAGGCCTGTCAGTATATTGAGAGATACCGCAGTGCAATATATATATATATATATATATATGTATATATATATATATATATATATATATATATATATATATATATATATATATATATATATATATATATATATTTTACATGGATGGTGATAGAGGTTTTTCCTGCAGAGACCAACACTAGGTGGAGTTATAACAGATGTTTATTATGTTAACCCTCCTAGCGGTATTCCAGAGTCTGACTCGGGGTGAGATTTTTATACCAAAAGCGGTAACCCCGAGTCAGACTCGGGCTTGCCTCGCTGCAGCAGCAGACAAAGTTACTTACCTTGTCCCTGGATCCAGCGATGCCACCGCGCTGTGTGAGCGAGCGGGACCTCGCTTGATTCACACAGTGTCCTCCTGTGCCACCGATCTCCGTTCCCTGCGACGTTACGCACGGGGCGGAGAACGGCGCCAAATTTAAAAACGTAAACAAACACATTACATACAGTATACTGTAATCTTATAGATTCAGAGGCACAAAATATCTAGCATCACGTAATACAAGAACAATGAAATAACTCTGCTATCCTGGCTCATAACATTAACCACTGTTTTTTCACTTGTTTATTATTGCTCTAAATAATCTACTAACCCCTCGCAGAAAATAACCCTGTGGCACAATTGATTGGTTCAGAGGCATATGTGCAGAATGAACTGGCCCAATATGCAGTCATGAGATAAGACTGCGAGAACAAAGTTTATAATAGGTGGAAATCCTTCTGCTCTATCGCTTTGTGCTTTTTGTAGGTAAGAGAAATTAAAACACAAATGCTTCCTAAAAACTGCGGAGGTGTTAAAAAACAGGAGCAGAACAATAGGCGAGTACAAGATGGAGGAACTTGGTGAAGGGGGAATTTTACAGGATAGCTAAATAAATGATTGTTGCTCAAACCTTTCTCTAATCGCCAAATTATGGAGTTTCTATATGTATCCATTTTAGATCTAGAGGTTGGAGAACTGTGCCCACAAGCTTGTAATTTATTAAGCTCTGGTGTGAAAATGTATTTGTGAATTAAATACTGTACTACCAGTAAAAAAAATATATATATATATTTTAAGAATCTTTACTTTTTTTTTTCATTTTGTCCAAATGCATTAGTGTCAATGATGAAGGTAAAATAAAGATATATCTAAACCCCCCAAAAATATTATATCACAGTTTACCAAGTTTACCAGTTTTGTGGCTGCTTAAGTTTTCTTTTTTTTTAGTAAGTCTGTTATATATTGACATATTAGTGACTAACAAAATAGAAGGTAAAAGTTAAAAGGGATAACGTTTTTGCATGGATGAAAAAAAGCGGACTATTGTAATCACCCCTGTCAGTTTTAAATGATGTGTATCAACCTTCTAATAGTTTTTTTGGATAACTTGGTCTGTTAACCCCCCTGGTGGTGTTCCCGAGTCTGACTCGGGGTAAGATTTTTTGGCTACGATCGGTAACCCCCGAGTCAGACTCGGGCTCGCCTTGCTTCGCTGAATCCACAGGCTTGGTTTACTTACCTTGTCCCTGGATCCAGCGAGGCCACCGCGCTGTGTGAGCGAGCGGGACCTCGCTCGATTCACAGTGTCCTCCTGTGCCGCCGATCTCCGTTCCCTGCGACGTTACGACGCACGGGAGCGGAGAAAGGCGCCAAATTCAAAAAGGTAAACAAACACAATACATACAGTATACTGTAATCTTATAGATTGCAGTACTGTATGTAAAAAATACACACCCCCCTTGTCCCTAGTGGTCTGCCCAGTGCCCTACATGCACTTTTAAATAATACTATCCATGTTGTCTTGTTATTATTACTATTATTATACACGATTTATATAATGCCAACAGTTTACACAGCGCTTTACAATGTAGAGGGGGACAACACAATTACATTACAGTTCAATACAGAAGGTACAGGAGGGCCCTGATCATAGAGCTTACATTCTAAAGGGAGGGGGCGATGGTACAAAAGGTAATAGCTGCAGAGAATGATTTGATGGGGGTGGCTCGGGGACAGTTGTTTGGTGGGTGTGGGATAGGCTTTCCTGAATAAATGAGTTTTCAGGGATCTACAGGGATTTTCAAAGTGGACAGGGTAGGGGCTGATCGGACATACCGGGGCAGGGAGTTCCAGAGGATGGGAGAGGCTCTGGAGAAGTCCTGAAGGGGAGCATGGGAGGAGGTAACAAGGGAGCTAGAGAGCATGAGGTCCTGGGAGTAGTGGAGGGGATGATTTGGGGGATATCTGCAGATGAGGTTGGTGATGTAGATGGGGGCGAGGTTGTGAATGGCCTTGTATGTTGTGGTTAGCATTTAGAATTTTAAACGGTGGGGTAGGGGAAGCCAGTGAAGGAATTGGCAGACAGAGAGAGGAGCAGCAGTCTGTTATGTTATCTGAAGAAGCAGATATTACCTAAGAAGCGCTCAACATTAGATGCCACCAATCCACCAGAAATTTGTTTGATATCATTACTGAGGATGACACTACGGGTTATTTACGAAAGGCAAATCCACTTTGCACTACAAGTGCAAACTACAAGTGTATAGTGCATTTGAAATTGCACTGAAAGTGCACTTGGAAGTGCAGTCGCTGTAGATCCGAGGGGGACATGACTGGATGATAAAATCAGCAGAGCTTCCCCTTATTTTAGATCTACCCCTCAGATTTTCAGCGACTGAACTTTCAGTGCAATTTCAAGTGCACTTTGCACTTCTAGTTTTCACTTGTAGTGCAAAGTGGATTTGCATTTTGCAAATAACCCCCACTGTCTAGCCTAAGAGCAATAGAGCTCTGTAAACTCATTGGTAGATGGTAACAGACTGTATTTAGGATTAATAATAATAATGGTCATGTTAAAACATTAGATGAGATTTTTTTTATTTTCTATGAATTTTATGAAGAACTTTCTTTTTACACAAAGTTATGTATAGCACAAACATATCTATAGATTTTACTAGTTAAATCTAATCTATAACAATGCTCAGGTGTACAAAACATATTTTTTTCCCATGTTTAAAATGATTTTTTTCGGTGTGGAGACATGCTCACTTGCCTGACTTGCCTTCCGGGTTGTCCTTTGATTGACAAATTGCAATAGCAATGAGGCGGGAACTTCCACCGACGCCACCAGTGCTATGGCAACCTGTCATGAAGAAAATGTGACTCGCAGTGTCATTATTGCGCAGAAGCTAGATCGGGAGGTGCATGCTGGGTAGCCAGATGCACCAAATCCCTGAAATAAATACAAATGCACTTCAGATGGGCACAACCTCGATGGCCCCTGCCTGCTTCCGAGATCAGGTATGATTTTATTGATTTACTAGAAAATAGAAGGAACACATTAGTAACATTATTCAAATCTTAAAGTTAAAGTTCTAACAATCATGGGGGAGTATTTAACCACTTCAGCCCCGGACCATATTGCTGGTCAATGACCGGGCCACTTTTTGCGATTCGGCACTGCGTCGCTTTAACAGACAATTGCGCGGTCGTGCGACGTGGCTCCCAAACAAAATTGGCGTCCTTTTTCCCCCACAAATAGAGCTTTCTTTTGGTGGTATTTGATCACCTCTGCGGTTTTTAGTTTTTGCACTATAAACAAAAATAGAGCGTCAATTTTGAAAAAAAATAATATTTTTAACTTTTTGCTATAATAAATATCCCCCAAAAATATATAAAAAACATTTTTTTTCCTCAGTTTAGGCCGATATGTATTCTTCTACATATTTTTCGTTAAAAAAAAAATCGCAATAAGCGTTTATTGATTGGTTTGCGCAAAAGTTATAGTGTTTAGAAAATAGGGGATAGTTTTATGGCATTTTTATTAATATTTTCTTTTTACTAGTAATGGCGGCGATCAGCGATTTTTATCGGTACTGCGACATTATGGCGGACACTTCTGACAAATTTTTATAGCGATCAGTGCTATAGAAATGCATTGATTACTATAAAAATGCCACTGGCAGTGAAGGGGTTAACACTAGGGGGCGAGGAAGGGGTTAATCATGTTCCCTGGGTATGTTCTAACTGAAGGGGGGTGGGACTGACATGGGGAAATGACAAATCGCTGTTCATACATTGTATGAATAGGTAATTTCCCCCCCCCCTGACAGGACCGAGAGCTGTGTGTTTACACACACAGCTCCCGGTTCTCGCTTGTAACGAGCAATCATGGGTGCCCGGCGGTGATCACACCCGCCGGGCACGCGCGTCGGAATCAGGGGCGAGAGGGGGGCGCCCCTAGTGGCTGATTCGCGAGGTGACGTAGATCTACGTGACCTCGCGCAGGGGGGCCGAACTGCCGCCGTATAACGGCGGCTGGTCGGCAAGTAGTTAAATAAAAAATTGTTTATGGGGACTGGAGCTCCACTTTAATGGTTTTGTAATATTGTTTCCAATCTGCTTATATAAGCTTGGCAGTCAGGGGTCTACACACTTTTGGCTATATGGAGAATTTATTGATCAAATGTGTGTCACTTTCTCTCTCTGTATAGTAAACACATCATAGGGCTTCAGCTGCCTGGACAAGTCTGGATCACTCTTCTTTCTCTGTATCTTTAAAGTATAATTCCACTTCTACAGCCAAATTGGGATAACACCTACTTTTGAATCATAGAAAGAGTTTGCTTTTGTGATGGTGATGGTAAACAGTAATAGCTAAGATTCTCTTAGCAACGTCCTAGGAGTTTTCCAGTCAGTCTTCATGAGGTATGTGAAAATGGCTTACAGGAAAGATATTAGCCCGGATTCACAAAGCACTTGCGCCGACGTATCTCGAGATACGCTGCGTAAGTGCAAATATGCACCGTCGTATCTATGCGCCGGACTCAGAAACTAAGATACGCCTGAAAATAGGCTTCATCCGACCAACGTAACTTGCCTACGCCGGCGTAGAGTGGGCACATATTTACGCTGGACGTATTTGGCGCTCCCATTGATTTTCTATTCACATATGCAAATGAGAGAGATACACCGATTCACGAACGTACGTCTGTCCGACGCAGTGCGCGTAAAGTCATACGTCTGACGTAAAGTTATGCCCCATAAAGGAGGTGTAACTCAGCAGCATCCATTCAAAGGGCTGCACCAGGGAACACAAGCCAACGTATTTTATGTAGTTTACGTAGGATGTGAATATGAGTAGTCGTAGGTTACGTTCACGCCGTAGGCAGTGATCCGGCTTATCTTAGGCAGTTGTCCCGACGTATTTGTGAGCATCAGCACTGGGATGCGTCCACGGGACGGCGCATGCGCAGTTGCCGATTTGTATCTGTCTGGTGCTCGGCCCATCATTTGCATGGGGTCACGCCTCATTAGCATGGCTCACGCCCACTTCCACTCACGCCGACTTACGCCTTGGAAACTCAGCGCAGATTTGGGAGGAAGTGCTTTATGAATTCAGTGCTTGCCTCTCTGCGCTGTGTCGGCGTAGCGTAAAGGAGATACGCTACGGCGGCATAAATATGCGCCAGTGTCTGTGAATCCGGGCCCTTATCTTTTTTATTCACAGACTTCGTTTATCTACATAGACAGGGAGAACTTAAAGCTGGCTATACACGGTTCAAATTTCAGCCCGTTCAGCAGGTACCTGCCGAGATTTGAAGCAATTCTTGGGCAGGCTGAATGTATCAAGTTAATCGATCGATCAACTTGGGTACAACAAGCCTGCCAGATTTGCTTTCGATTATCGCAAGTGGCTGCTATAGTCGCTACCAATAATTACTGTCTTCTCCCGGCGGGGACAGGCCCCCCCCGCCAGGAGAAGACAATTGCCAGGCAGGAGGGGTATTCCTCTGTCAACACTGTCTGTGCAAGCTAAAATGTTGTTATTTATTCCCCTTGCATGTACCCCTCGAATCTATACTCAGGGCCGTCTTTAATATGGTTTGGGCCCTGGGCAAACATTTTTTTTGGGCCCCCCTCCAGCTTATTTTGGGCCTGGCTGGTTCACATGTATGTTTTGGCGGGCCTCATTTGTGCAGGTACAGCAGCCCATTGATTTGAATGGGCTGCCATGCCTTCGTTTCCTGCAGAAAAAAGGTGCATTCAGCATTTTAAAAATACAGTTGCCTTGAAATCCATTCTGCTTTTGCACCATGCTACTTACCTGCAGTTCTTGCACACACAAACGCACTGTGTTTTTAAAAGCGTGACCTAAACGTCTAAAAATGCAGCAAGTTTGACAGTGCGGGAACTGCAGATAAGTCACAGCAGACAGCAGAATGGACAGACAGTGCTGTATTTCAGTGCTTGATGGGCATAGGTGTGCCGTGTACGCAGCCTATTACATGAGGCATGCGCTTTTCTTTGCAGGAAACGCAGGCATGGCGGCCCATTAAAATGAATGGGCTGCTGTGCCTGCGCAAATGTGGGCCTCCAAAACACATACATGTGAACCAGCCAGGCCCAAAATAAGCCCATCAAGCAGTTAAATACAGACAGTAATGCCATGTGCTCTGAGGCCTTACTCAGCCTGGACTGCAGGTCTGGTCTGTGATTTAAAGAGTTCCTCTATTTTACACATGGCATGGCATGGGGTCCCATGGTGCTAAAGCAGAATGGACAGACGGTGCTGTGACCCCCATGCCATGCCATGTGTAAAATAGAGGAACTTTTTAAAACACTGACCAGACCTGCAGTGAATCATCAAATATTATAAAGACGTTGGGCACACTCTACAGAAAACTTCTATTTACAATATAGATTAGCAAACAGTGACATACCTTGAGGAGCAGGACATGAAGAAGTCAGCCTCAGGAAGAGCAAACTGGGGATGTTATAAAATCACATTCTAATTCACTTTTATATACAAGCAGCACCCAGTGGCAGGAAGGGAGAAGTGCACGTCTAAAGGGAAGCCAGGGGTGCTGTACATTTTAAAACACTGGGAAGGGAAGCAGTACTGTCACTGGCTGCGTGCCGCTGATGATTTTCAGCCTGATTTGTGGGCAGCACAGGGGCTTAACGGGCGGCAGGGATCAGGAATTATGGGGCCACTTACACAGCTTCAGGCATGGGCCCCCTGGAGCAGAGAACCGGGGGGGGGGGTGCTGCTGCCTGAAATTGAAAAGCAGGGGGGGGCTGCCGCGAATTTAGAAGCGGGGGCCCTTTACAAAAAAGAAATAAAAAAGAAATAAAAATATATATAAAAAAAAGGGGTGTAGCCATCCGGGACCCTGGGGACCTCTGAGCCCTTTAATAAAAAGAAAAAAAGAAATAAAAAATATATATATTTTTTTTTTAAAAGGGGGTTGCCATCTGGGGCCCTGGGGACCTCTGGGCCCTTTAAATATTTTTTTTTTTATAAAAATAAATTACAAAAAAAGGGGGTTGCCATCCGGGACCTCTGGGCCCTTTAATAAAAAAAATATAACAAAAATAAAAAAATAAACATTTATAAAAAAAATAAAAAAGGGTGTTTGCCACATGGGGCCCTGGGGACCTCTGAGCCCTTTAATAAATAAAAAAAAATATATATATATATATATATATATATATATATAAAAGAAAATAAATAAATAAAATAATATGAAAAAAAAATTATAAAAAAAGGGGGGTTGCCATCCGGGGCCCTGGGGACCTCTGGGTTCTTTAATAATAATAATAATAATAATAATGATATATTATATATATGTATAATAATATATATATATATATATATATATATATATATATATATATATATATAAAAAAATAAAAGAAATAAAGAAATATATAGAAAAATATGTTTTTTATAAAAAAAGGGGGGGGGTTGTCATCAGGGGCCCTGTGGAACTACGGGCCCCTGGGGACCCCTAGACCTCTAAAAAGAAATTGGCCCTTTAATAAAAAATAAAATAAAAATATATTAAAAAAATATATATTTTTTTATTTAAAAATAAATAAAAAAGGGGGGTTGCCACCTGGGGCCCTGGGGGCCTCTGGGCCCCTGGGGACCCCTAAAAAATGGTCCCTTTAATAAAAAAACTCAAAAAAAAATTGGCCCTTTATTAAAAAATAAAATAAAAATATATTAAAAAAATATATATTTTTTTATTTAAAAAAAATATAAAAAAGGGGGGTTGCCATCTGCTGCCCCATTTGCCCTGTGGTAAAGACGGCCCTGACTGCACTTCCAAGTGCACTTTCAGTGCAATTTCAAGTGCACTTTGCACTTGTAGTTTGCACTTGCAGTGCAAAGTGGATTTGCCTTTAGTAAATAACCCCCACAGACTATCCAGAAACTTTTAGGTACAGCCATGACACCTTCAGGGAGATTTACAAAAACTGGTGCAAACAGAATCTGGTGCAGCTGTGCATAGTCACCAATCAGCTTCAAACTTCAGCTTGTTCAAAAGGCTTTGACAATAAGCCCTCATTCACGTTGGAGGCGGGTTTGAAATCGTGCGAGTTTAGCTGAACTCACATGATTTCAAACCCGCATTTTATTACGACTTTGGGGGGTGATTTAAAACACATCTGTGCAAGTTCATGCACAGGTCTATTGAAAGCGCCCCTCGAAATCGCCAAAAGTAGTGCAGGATTTTGTAAATCGGTGTGGCGCCTCAAAGTCGGATGCGTTTCGGACAGCAATAAGCTCCGATTTGGCATGCGATTTCACATGTCAAACCGGCCTGATGTGACCGGGGGGGGGGGGGCTTAAACCTGGAAGCTGATTTGTTATTATGCACAGCTGCACCACATTTCTTTTGTATACAAGTTTTAGTAAATCTCCTTCTTCTCATTAGAAACATCTAAAAGCTGAATTATTTTTTTAGGTATACTGCCCGAATAGAAACACATAAAAAACATATAGTGGGGTTTTTTAAAATTTGAGTACAAAAGTGGAAATCCACTTTAACCCCTTCCATACAGGGCATTTTCACCCCCTTCCTGCCCAGACCAATTTTTAGTTTTCAGCGCTGTTGCACTTTGAATGACAATTGCGTGGTCATGCAACACTGTACCCAAACTAAATCTTTATGTTTTTTCCCCCCACAAATAGAGCTTTCGTTTGGTGGTATTTGATCATCTCTGCGGGTTTTATTTTTTGCGCTATAAACAAAAGAAGAGCGACAATTTTTTAGAAAGACACAATATTTTTTACTTTTTTATTCAATAAATATCGCAGTTTTTTTAAAAATACATTTTTTTTCCTCAGTTTAGGCCGATACGCATTCTTCTACATATTTTTGGTAAAAAAAATCACAATAATCGTATATATTTATTGGTTTGCGCAAAAGTTATAGCGTCTACAAAATAGGTGATAGATTTATGGCATTTTTATTTTATTAAATTTTTTATTAGTATTGGCGGCGATTTGCGATTTTTTATTGTGACCGTGACATTGCGGCGAGCACATCTGACACTTTTGACACATTTTTGGGACCATTCACATTTATACAGCGATTAGTGCTATAAATATGCATTGATTACTGTGTAAATGTGACTGGCAGGAAAGGGGTTAACCACTAGGGGGCGCTGAATGGGGTTAATATGTTCCCTAAAGTGTGTTCTAACTGTAGGGGGGGGGACTCACAAGGGGAGGAGACCGATGTGTGTTCCTCTGTACTGGGAACACAGCATTGGTCTCCTCACCTCTGACAGGAGGTGGATCTGTGTGCCGTAGATCGCCGGGAACACAGGACGTCATATGACCTCCACCCGGATCAAGGGAGGGTTCCTGCCAGCGTCATTTTACAATGCGCCGGTAGGGAAGGGGTTAAGAAGCAGGTAACCTCAGCAATCGGATGATTGTACTGTACAGTAATACCTCGGATTGCGAGTAACGCGGTTAACGAGCGTTTCACTATACAAGCTATTTTTTGTCTCGCAAATCGAACAGGATTCAAGCCTCTGTAGTGTGCAGTTTCTATGGGGAAACTCGCTTTGATATGCAAGTGTTTTGGATTAAAAGCACTCTCCTGGAACGGATTATGCTCATGATCTAAGGTTCCACTGTATAATGAAGTGAGTGGGCAGGTGACACAGGGAACTCCAAAGTTGCAAGCTTGAATCTGGTGATGTCCCTCTTCTGTTTGTACACAATGACAAGTATGTGTAAATCACAACACTTGCTGGACAGAATTATACATTTGTAGAGAACACATTTCACGTCCATGGATCTCTTCTGTGTGTTTAGCTGTTTGGCTGGAGTTTCCTCCTGATGTACAATTTTGTAGCTGATGTCTGAATACTGCTGTGCTCTAGTAATGAATTCTGATGACAGTTTCAGTCTTGGAAAGGAACTCTCACTAACTAACTCCTTTATGGAAAGTGGCGTTTGGCATGACCCCCGCACCAGTGCTTGGCGGCAGATGTTGGCCCGCTCAGGTATCTGGACGGAATTATTTGTCTGGCTGGTTCCGTTTATTTATATTGTTCTGTAAAAGCTCTTGTGCTTTTCTTTCATCCCGACACCATACGGAACATCCTGTCGTAAACGCCGTCCGCCCTTCTATAATTCTTTGAACTGGCTTCACTTTTTGCTGGAGAACAAAACAGGTTGCGCAATTTATGGCCGAGACACCAAAGAGGAGTATATGGGAAGCACATGAGGCTTTATTGACGAGTGGGGGAGGCATGAGGCATCGGCCTGCTCCATGGCCATCTAGACAAGCTGTTTATGATGAGGGATTATGCTTGTGTCAAAACATATTTGCAGCTGCTGTTTTCTCACAGTGTTCTATCAACATTCTTAAAGGGATACTAAGACTCATTCAAAGTTTTCTGCTCCTGATGCAGGTCAGAAACTATATATACGTGAGGTAAAGGTCTCCTCAGAGGAAGTATCATATGACTTCCAAGCATGGGCGGCCTAAGGTGTACTACCTCCGGGTTGGTGTATTTGTTGCTCCCCCTTGGTCCCTCCCTCCATCTTTGTTCCTCAATTATCCATTATTATTATTATACAGGATTTATATAGCGCCAACAGTTTGCACAGCACTTTACAACATGAGGGCAGACAGTACAGTTACAATACAATTCAATACTGGAAGAATCCGAGGGCCCTGCTCGTTAGAGCTTACAATCTAGGAGATCTTTATATGCTCATGTTTAGAACACATTCATGAATACATGTCTTTTTTACCTGTATTGCCTTTAACCCCTTCCCGCCCAGCCTATAGCAGACTGATGACCAGAAAGTGGTTGTGTTATCCTGACTGGGCGTCATATGACGTCCAGCAGGATAACATGCTGGTGCGAGTGTGGTGTGTTAGTCTGACACATTGCATCTTCAATCGTGGTAAGTACGTGATCAACTGTGACCAATCACAGCTGATCATCGCGTGAACCAGGAAGTTCTGGTGAACGGCACTCCTTAGTTCGTGCTGACAGGGAGAGCCAATCGGTGGCTTTCCCTGTCAGAGGGGGGGGGGGGTCTGTGCTAATAATCAGAACATTGATTATGAGCACAGCCCCCATCAAATGTACCCATCAGCTGCCAATCGGTGCCCAGTCAGTGCCCCATCATAACCCCCCTGCCAGTGCCCAATTAAGTGCCAATCAGTGCCCACCACAGTGCAAATCAGTGCCCAGCATTAACACCTGTCAGTACCTGCCCAATCAGTGCTGTCCATCAGTGCCATCTATTAGTGTCCATCAATGCCACCTGTCAGTTCCAATCAGTGCTGCCTATCAGCGCCAATCAGTGCCGCTGGTCAGTGCTCATTAGTGCCGTCTGTCAGTGCCCATCAATGCCGCCTATCAGTGCCGCCTGTCATTGCCCATCAGTGCTGCATATCAGTGCAACCTATCAGTGCCCATCAGTGCTGCATATCAGTGCCGCCTATCAGTGCCCATCAATTCTACATATCAGTGCCTCCTCATTAGTGCCCATCAGTGCCACCTTATCAGTGCCAACTCATCTGTGCCGCCTCATCAGTGCCCGTCATTGAAGGAGAAAACAAAATTTTATAACAGAAACAAAAAAAACATATTTTTTTCATCTGTATTTTTTAGTTTGTTTGGTTAAAAATTAAAAACCGCAGAGGAAATACCACCAAAAGGAAATTATAAAAATTTAGTTTGGGAACAGTGTTGCATGACAGCGCAATTTTCATTCAAAGTGCGACAGCGCGAAAAGCTCAAAATTGTCCTGGGCAGGAAGGGCCGAAAGTGCCTGGTATTGAAGTGGTTAAAGTCCCATTCCAGCCAAACAAAAAAAATCATATAATTTTGTTCTTCAGCATAAAGTGCAAGCAGTGGGGTCAAATTTTTTGTGCAATATATTTATTCAATAGATACCTAACTTCAGCATGCTGGAAATCCTCTGAGTGAGCCCAACAACAAAATGAAGATCGGGAGAAAACTGTGCAGGACTGTTCAGAAAAATGTTTTATCCAAAATTCCATCTGTGAAACATCTGCCTGTTTATCACCAGCCAGAACAGAGACCAGCCGAGCAAACACTCCACTGTGAGGGCCTCTGGAGAGGGACCTGCATTAAAATATCTATCTATCTATCTAGAGGTGTCGCTTGAAGCTTATGGCCCAATGCAAAAGTTGACCTGGGACCCCCCCCATTAACCCCCGTCACTTCCACCGCACAACAATATACTCCTGGGGGGGCGTGTTTATAAAAGAGGAAACTCAGAGGGCCCGGCCGGATTTGCATACACATACTTCCAGATTCACATACAAGCCCACCGCTTTTACCCGGCAGCTCCTAGTGTGGCCTGCCTGCCCCCAACTTGTGTGAACAGTGAAGAAGGGCTGAGCAGGGTGGGGAGAGAAGGGATGTACTAGGCTAGGATGGGGGCTTAGCAGAAAGTGCGTTGCTCGGAGAAAGAGCTTGCCTTGTCACCCTGTGTAGGTAAAATCAGAAACTCAGAGGGCCCAGGACAAGCCAGCCAGCCTGGCAGGAGTATAATGCAACTGGTGTATAAATTTAAATTGTACATACCGATCGTTAGACCCAATAAGATCGAGGAAGCAGACCTCCAAAGCCTCCTCCCACCCCTCCTCGGACAGCCCCGGAATGTCCACCTCCCATTTCCGCTGAGCAATCTGGAAGGGTTTAACCCCAACCGACTGCAGGCGGGAATAAACTGTCGTTACCAGTTTCCTAATATCCGAGTAAGACATGAGCGCCTCCAGAGGTGATTCAGTGAGCTCCTGGGTCAGACCCTCAAATTGTGCCCATGCTGCATGACGTAATAACAGATACTTGTATAGGAATTTATCCGTTACCCTACTCCGTACCTTTAGGTTCTAAAATGAAATAAACTTATCATTGACAAAGATGTAGGAAACCTGTGACCCCTAATTGGGTCCACCACCTACAATCCGGGTGACCCAGGAGCTCAGAGAAGTTGGGATTTTGCCATAGGGGAGTTCTGGGAGACACCCCACCCGAATCCGTGAGCACCCCGTTACCCTCATGCCAGGCCAACCAGCTAACCTCTATCGGGGAATTACGGGAGCAGCGCCTGGGTATAGACCTGTGTAGGTCATCAACCAGCGCCTCCCTGGAGCTCACCAGAGCAGTCAATAGGGCGGTAGAACAGGACGGGGAGGCCTCCAGAAGCCAGTCATAGACATACGCAAGCTCAGATTAGGACAGGCTAATCCTCCATTCAGTTTAGCAGCCTGGAGAGAGGCCCTAGCATTTCGTGGGTTTGACCCCTACCAGAGAAAGGTGGAGAGGAGCGAGTTAATTTTTTTAAAATGTTTTTTCAACAAAAAAAAAATTGGGGATGCCCGAAAAACATACAAAAATTTGGGTAAGTATGTCATCTTGAAAATATTCACACGACCTATCAGATTAAGCGTTAAAGAGGCCCAAGTTCTCAGCCTAGTCTCCATGTGTGTAATAATTGGGGTAACATTAAGATTTTCAAAAGAAGACAGGTCCACATTAATGTGTATCCCCAAATACCTAAATGTAGGTTGGACAGACAATTTAGATGTAGAGAGGTAGATATAATCAAGTGTAGGGCCTATAGGAAATGCCACTGATTTATCCCAACCTACCCGTAACCTGGAGACCTTCCCAAACTCCTCCACCACACCCATTAGGGAAACAAAGGACTGCTCCGAACCGTCCAAGTAAATTAGGGCATCGTCTGCGTAGAGAGAAATCTTTTCGGAGAGGGAACCATAACAGATGCCACCCACCGTCGCCGTCTGCCGCACCGCCGGGGCCAGAGGCTCAATGGCCAGCGCAAACAGGACCGGCGAGAGCGGGCAGCCCTGCCTGGTTCCCCTCTGCAAAGTAAAAACATCAGAGATATCTTTTTTAGTGCTTATCCTGGCCCTAGGGTCGGTATAAAATAAACGGACCCACCGAATAAATTGAACGCTGAAGCCCATACGATGCATGGTTTCCCAAAGGAAGGACCAGTTAACAGTATCAAATGCCTTAAGCACGTCCAGAGATAGCACCAGGCCACTTTTTTTTCCCAGCAGCAGCCCTATTTATATGCAGGTAAAGTCGTCGGATGTTGTCATACGTACTCTTTACAGGCATAAACCCCGCCTGGTCCCTGTGAATAAGATGGAGAATTACTTTTTGCAGTCTTAAGGCCTGAATTTTTGCAAGCACCTTCACATCACTATTCAATAGTGAAATTGGACGGTACGACCCACACAACAGTTTATCTTTGTCAGGTTTAGGGAGCACCACTATCAGGGCCTCACACATGGAGGAGGGGAGCTCACCCCCTGCAGTGCCTGCCCAAACAAAGAGTATAGTTTCTGTGACAGTGCGGGCAAGCCATTCAAACCAGGGGCTTTATTGGGAGGGAGTGAGTGAATAGCCTCAGTGACCTCCTCTACCGCCAGGTGTTTGTCCAGGATCATACTGTGTGATTCCTCCAGGACAGGGAATTGGAGAGATTCAAAGAATCCCAGCTTCTCAAGCTCGGCCGGGGGGGGGGGGGCGGTATAAAGGTTTATAAGCAGGGGATCCGATGTGACAGAGCCGTCCGGCAACCGAATATGTGGTATAGTCCTATCCACATAATCTATGCGGGAGAGATAGGCCAACATCTTACCATTCTTGCCACTGTGTTCATGCAACCTGGCCAATAAATAAAACTGCTGTTTCCGCGTTACCTCCACCCTATGAAGGTCCAGAGCCCTGTGCGCCCCCACCAGGACCCCATGGGAGTCCGGGGTGGGAAGCGCAGAATATTGGGCCCTGGCATTCACCAGGGAGGATTCCAAGACCAGAAGTGTAGTCTGAGAGGACTTTCGATGCTGGGCAATGTTGGAAATGTACGAACCCCACACCGACGCCTTAAAGGCGTCCCACGTGGGGCCAAAAGAGGCAGATCCGGCATTGTCCCCCCAATAGTGGGACATATCTTGCCGGATCGGCTCCTGGAAGTCAGATGCGGAGACCCAGAGAGCACTGAGCCGCCACAACCGAAAGGAGAGTCTATGTCCCAATAGCATGTCTACTGATAGGGCAGAATGGTCGGATAGCATCTGAGGTAAGTGGGATACTGTCTGTATACTGGAGACCAAGTCAGGAGTCCCCAGAGCATAGTCCAGACTGGAAAGAGTACGGTACATCCGAGATTGACATGTGTATTCCCGGGCCATAGATTGTCTGGGTCTCCAGAGATCAACATACTGTAACCAAAGGAGGCCCCGCTGAGTTTTACATTTTACAGTACATAGAACTCCATCTGACTGTTTACATGTTAAATTTTAAAAGCAGCGGCAAGCCTGCTGATCTCACAGGTTTGCTAATCTGACAGAAGTCTGCTGCTTTTAAAATTCAACATGTAAAAAGTCAGACGGGACGACGTTCTAAGTACTGTATTTCACTATAGAATTTGGCGGGGGGGGGGAGATTTTTAATGTAATTACAATTTTTTAATTATTCTTTTTTTTTTGCCTAATTTCTATCACATGGGGGGGGGGCTCAGAAGCCCCCTATGTGATGGTGTGTGTGTGGGAGGGGGCGGCATTGGAGGAGTAAATCCGGGCCTGGGTGGCACACTCATGTATTGGGGATGCTTCTCTTCAGCAGGGACAGGGAGGCTGGTGAGAGTTGATGGGAAGATGGATGGAGCCAAGAGAAATCTTAGAAGAAAACCTTCTAGAGTCTGTAAAAGACTTGAGACCGGGGTGGAGGTTCACCTTCCAGCAGGATACTGTGACCCTAAACATACAGCCAGAGCTACAATGGAATGGTTCAGATCAAAGCATATTCATGTGTTAGAATAGCCGAGTCAAAGTCCACACCTACATACAATTGAAAATCTGTGGCAAGACTTGAACATTGCTGTTCACAGACGCTCTTTTTCCAATCTGACAGAGCTTGAGCTATTTTGCAAAAATGTCACTTTATAGATGTGCAAACCTGGTAGAAACATCCCCAAAAAGACGTGCAGCTGTAATTGCAGTGAAAGGTGGTTCTACAAAGTATTGACTCAGGGGGGCTGAATACAAATTCACGCCACACTTTTCCTTTTCAGATATTTATTTGTAAAAAACATTGAAAACCATTTATCATTTTCCTTCCACTTCAAAATGTGCCATTTTGTGTTGGTCTATCACATAAAATCCCAATAAATTACATTTACATTTTTGGTTGTAACTGTAACGTAATCACTTACCACACTCCGCTTGAGTGATTATGTAATATACAGCTTCCTCCAGTCTGAATATAGATAGTAGGTATTATAGCCGCATATTACAACCAAGAACTAGGCAGGACTTATTTGGCTGCAAAGCTGAAACTGTTTATTTGAACAAGAATACAGGCTTTTATTCACTTGAGAAGGAGGTACATCCCCCAACTGATCATATTACCCTAATAATACAAACTGTAACCAGAAACATAAATTAACATGCGCTAATTAACTAGTCATTTAACCAGCCTAGGTGACTCAGAGGTTTGACTTTTCAGGTCAGACTTGTCGTCTCCTAGCTTACAAACTACAATACACACTATCATAAGTATAAACACAAAACACCTTTACACAATAGCAGACCTACTTACAATAAACACATTATGGCAGAGTGCCCAGACAGGTGGCTTTCTGATGACATCAGCATCTGCTATGAGTCCCAGACTGACAGAGACCATCATCCTAAATGCTTGTAGCTCCCTCAAATGCCAGGACTCATAGTTGGTAGGCAAGAAGCTAGAATTTAGTCTCCTCCAAAAAAGCCTCTGTACCGGGTGAGTCAGTCACAGAAACATGACAAAATGTGGAAAATGTCAATAACTATGAATACTTTTTCAAGGCACTATATCTATTTATCTACCTATCTATCTATTAGGGATGAGCTTTATGTTCGGGTCGAACATAAGTTTGACTCAAACATTGCCTGTTCACCCGATCGATGAATAGCAAACAATTTGGGGTGTTCACGGCAAATTCGAAAGCCGCGGAACACCCTTTAAAAGTGTAAGGCGAAAAATCAAAAGTGCTAATTTTAAAGGTTAATATGCAAGTTATTGTCATAAAACGTGTTTGGGGACCGGGGTCCTGCCCCAGGGGACATGTATCTATGCAAAAAAAGTTGTAAAACTGAAGTTTTTTTTGGAGCAGTGGTTTTAATAATGCTTAAAGTGAAACAATAAAAGTGAAATATTCCTTCAAATTTTGTACCTGGGGGTGTTTATAGTATGCCTGTAAAGTAGCGCATGTTTCCGGTGTTTATAACAGTCCCTGCACAGAATGACATTTCTAAAGGAAAAAAAGTAATTTAAAACTACTTGTGGCTATAATGAATTGTCTAGTCCCGGGAATACAGATAAAAGTCATTGAAAAAAACGACATGCCCCCCCCCCCCACGTCCATTACCAGGCCCTTTGGGTCTGGTACGAATATTAAGGGGAACCCCGAAACCAAAATAAAATGCGTGGTGGTCCCCCCAAATTCCATTACCAGGCTCTTCAGGTCTGGTATGGATTTTTAAGGGGAACCCCGCGCCAAAATAAAGAAAAAATGGCTTGGGGTTCCCCCCAAAAATCCATACCAGACCCTTATCCGAGCATGCAACCTGGCAGGCCGCAGGAAAAGAGGTGGGACGAGAGAGCGCGCCCCCTCCTGAACCATACCAGGCCACATGCCCTTAACATGGGGAGGATATCCCCATGTTGATGGGGACAAGGGCCTCATCCCCACAACCCTTGCCTGATGGTTGTGGGGGTCTGTGGGCGGGGGGTTTATCGGCATCTGAAAGCGCCCTTTAACAAAGGGGACCCCCAGATGCCGAAACCCCCTATGTGAATTGGTAACGGGTACATTGTACCCCTACCATTTCACCCAAAAAAGTGAGAAAAAAGGAAAAAAAACACACACACAAAGTTGGGACAAGTCCTTTAATAAAAATTTTTTTAAAAAATTACAGCGCCGTAGACCTTCTACGAGTCCGACCCACCTGCTACGAACGATACCGCCTCCAGAGGAGGCTCCCGGCCGAATGACGTACGACCCATCTGACAGCTGTTTTATAACCGAGGGTGGGGCCACCTGTGATGTGGATGGGTGACCCTGCCCCCCTCTGACGCAAAGGGGGTTTCCGGCAGTTTCCCTGTGGTGTCATGGGTGACCCCGCCCCCTCTCGTCCACATCACGGGTGGCACCACCCTTGGTTATAATGGGGGGGGGGTCAGCATCTGGGGGTCCCCTTTGTCCAGATTCTGATAAGCCCCCTGCCCGCAGACCCCCACAACCACCGGGCAAGGGTTGTGGGGATGAGGCCCTTGTCACCATCAACATGGGGACATCCTCCCCATGTTGAGGGCATGTGGCCGGGTACAGTTCAGGAGGGGGGCGCTCTCTCGTCCCCCCCTCTTTTCCTGCAGCCTGCCAGGTTGCATGCTCGGATAAGGGTCTGGTATGGATTTTTGGGGGGAACCCCACGCCATTTTTTTTGGGCGCGGGGTTCCCCTTCAAATCCATACCAGACCTGAAGGGCCTGCTAATGGAATTTGGGGGGACAGCCACGCATTTTTTTGGGGGTTCAGGGTTCCCCTTAATATTCATACCAGACCCAAAGGGCCTGGTAATGGACCGGGGGGAACCCATGTCGTTGTTTTCAATGACTTTTGTCTGTATTGCCGGGTCCCGACAATTCATTATAGCCGCGAGTAGTTTTAAATTACTTTTTACTTCTTTAGAAATGGAATTTTGTGCAGGGAGTGTTATAAACACGGGAAACATGCGCTACTTTACAGGCATACTATAGACACCCCCCTGGTACGAAATTTAAAGGAATATTTAACTTTTATTGTTTCACTTTAAGCATTATTAAAATCACTGCTCCCAAAAAAACATTGCATTGATACATGTCCCCTGGGGCAAGACCCAGGTCCCCAAACACTTTTTTATAATAATAACTTGCATATCAACCTTTAAAATTAGCACTTTTGATTTTTCGTGTTTGTGTCCTATAGACTTTAACGATGTTCGTGTGTTCGAACAGAGTTTTTTTTCTGTACGCATGTTCTGCTACACCTTTAATGTGACCTATAAACTGTACAACTCAGTTGAACAACAAACGGAAATCTTTTAGGTGGAGGAAAGTAAAAATAAAAAAACAAAATAATGTGGTTGCATAAGTATGCACACCCTTAAACTAATACTTTAACCTCCCTGGCTGTATGATTATTTCAGAAAAAAGGTGCTGAAAGCGGTACCATTATTTGCAAGGAAATTTGGTGTTTTATACTGTAGGCCTGTAATTATTAGGAATAACTCACTTAAATCTGACCAAACAAGAGACTAGTAGGCCTCCCGGGTATGACGACATTTTTTTAAAAACAAAATTATAAATTATAATATAATAAATAATTATAAAAAGTAATAATATAATTATAATAAAAATTATTCAATAATGTAATCAACTCAAAATCGCTGAAATTTGCTCAGTTGCAGAATTGTCGCTGTCATTACTTTTATTTTTTTATGACGAATTTCCCCACAAATCGCTATCGCACAATTCTGCAAGTGATTATAATTTATTATCGCTGTTTTCTAGCTGCTCTAAAACCACTTTTGACATAAAGGGACACTTTTGGTTGCTATGGACAATCTACAGTTTGCAGGCAGAAAGAACAGTTTTTATTATATAAAAGTACATGTAGGGTACTGGGCAGACCATTAGGGACAAGGGGGGGGGGGGGTGTATTTTTTACATACAGTACTGTAATCTATAAGATTACAGTATACTGTATGTAATGTGTTTGTTTACGTTTTTGAATTTGGCTCCGTTCTCTGCTCCCGTGCGTCGTAACGTCGCAGGGAACGGAGATCGGCGGCACAGGAGGATACTGTGTGAATCGAGCGAGGTCCCGCTCACTCACACAGCACGGTGGCATCGCTGGATCCAGGGACAAGGTAAGTAACTTTGTCTGTGGCTGCAGCGAGGCAAGCCCGAGTCTGACTCGGGGTTACCGCTTTTGGTATAAAAATCTCACCCCGAGTCAGACTCGGGAATACCACTAGAAGGGTTAATGAAGCACCTTTTGATCTCATTACAGCACTCAGTTTGGGTATGAGTCTATCAGCATGGCACATCTTGACTTAGCAATATTTTCCCACTCTTCTTTGCAAAAATGCTCCAAATCTATCAGATTGCGAGGGCATCTGCTGTGCACAGTCCTCTTTAGATTACCCCACCGATTTTCAATCAGATTCAGGTATGGGCTCTGGCTGGGCCATTCTAAAACTTTAATCTTCTTCTAGTGAAGCCATTCCTTTGTTGATTTGGATGTATGCTTTGAGTCTATGTCATGCTGAAAGATGAAGTTCCTCTTTATGTTCAGCTTTCTAGCAGAAGCCTGAAGGTTTTGTGCCAATATTGACTGGTATTTGGAACTGCTCCCAATTCCTTCTACCTTGACTAAGACTCCTGTCCCAGCTGAAGAAAAACAGCCCTAAAGCATGATGCTGCCACCGCCATGCTTCACTGTGGGTATGGTGTTCTTTTGGTGATCTGCAGTGTTGTTTTTGCGCCAAACATATCTTTTGGAATTATGGCCAAAATGTTCAACCTAGATTTCATCGGATCATAACACATTTTACCACATGCTTTTGGGAGACTACATATGTGTTTTTGCAAAATGTACCTGGGCACTGATCGGCAGCACTGATGGGCACTGATAGGTGGCACTGGTGAGAACTGATTAGCTATACTAATGGGAACTGATAGATGGCACTGGTGGGCACTGATTAGCAACACTGGAGGGCATGCTGTCAACCAGGCTCCGTTTACATCGTGATCAGCTGTGATTGGACGCAGCTGATCACGTGGTAAAGAGCCGCTGATTAAAAAAAAAAGTAGCCGCTGACTAGCTCTTTACCTCAATCTGTGATCAGCAGCGATCATAGAGCTCACTGCCCAAGACGCAGTGGGCAAGATCACAGGAATTAGTTGTAACGTTACCCCCTCATTAGATTGGGATGGCATGTTATGTTACCTCTGCGATGTGTCTAGGGATAATGATGATGATGATTATGCAATAATGGAATGTCCAAACAGCAGGGTGTCGTTTTCTGTGCTTTTATTTCACGCCCAACATGGCAAACAGTTAACTTGAGGTAGATAGAAATAGGTTGGTGAAAGGAGAATTTGCAGATTCAGGCCTATGGATAACGGAAGCAGTCCTGCCTCCAATGAGACTTTAACTCACGTCGCCACTCCAGCCGGAGTGGGTATAAGGTTGCCACCTGTCCGGGATTCACCCGTACAGTACGGGTTTTGAAACATGTGCCCGGGTCTCTGCCTGCCTGAGACCCGGGCACATTATTCAGACCCGCCAGTGGCTCCCTGTGCCAGAAGCTGTGCTGCCACGCCCCGTGTAGTGTGAGTCTCGAGTTTGGTCCGGCGGATTTCTGCTCCTGTTGCCTGACTGAGTGCGACTACGAGCCCCCCCCCCCCCCGCACTGTTATCAAACCTCCGTCTGCTCTGTGTGCTGCAGACGGGACACAGACAGGGGCGGAGGCAGAGCCTCCATGTTGCCGGGTACTCTCCTCTGGTTGGCTGCAGAAAGGACAGGGAGGTGGGGTTGAAGGCAGAGCCTCCTCATTCTCTGCTGCTCTGTTGGAAAGTGTCCAGAGATCGTGCTGAGACTGGAGGTCAGCATGTAAGGTCAGTTTTGCCAAGTTAGTATGTCAGTACTCTCACCTCCCCCCCACCATACACTATACATACAGTTATATATTTTTTTTTAGCAGACACCCTAGGGAATAAAATGGCGGTCATTGCAACTTTTTTTTCTCACACGGTATTTGCGCAATAATTTTTTAGGGAAAAAAAGTTTCATGAATTAAAAAATAACAAAACAGTAAAGTTAGCCCAATTTTTTTGTATAATGTGAAAGATGATGTTACGCCGAGTAAATAGATACCTAACATGTCACGCTTTAACATTGCGCACACTCATGGAATGGCGCCAAACTTCGGTACTTAAAAGGAGGAGGAGGTCTAGTGCTAGAACTGTTGCACGTGCTCGAACGCACGCAACGATACCTTACATGTGGGGTTTGAACGGTGTTTACATATGTGGGCGGGACTTGCATGTGTGTTCGCTTCTGCGCGCGAGCTACCGGGGACAGGGGCATTTTAAAGAAATATATTTTTATTTTATTTTTATTTTACTTAATTTTTTTATTTTTACACTTTTTTCAACAAAAAAAATTGATCAATTTTATTCCTATTACAAGGAATGTAAACATCCCTTGTAATAGGAATCACTGTGACAGGTCCTCTTTATGGAGAGATGTGGGGTCAATAAGACCCCACATCTCTCCTCCAGGCTTACAAGCATGAAATCGGTGAAAAACTTTATTAGCAATCACATGCCGACAGCCGCAATTGCGGCTTTGTTTACTTGCGGGTACCGGGCGTGACGTCATAACGTCGCGCCCGGGCCTCCGACAGTCATAGAGATGACTGGTCACCAGTCATCTCTATGCTTCCCAGGCAGCGCCGGATGATTCGCTCTCCGGGCCCCCGATGGCACGGGAGAGCCCGGGGAAGCACCGGATGGCGGCGGGAGGGGGGACGTCCCCTCCCGCCGCCTATAAGAATGATCAAGCGGCAGAACTGCCGCTTTGATCGTTCTTATGGTGCCCAGAATCGGCGGCTGAAGGCAGTGATATCTGAATGATGCCTGTAGCCGCAGGCATCATTCAGATATCACCGCACAAATTCGAGGACGTTAAAAGATGGCCTCCGGTTGTAAAGTGGTTAAGAGATATCCAGGGTAGCTACAGGTAAACCTTACCTGTACAGGGCCAGATTAAGAACATCATGGGCCTGGTGCTGAGGATTTTGGTGGGGCCTTTTAGGCTGCATTCACACCTCCGCGACAAGTAACGCCGCGTACGCGGCGTATTTTGCCGCGAATAGTGTAACTTTTTTTTTACAAATCCTTCCTATTGCTTTGTATGGCCGAACGCCAATGCCGCCTGAAAAAAAGGGTCCGGGACTTTTTTTCATGCCGCAGGTGTACGGCGTCTATGAGATGTGAACCATCTCATAGACAGCAATGGGAATTCTCCCCTCCAGCGGCACGAGCGGCCGGCGTCGGGCGTTTTGTCTCGGAGGTGTGAATGGGGTGTAATAAATAATAAATAAATGCGTGGGAATGACATGAACGCAGCCCAGCCAAGGCAAGTGACCAAAGGCACAGAACCCAGAAGGAAGACCGGGTGAAGATGGAAGTGCCCGGGCCCCGCCTGATTCATCGCAGCACTGGAGGGCTCAGTCTGAAAATTGAAGTGTACACTAATGTGCTAATATGCTGTGCATACTTGTACGTTGTGGCATAACCTACCCCAGGGCCTCTAAAAAGTAGTAATGTCAGGAAAGTTTACTACCGCTTTATTATCACAGGATCCCAGGAGCCTCTCATGGGGCCCCCTACTGACCCGGTGGACGGTGGCCCTTGGGCATTGCCTAAGTGCACAGTTGCCAACATTTAAACAATATTTTCAGGGCCACTTTTTTATATAAGTGCTATATTTAGAGTAGCTGAGATCCCCGATGTTCCTCTATACATCATAGTAGTAATCACAAAATTAAATTACTAATAATGGGGCAGAACAAATATGAGAACTGATATTTCCTTTAGTTGAACTAACAAAAGTGTGTCCATTCTAGAGCTGGTAATATTGAGGATATTCAGTATAATTTTAAAGAACTGTTTTTGTGGGTAAGCGACATAGGGGAGGAGTATGGACGGTATATAAGTGGGAAGTATGTGCAGGTGAGGGAGAGGAATGTGGAGGGTCTAACAGTGGGCACTATGTACAGGAGAGGAGTACAAAGGGTACGGAAAAAAGCACTATGTACAGGAGAGGAGTGTGAAGGGTATGACAATGGGCAGTATGTACAGGAAGAGTGAGGGGGTATGACAGAGGGTAGTACGTACCAGAGAGAAGTGTGGAGGGTATGATGGGGCAGTATGTACAGGAGAGGAGTGTGGAGGGTATGACAGTGGGCAGTATGTACAGGAGAGGAATGTAGACGGTATGATAGTGGGCTCTATGTATAGGAGAGGAGTGTGGAGGGTATGACAGTGAACACTATGTATAGGAGAGGAGTGTGGAGGGTATGACAGTGGGCACTATGTATAGGAGAGGAGTGTGGAGGGTATGACAGTGAGCAGTATGTACAGGAGAGGAGTGTGGAGGGTGCGACAGTGGGCACTAAGTACAGGAGAGAAGTGTATGACAGCAGGCACTATGTACAGGAGAGGAGTGTGAAGGGTATGACAGTGGGCGCTATGTACAGGAGAGGAGTGTGGAGGGTATGACAGTGGGCACTATGTACAGGAGAGGAGTGTGTAGGGTATGACAGTGGGTACTATGTATAGGAGAGAAGTGTGGAGAGTATGACAGTGGGCACTATGTACAGGAGAGGAGTGTGGAGAGTATGACAGTGAGCACTATGTACAGGAGTGGAAGGATATTTAGGGACTGAGTAGTGGTTAAGCGGGTCATACATGGATTGAAATAACGCCAATTATGCAGAGACCAGCCATAGTCAATCTATGTATGGGCTAGCTGGTTTTACACAAGTCAATCTATTAATCAACTTGAGTACAACCAGCCTGTTTTTTTTTTCTTAAAACAATCAGTGCTGCCAGCTAAAGTTAGCAACACTGATCATTGTACGCACTGGCAGAACACAAAAACACTGCAGGAGTAATTCCCCCATCCACAGGTCAGCAGGTGAGAGGGTGTGTGGGGACAGGCTGGGGAGAGATACTAGTCAGTGGCTGGGTAGGCACTGGAAGTATCAGAGCCAGATACACACAGGTTACATACGCCACGATCGTTAGAGCGAGAACAATAATTCTAGTACTAGACCTCCTCTGTAACTCTAAACATGTAACCTAAAAAAATGTAAAGCATCGCTTAGGATACCAAAAAAAAGTGTGCTAACTTAACTAACTAACTGTTTTTTTAATGAATGAAACATTTTTTTCCAAAAAAACATGTTTGAAAAATTGCTGCGCAAAAACCGTGCTAGAGCTGCACAATTAATCGTTAAAAAAATTGTGATCTCGATTCAACCCCCCTGACGATCTTCAATGCAGAGTTTGCTGATTCTTTCATATAACAAGTGGAGAGACTTTCAGCTGTCAAAAGAAAATATCTGGGCAGTCTGCCAAGTTTTTAACAGGAAACATTGTAACTAACACTTCCTTCTTAGATCAAAGGGATAAACTTCTGTGTGTAAAGAACAAATCTGGGCAGTCTGCGAAGTTTGTAAACAAAATGAAACATTGTAACTAACTAACATTGTAACTAAATTTAACCACTTAAAGTCCAACACTTGTTTCTTAAGTTAGAAAGCAATATTATTTGCTAGAAAATTACTTGGAACTGCCAAACATTATATATATTTTAGCAGAGACTCTAGGGAATACAATGGCTATTGCTGCATTATTTTATGTCACACTGCATTTTCCCACTTCAATGAATAATAAAAACCATAAAAACAAAACAGTGAAGTTAGCCCATTTTTTTTTTTTTTTTTTTTTTATGTGAAAGATGATGTTACGCCGCAACAATCGTGAGAGAATCGTGATCTATCTTCTAAGCAAAAAAATTGCAATTCTCATTTTAGCCAGAATCGTGCAGCTCTGTACCCTGCAACATAAAAAGTGCAAAGACCACCATAGAGTAATTTTCTAGCAAAAAACAAATGATGATTTTTACATGTAGTAGAGAAGTGTCAGAATTGGCCTGGGTGGCAAGGGGTTAATTACCATGAGTAATATACAAATAATTATTATAAGCACTGTGATCCTATCAGTCTGCAGAGTGTGTCAGCTTGTATTTATATTGGCCGCTCTGAATGTAGCTTCTGACAGACTGTGCAAGCAGGCCCGTATCTCCGGAACCATAAATGATAGCCGTCCCATATTTTAACCAGTTGTGGGGTAGCTCTTCCCATGCCTACCCCCAAATGTGGGGTTTCTGTGACCTCTGGTCATCGAGCTACAACCCCCCAAATTCGATCTTAGAAAAAAAAAAATCTTACAAAAAAAAAAAAAAAAAATTTTTTTTTTTTTTTTTTTTTGGGCAAATGGGCCTATCTTGAGAAAGGGGCCTGGAGCTGCAGCTCCATCAGCCCCATTGTTAATCCGGCCCTGTACCTGTAGCATAAAGTGTGCTGTAAGGGTTTACACCCACCTAAAAGATTTCAGTTTGTTTTAAAATTGAGTTGTACAGTTTGTAGGTCACATGAAAGGTGGAAAAAGTACTGAAATGATTTATCTTCGTCTAGTTTTTTAAAATTTTTACATTTTAACAGACTTTTTAAATCCACTGTATCTGTAATGAATTCAATGCAATGTTTTAATAGGATGCTATGTTTATTACAGTATAGTATGTCGTTTAGTTTTAATTTATGTTATTGTATGTATTAATTTGTTGTTAATAATTGTATTAATAATTTGTAATAATTTGTATTAATTTGTTTAGTGGTGACTAATTTTTTATTTATTTTTTTGTTTTTACTTTTGTTGTTTATTAGCTAGATTCACATAGGGCGGCGTATATTTGAGCCGGCGTAGCGTATCGTATTTACGCTACGCCACCGTAAGTTAGAGAGGCAAGTGCTGTATTCACAAAGCACTTACGTCCTAAGTTACGGCGGCGTAGCATAAATGTGCCGGCCTAAGCGCGCCTAATTCAAATTGTGAAGAGGTGGGCTTGTTTTATGCAAATGAATCGTGACCCGACGTGATTGACGTTTTTTACGAACGGCGCATGCGCCGTCTGTGGACATATCCCAGTGCGCATGCTCCAAATTACGCCGCAAAGACTTATTGGTTTCGACGTGAACGTAAATTACGCCCAGCCCCATTCAAAGACGACTTACGCAAACGACGTAAAAATTTTAAAATTCGACGCGGGACCGACGTCCATACTTAACATTGGCTAGGCCAGCTTTTTGTTGGACTTTCTTTACGCCTGAAAACGCCTTACGTAAACGGCGTATCTTTACTTCGACGGGCAAGCGTACGTTCGTGAATAGGCGTATCTCGCTGATTTACGCATTCTAGGCGTAAATCAGTGTACACGCCCCTAGCGGCCGGCGTAAATAGTCAGCTAAGATACGACGGCGTAGGAGGTCGTATCTTAGCTACATTTAAGTGTTTCTCAATTTGAGAATACACTTAAATGTTCCTCTCTGAATCTGGCTAATTGTATTTTCGCTTTGCTCCTTGTTGAGTATAATTGTATCTTAATAATTTCCCTTTGGAATTAATAAAGTATTCTGAATCTATCTATCTATCTATCTATCTATCTATCTATCTATCTATCTATCTATCTATCTATCTATCTATCTGTATATCTATCTATCTATCTATCTATCTATCTATCTATCTATCTATCTGTATCTATCTATCTGTATATCTATCTATCTATCTGTATATCTATCTATCTATCTATCTATCTATCTATCTATCTATCTATCTATCTATCTATCTATCTATCTGTATATATCTATCTGTATATCTATCTATCTATCTATCTGTATATCTGTATATCTATCTATCTATCTATCTATCTATCTATCTATCTATCTATCTATATTATTAACAGTGTCACAGACAGAGCTTTTTTTCTCAGAAAATAGGTGCAGGAACTCAACCACGACATCGTTCAGATTTCACAAACACTAGAAGGGTCTTAAAGGGGCATTAAATACCAGGATTGCATAACATACAGAGTGCAGAGTTTAGGGGGGTTACACACAGAGTGCAGAGCTGTCACTTGTAAACACAAAACCCAGACTTCTGTGTTTACAAGTGATTGTGGTGGACAGGCACCAAAGCGTCTGAGCCAAAGGTGGTGGAACTGAGTTCCCCCAAGTTCCCCCTGAAAAAAAGCCCTGGTCACAGAACATTACCATGTAAACAGTAAAGGAATCAGAGTCAGCATTAAAATTGTACAATATTAGAAATGTCCTATCTTTCATGTATTTTCTACAAAAATGAAATGTTTTGCAGACATACATCGTATGTTTTTCAGCTTCATTTTCTGCATTTTTCAACAGCACAATTTTCCTTGTTAATGTTTAACATACCAGAGAGTTGTTTAGTGCTAATATGGCGTAAAGTGCGGCGACACGGAGAGCAATTATTTCCATGTTCCTACAGACAGGCTCCCGATCGGAGGTTCTATCTCTTCCATAGGTATTATTACTGACATGAAGCTCACAAGTTCTCTTGGCAAGTTGTGTAAATAAGTGATACGGCTGTTTGGCTGGTGGCGGCGGCAGTGAACAGGTGGGCCCGTGGGTGTTCTTACATAATTGTATTTATTATCAGACATCTCCTGATTTTATTTCCCCCAAACTATCGATGTGAGAGATTATTATCAAGCCGCTTCTTCACTTCTGCTGCCGCTAAGATTGACACATGGAGCGAAGGAAGATTTTTATTAACTCTGGTTTTTGCTAAAGTAGTAACTTGTATAGGACTGTATTTCTAGCCTTGTCTCCTTATAAAACAGGAGCTGCCTGGCTGTCATGTGAGTTCAACAGCTTCAACACATCCTGAGCCACTGAGAAAGTATGGTGACTAGGGGCAAGCAGAACTGACTGTTTTGTCATTAAAGTTAACCACTTGCTTACTGGGCACTTATATCCCCTTCCTGCCCAAGCCAATTTTCAGCTTTCGGCACTGTCACACTTTGAATGACAATTACTCAGTCATGCAACACTACCAGAACCGATCCGCCCTATACTCTCACTAAGCAAGCTGCGTAGGGCCCCACAAATTACTCGAGGCCCTGCCTCCCCCTCGTGGATGCAGGGGCGGCGGCGTGGAATGGGAGTTCTTCACCCAGCGATCGTGGAGGGGAAGAGAGAGAGAGAGCCGCCCGGATGTTTAGATCGCAGCGATAACAGTTTTCATTTCAATTGCCGTGTTCCCCGCCGCTTGCTGTCAGAGACAGCCCCTCCTCCTGGTCCCGGGACTTTGATAGATAGATCACCCGTCCAATCCTGGTGACAGGTGATCTGTCAATCAAAGTTCCCCGGCCAGGGGGGCAGGACTGTATATGACGTTGAGCGGCGGGAACATGGCAATTGAAATGAAAGCTGTTATCGCTGTGTTCCCTGCACTGCGCTCTGATCATCTAGGCGGCTCTCCTGTTCCTCTCCTTTCCTCCCCTGCACAGGTAGGCTGAATGGTGGGCACTGGGCACAAGACTGCATTGGTGGGCACAAGGCTGCATCATGGTGGGCACTGAGCACAAGGCTGCATTTGGTCGGCACAAGGCTGCATTTGGTGGGCACTGGGCAAAAGGCTGCATGGTGGTGCATGGTGTGCACCAGGCACACAGCTGCATGGTGGGCACAAGACTGCATGGTGGGCACTGGGCACAAGGCTGCCTTTGGTGGGCACAAGGCTGCATTTGGTGGGCACAAGACTGCATGGTGTGCACTGATCACAAGGCTGCATGGCGTGCACTGATCACAAGACTTCATGGTGTGCACTGGGCACAAGACTGCATGGTGTGCACTGGGCACAAGACTGCATGGTGTGCACTGATCACAAGGCTGCATGGCGTGCACTGGGCACAAGGCTTCATGGTGTGCACTGGGCACAAGACTGCATGGTGTGCACTGATCACAAGGCTGCATGGCGTGCACTGGGCACAAGGCTTCATGGTGTGCACTGGGCACAAGACTGCATGGTGTGCACTGATCACAAGGCTGCATGGCATGCACTGGGCACAAGGCTTCATGGTGTGCACTGATCACAAGGCTGCATGGCGTGCACTGGGCACAAGGCTAATGGTTTACATAGCTCACGGCATTACGGGTCAGGTAGAGGTCCCCTTAGAAGAATTTTGCTTAGGGCCTCAGGGAGGTCAGGATCGGCACTGAACGCTATGTATGAACACACTAAATATTACATGTTTATAATTTTTCTAACGCACATAAAGCTTTCTTTTGGTGGTATTTAATCACCACTGGGTTTTTTATTTTTGCTTAAAGGGGTTGTAAAGGTAAAACATTTTTCCCCTAAATAGCTTCCTTTACCTTAGTGCAGTCCTCCTTCACTTACCTCATCCTTCCATTGTGCTTTTAAATGTCCTTATTTTTTCTGAGAAATCCTCACTTCCTGTTCTTCTGTCTGTAACTCCACACAGTAATGTGAGGCTTTCTCCCTGGTGTGGAGTGTCGTGCTGGCCCCCTCCCTTGAGGGGGCGAGCCGGAGAGTCAGAACGCTCTCTACATTGCAGATAAAGAAAGGAGCTGTGTGTTAGTTGGCATCCTGACACTGAGGGCATACCATTCCTAGGTGGAGGCGGGGACACATACTCCTAGTCACCTGTCCTCCATCTACTCATTAGTATTTGTATGCCTCCTATTGAGGAAACTATATCAGTTTAGTTAGGACTACAGAAACGCAGAGAGCCGTGAAGTGGCCTGTAGCTCATCCATGCATTTGCAAATGTGTGCAACCAATCCTCTGCTTTTAACATACAGATAGACAGTTGAATTTGGCTTGCTGTTTGGGTGGTAAGTTTGAGCTTGGTTATCACGCATTTATTACTTTACTACTGTTTGCATCAAATTGCATCTCATTTAAAGTCCCAACTTCTTTTCTTTTTCCAATTTCGGGGATGGAGGCATGTGCTGGTGTGGCAGTCTATATGCCTCATTCAAAGTGCCCAACCATGTTCTATGTCATGCCCTCAACATGGGGGGGTCGGGTGCTCTGGGGCAGGGGGGTGCACTGCGGGCCCCCCCCCCACCCCAGAGCACCCTGTCCCCATGTTGATAAGGACAGGGCCTCTTCCCGACAACCCTGGCCGTTGGTTGTCGGGGTCTGAGGGTGGGGGGCTTATCGAAATCTGGGAGCCCCGCAGTGCGCCCCCCTGCCCCAGAGCACCCGACCCCCCCATGTTGAGGGCATGCAGCCTGGTACGGCTCAGGAGGGGGGGCGCTCGCTCGTCCCCACTCCCTTCCTGGCCGGCAGGGTAGCGTGCTTTGGATACGGGTCTGGTATGGATTGTAGGGGGACCCCCTACGTCGGTTTTTCGGCGTAGGGGGGTATCCTCTACAACCCATACCAGACCTAAGGGCCTGGTATGCTCCTGGGGGGGGAACCCATGCCAGTTTTTTATTTAAAAATTGGCGTGGAGTTCTCCCTCTCAGGGATGCATACCAAATGCCGACGCTAGAATTGGCGGGAATCCAAGTCGGATCTCCCGTCGCTTCTATGACGGCTTTGTCTCCATTGCGGCTGGCCAGCTCGGCGCTGGCTCCCGCGATGGGGCTCGTAGGTGGTCAATCTCGCCGAGAAAGGGAGCGAGATTGACACAATATCGCGGTCACCCACTGTATGTAACACTTCTGAAATCGCATCTCCATCCCTTAGTTAATGTTAAAGGAAAAAGTGGCGTTGGGACTTTATATGAGGCATGTGGTTTGCACCACCACAGGCCTCCATCCCTAAAAGGGTTTAAAAAAAATGGACGGTTGGGACTTTAAATGAGATGCGATTAGCAAAATGCGATTAAGTATACATATGGAAAATACCAAAATTCTTACCATAATAACCAGGCTCAAAAATACCAAACCAAAGAAGCACTAAACCAAATTAATCTGCTGTGTGCCGCAAAAATGTTCGGGTTTGGATTGAAGAAAAGGTGGCAACCCTAAGTGGGTACAGTGTACCTGGACAGGCCTCTCACATCGAACCTCTGATGAAGTCACGTGACGTGACGTAACGCGTAAGGTTAGACGTGACCGGAAGTGACGCGATACCCTGACCACCCTGTGGCCACGCTGTAGTCATCATTCGGCTATAGCGTGGTCAGCAAGTGGTTAAGTAAGGGAAACCGGCAGCGAAGCCTTGTGGCTTCATCCAATTTAACCTGTGTTGGTGTACCTGTGTCAGTGTCTATAATTATTTCCCATATCCCTGTATTGGTTCTTTAAGGTACACGTTCAAGAGTGTTTTAAAAATATCAATACTCCCTGCTGACATCACCAATTGTGGAAGAGCGTTCCACATCCTTTTGACCCTGACAGTGAAAAACCCCCTGTGCAACTTAAGGCTAAATGGCTTTTCTTCCAATCTCATTGTGTGGCCCTGTGTCCTCTTACATGCCCTGAGACTGAATAGTTTTTTTCCTACACTGGGGTCACCATTGAGGTATTTGTAAATTGCCTACCACGTCCCCTCTGAAGCGTTTCTTCTTCTTTAGGTCCCCCAATCCCTCTATTCATTTTGTTGCCCTCCTTTTGGACTCCAGCTCCAGCACATCCCTTCCAGAAAGGCTGAAGCCTCGTACACACGACTGAGAAACTCGACGGGCGAAACACATCATTTTGCTCGTCGAGTTCCTTGTGAAGCCGTCGAGAAACTCGACAAGCCAATTTTCTCCATTTTTGGCTTGTCGAGTTTCTCGACAGTTTCCTCGACGAAAATGTACACACGACCGGTTTCCTCGGCAAAAAATATCTCCCAGCAAGTTTCTTGCTGGTTTTTGCCGAGAAACTCGGTCGTGTGTACGAGGCCTGACAGTGTTTGTAGGCATTCATTCACAGAACTCTGTGAATGAATGACGCTGCCGCGTGGGAGAAGCTCTGCATGGCCGCACTCTTTTCAAACTATGACAGTGGGTGTGGGCACAAGGGAGCAGGAGAGGAATTGGAGGGAGGCTGCAGGAGTGGGAACATGTTACATGTTCCAACATAAAAACGGGTGGAACATGTAACTTTTTCTAAAAATCCAAATGTCCTCAGTCAATACTTTGTAGAACCACCTTTCGCTGCATTTACAGCTGCAGGTCTTTTTGGGTATGTC
Organism: Rana temporaria; assembly: GCF_905171775.1. NCBI lineage: Eukaryota > Metazoa > Chordata > Amphibia > Anura > Ranidae > Rana > Rana temporaria. The sequence continues at coordinate 366,676,534 of NC_053491.1, forward strand.
TCTCACTCCTTATGCTGCAAGTACTCTCTGCCGTCAGCCGTGATGGGAGGATCCTCTGCACATGGGACAATCTAAATGATTTGGGGGAAAGTAAAAAAGATTGTCCTGTTTTTTCAGTCAATAGGCTTGTTGTGGATCTGTGGCCTCTGGAAATGTTGCTACTGCTTTCTAATGCCTGGTACACACGATAAGATTATCAGACGAATGATCATCCATTTTCTTTGCATGGTAGTCTCATATCGAAAATGAAGGGATTATTAGGTTAGGAAAATTCTCAAACGACAGAATAAAAATTCAGAAGTTATGTCATGTGTTGTAAAGTATTTGTATTGGATTTTCGAACGACAACTGTACTGATTAACCCCCCTGGCGGTATTCCAGAGTCTGACTCTGGGTTAGATTTTTGTGCTAGGATCGGTAACCCCGAGTCAGACTCGGGCTCGCCTCGCTGGATCCACAGGCAGTGTTTACTTACCTTGTCCCTGGATCCAGCGATGCCACCGCGCTGTGTGAGCGAGCGGGACCTCGCTTGATTCACACAGCGTCCTCCTGTGCTGCCGATCTCCGTTCCCTGTGACGTTACGACGCACGGGAGCGGAGAACGGCGCCAAATTCAAAAACTTAAACAAACACATTACATACAGTATACTGTAATCTTATAGATTACAGTACTGTATGTAAAAAATACACACACACCCCCCTTTGTCCCTAGTGGTCTGCCCAGTGCCCTACATGCACTTTTATATAATAAAAACGGTTCTTTCTGCCTGGAAACTGTAGATTGTCCATAGCAACGAAAAGTGTCTTTTTATGTCAAAAATGGTTTTAGAGCAGCTAGAAAACAGTGATAATAAATTATAATCACTTGCAGAATTGTGCGATAGCGATTTGTGGGGAAATTCGTCATAAAAAAATAAAAGTAATGACAGCGACAATTCTGCAACTGAGCAAATTTCAGTGATTTTGAGTTGATTACATTATTGAATAATTTTTATTATAATTATATTATTATTTGTTATAATTATTTATAATTATTTATTATATTATAATTTATCATTTTGTTTTTTAAAAAATGTCATACCCGGGATGCCTACAAGACTCTTGTTTGGTCAGATTTAAGTGAGTTATTCCTAAAAATTACAGGCCTACAATATAAAACGCCAAATTTCCTTGCAAATAATTGTACCGCTTTCAGCACCTTTTTTCTGAAAGAATCATACCGCCAGGGAGGTTAAACAAAAAGAAAATGTTTCTTGCTTGTCCCATCGGATAATTTTGCACGACTTGTCGTCATCAGCTCTCAAAAGCTGTGTATTAATGATCAGATTATCGTACGATCGCTTTGAAAGTGGTATTTTTTGTGCGATTTTATGATCGTGTGTACGGGCCATTACTCTTCGTCATTTTGCAGTTGTGTTTGTTTTCCATGTTTATTGTTTTTCTCAGGGCCGTGGATGAAGGCCATTGCTCACCACCAACTCCATGTCCAGCATGGCCCAGGGACTCGGACGGGGTCAGTCATTTCAAGAGGAGCCGAGCCAGATGACGAAGATAATGGAGCAGCCTTGGCCGTGGCAGAAGGTCACTTCTCTCCTTCCCGCCTGATTAATCCACGTTTACACATTGTATCATCTCCGCTTCGATTCTCCACTTTGGAACTGAAACTATGAGACACACAGAGAGAAGAGAAGGTTCCGCTGCTCTTATATTATTTCCAACATTAACTCTTTCACAGACAGAGACAGACGTCCTCTATCTTATGGAGTGTGCAGAAGTAAGCATTGGGGATTTTGCAGCCGCCATGTCGCAGTTGGAGTATTCAACAAAGTATTCACTGGTACCAGTTTGCCTATTTATGAAGCTGCTCCTTTAAAGTTTATGTCTACAGTCATCACAGGATGACATGGCCTCCCCGGTAGCACAGTCAGCAGATTTAAAAACTGGGAAAACATATTGACTCGAGTATAAGCCTAGGGTGGGAAATGCAGCAGCTACTGTAAGTGGAAAAGAGGGTCAACAGTGCCCATCTGCAGCCTCACTGTGCCCATTTACAGCCTCACTGTGCCCATTTTCAACTTCACTGCGCCAATTTGCAGCCTCTCTGTGCCCATTTTCAGCCTCACTGTGCCCATTTGCAGCCTCACTGTGCCCATTTGCAGCCTCACTGTATCCATCTGCATGCCTCAATGTGCCAATCTTGATGCCTCATTGATCCCATCTGCATGCCTCACTGTACCCATCTGCATGCCTCATGTACCTGATCTCCCACTGTGTCGTGCAGTCTTAACTACAGTCGGCGGCCATCCAGTATAACGAACCACCGCCTCCTCCTCATCCGTGATAGACGGAACAGTGATTCAGTTTCCCAGCAGTGAGTCAGTGTTCAGTGTTACGTTTATCACGGACGAGGATGAGGAGGAGGCGGGGATTTGTTACACTGGTTGGCCGCCTACTGACTGCATGACACAATGGGAGACTCGAGCATAAGCCGAGGGGGGGCTTATACTCGAGTATATGCGGTATATTCACAAAGCCGAATAGCGGCGGGCGGCTGCTGGCAAGAATCGGTTGATTCTCACCGGCGGTTGTAAACGCTGCCTGCAAAGAGTGTGTGACCCGCAGCAGCTGTAAGATTTGTATGCTGTAAAAATTAATGGGCAGCGAAAAGTATTCATACCCTTGAAATTTTCCACATTTTCCATGTTCACATGTTACAACCAAAAAACCTAAATGTATTTTATTGGGATTTTATGTGATAGACCAACACAAAGTAGCACATAATTGTGAAATGAAAGGAAAATTATAAATGGTTTTCAATTTTTTTTTACAAGTAAATATGTGAAAAGTGTGGTGTGCATTTGTATTCAGCCCCCCTGAGTCAATACTTTGTAGAACCACCTTTCACTGCAATTACAGCTCCAAGTCTTTTTGGGGATGTCTCTACCAGCTTTGCGCATCTAGAGAGTGACATTTCTGCCCATTCTTCTTTGCAAAATAGCTCAAGCTCTGTCATATTGAATGGAGAGCGTCTGTGAACAGCAATTTTCAAGTTTTGCCACAGATTCTCAATTGGATTTAGGTCTGGACTTTGACTGGGCCATTCTAACACATGAATATGCTTTGATCTAAACCATTCCATTGTAGCTCTTAATGTATGTTTAGGGTCATTGTCTTGCTGCAAAGTGAACCTCTGCCCAGGGCCTTTTTTAATATTGATTGGACCCTGGGCAAATTCCATGCAGCTTCACTCTCCACCTGCTCTGAGACATACAATAAATAGCAGCTAGAATCAAAATCAAAATCAGTATACTGAATCAGATCAGGCAGTGATTGCGATTGGTTGCCAGAGGTAACAGTCAGGGGCGGACTTACCATTGGGCTTGACTGGGCTCAAGCCCATGGGCCCAGCCCAATAGGGGGCCCCGGGAGGAGGAAGCAGGAAGAGCCATGCCGCTGCTGAAGAAGAGGTAAGAAGTCCTCTTCACCCCCCCCCCCGCTCAACAACTATGATCAGCGGCACCCCCCCCACCGCGCAACAACTTCGGTCAGCTTAGATCGGCGACCCCCCCGCTCAACAACTCTGATCGGCGGCACTCCCCCACCGCGCAACAACTTCGGTCAGCTTAGATCGGTGACCCCCCCGCTCAACAACTCGGATCAGTGGCAGCTCACCCTCGGCTCAACAACTTCGATCATATTCGATCTCGGCGGCTCCCCCCCACTGCTCAACAACTTCGACCCCCCCCCGCTTCTCTGCCCCAAGGGGCCCCTCAATCAACACTCAAGCCCAGGGGCCCCCACCACCCTAAGTCCAGCCCTGGTTACAGTGTATCATTACCACTCACTGGGGTTGATTTACTAAATGCACTCTGCAAGTGCAGTTGCTCCATAGCTTAGTAAATGAGCAGAAACTCTGCTGACTTTCAATTCATTTTTTTTCCTTGCACGTGATTGGGTATTCTTTGCAAAGTTACCTAATTTTCTAAGCTCTGGAGCAACTGCACTTGCAGAGGGCAACTGCACTTTGCATAGTGCATTGTCTTTTTGCCTTTAGTAAATCAACCCCACTGACTGGCTACTAGAGGTTACAGCACACATTGTGGCTCACTAATTTACACCAACCACCAGTGTAAGGGGGAATATACAATGACCTCCATGTAAGGGAGAATTTACACTGACAACCATTGTCGAGGAGATTTGTACTGCCCACGAATGTAAGATGACACTTCTACACCAACCACCAATGTTAGGGGGGATTTACACTGACCACCAATATAAAGGGGGATTTACACTGACCACCAGTGTAAGCGCAATTCTGCACTTACCACTAATATAAAGGGAAATGTACACTGATCACCAATGAAATGAAGATTTTACACTGGCAAACAATGTAAAAGGGGATTTTACATCAACATCAATAAAGGGGGATTTATACACTGGCCACCAATGTAAGGGGGATTTACACTCACCACCAATTTAAATGGGGCTTCTACATGGACCACTAATGCAAGGGAGGATTCTAAACTGAATACAAATGCAAATTTGGATTTTTTTTTAAGCGATTACCAATACAAAGAGGAGTTTCTACACTGGCCACTAAACTAAATGTAAGGAAGGATTTACACTGACCACCAATGTAAGGTGCAGATTACCTAACTTTGCAGAACAGGCTGATGTTAGGCTTAATAACCACAGTTGTAGGCAAGAATTTCTTACATGCCCCTTTACCTCCCCAGTGGGCAGCATTCAGCAGAAGTGGTCGTGAATATGACCCCAGGGGTGCATGCTATACATATGAATGCTGCTTCTATTTGCATATCAATGGTCTTGGTCCATGGCTATTTACGTATTAATGCCACATCAATGCAGATTATTTACACGTAAACACGGGGGCTGCAGGTGAGTCATCTGTACACGGCAATAGGGCACAGCTGGGCAGCATTCGTAACAGAACTTCAAACTGAGATATCAGGACACAGCACGGGACTAAAACTTCAAGGGACAAGGGAATTTAAACTGGGATAGTTGGCAAGTATAAAGCAGCTGCTTTGGGCCCCACAACAATGATGGGGCCCAGGGCAGCTGTCCCTTTTGCTTTGCCTTAAACATGGCCCTGCCTTTTGCAGACTTTAACAGGTTTTCTTCTAAGATTACCCTGTATTTGGCTCCATCCATCTTCCCTTCAACTCTGACCAGCTTCCCTGTTCCTGCTGAATGGTTTCACAATGGGGATGGTGTATTCAGGGTGATGTGCAGTGTTAGTTTTCCACTACAAATAGCATTTTGCTTTTAGGCCAAAAAAAGTAAAATTTGGGTTTCATTTGACCAGAGCACCTTCTTCCACATGGCTTCTTGCACACGGGACTTCTTATGGCTTTCTATCAGCAATGACTTTCTTCTTGCCACTCTTCCATAAAGATTTGTAGTGTGCACGATAATAGTTGTCCTGTCTACAGATTCTTCCACCTGAGCTGTGGATCTTTGCAGCTCCTCCAAAGTTAAAATGGGTCTCTTGGCTGCTTCTCTGATTAATGCTCTCCTTCCCCGGCCAGTCATTTTAGGTGGACGGCCATGTCTTCGTAGGTTTGCAGTTGAGCCATACTCTTTCCATTTTCGGATGATGGATTGAGATGTTAAAAGCTTAGGATTTTTTTTATAACCTAACCCTGCTTTAAACTTCTCCACAACTTTATCCTTGACCTGTCTGGTGTGTTCCTTGGCCTTCATGGTGCTGTTTGTTCACTTAGGTTCTCTAAAAAAACTTCTGAGGGCTTCACAGAACAGATGTATTCTGTATACAGAAAATAAATTACACACAGGTGGGCTCCATTTACTAATTAGGGAACTTTTGAAGGTAATTGGTTCCACTAGATTTTAGTTAGGGGTATCAGAGTAAGAGCCGGTTCACACTGGGGCGGCGCGACTTTGGGGGCGACTCCTCAAGGCGTCCTGAAGACGACTTCAGAGGCGACTTGAAAAATGACTTCTGTATAGAAGTCAATGCAAGTCGCTCCGAGTCGCGCCAAAAGTATTACAAGAACCTTTTTCTAAATTGGAGAGACTTGCGTCGCACCTATTAGAACGATTCTATTGAATAGAATGGGAGGTGACTTGTCAGGCGACTGAGTCGCCTGATGAGTCGCCCCAGTGTGAACCGGCTCTTAAGGGGGCTGATTAAAAATGCACGCCACACTTTTTTTACATATTTGTAAATAATGTTGAAAAACGTTTATCTTTTTCCTTCCACTTTACAATTATGTGCCACTTTGTATTAGTCTTTCACAAAAAATAAATAAAATAAATTTACGTTTTTGGTTGTAACATTAAAAAAGGTGGAAAATTTCAAGAGGTATGAATACTTTTTCAAGGCACTGTAACAGCTCATGTGAATAGAGCATCCAAGTTACCCTGAATGAAGACAGAATGGCCCGGATTTAGATACAATTGCGTATCTATCGGCGGGCGTAACGTATCTCAGATACATTACGCCGCCGTAACTTAGGGCGCAAGTTCCGTATTCAGAAAGAACTTTCTCCCTAAGTTACGGCAGCGTAGTGTAAATGTGTCGGCGTAAGCCCGCCTAATTCAAATGTGGGTGATGTGGGCGTGTTTTATTTAAATTACTTGTGACCCCACGTATTTTACATTTTTTACGAACGGCGCATGCGCCGTCCGTGAACGTTTCCAAGTGCGCATGCTCCAAATTACGCCGCAAACTGTCAATGCTTTCGACGTGAACGTAACTTACGTACAGCCCTATTCGCGAACGACTTATGTAAACAACGTAAAATACGACGCTGTTTGTGTGTTTCTGACGTCCATACCTAACATGACTTACCCCTGCTTTATGAGGGGTAACTTTACGCCGGAAAAAGCCTTATGCAAACGACGTAAAAAAATGCGCCGGGCGGACATACGTTTCAGAATCGGCGTATCTACCTAATTTGCATATTCCTTGCGTAAATCTACGGAAGCGCCACCTAGCGGCCAGCGTAAATATGCAGCCTAAGATACGACGGTGTAAGAGACTTACGCCGGTCGGATCTTAGGGAAATCTATCCGTAACTGATTCTACGAATCAGGCGCATAGATACAACCCCGCACACTCAGAGTTACGACGGCGTATCCGGAGATACGCCGTCGTAACTCGTCTCTGAATCCGGGCCATTGTGTCTAGGGTCGCACACAAACTGGCCACAGTTACTTGGCCAGTTTGTATGCGGCCATAGCACAGTGTTTAGCTGCCTCTGAACTGAGTGAACTATTCGCAGATATGCGCCCAGATATGCCTTACATGTATGTTTTTCCCATAAAAGGCTCACTCCAGCTAAAACTGATATTTCAGTGTTTGATGGATACTGGAGGGTTGAACATCTGTCATGCAGGGGCACTGTGCAGTGTTTCTGGGTCTGTACACCTGCTGTGACCATTATGAGGGGTTCTCATCATCCCTGTGCTGAGTTCCTAGGTCTGCACATCTGCTGTGCCCCTTATTAGGGGTTCCCACAATACCTGTGCTATGTTCCCAGAACTGTACACCTGCTGTGCCCATTCTGAGGGGTTCCCACGATCCCTGTGCCAAGTTCACGGTTCTGCATATGTGCTATGGCAAATATGAGGGATTCCCACCGTCACTGCACTGAGTTCCTAGGTCTGCACACCTATTGTGCCCATTATGAGGGACTCTCACAATGCCTTTGTTACTTTCCTGCTTTGCCCATTATGAGGGGTTTCCACCATCTCTGTGCTGAGTTCCTCAGCCTGCACACCTGTTAGGTTCCAATTATTCCTCCGCTAAGTTCCCAGGTCTGTTAATTTTGCTGCGCCCATTGTGAAAGGCTATGGTAGAGATAGCTCACCGCCTCAGTCCAGGTGATATTTGGCAAGCCTACAGGCTCTACCAACTGAAATAATTTCAAGTAGATCTCCAGCTCTGTTATGTCACCATAGCTTTGTGCAATTAAAAAGATTCCTTTTGCTCTCTGAAAATAGAGAATAGCTGCATGACTAAGTAATATTTCCCAGCATGCTGGACATTTATCCAGCTGGCCCCTGACACTGCAGCAGTGCCTTCACCTCTATCAATGCCTGATATAGCCAGCACAAGCAAGCCCTCATACCGCCATGCTTCACTCCAGCATGCCAACCGCGCAGGTGTTTTCTGCTCTCTCCGAACATCTATTTGCCTTTTACTAATCTTTGTTTTTCTCTCCATTATCCTGGAGAAAAGTACAATGGTGGATGTGAGAGCGTGGCGCGCGCAGACAATGCACAATGCACAGTTCAGCTGGTGTCATTGTGATTAGTGTTTATCATGGAGATAATGTACAACGAGTCAGAACAACTGACATAAGGCGTTTTCTCAAGTACTAATTCAAGACCTGAAGCGTTCCGGGGTTACCATGGCGACGCCGGCTATTTCGGCCTTGAATAAACACGCGCCGCTGAGCCCCCTGCGCTCCACTGTTAGTGACAATTCCAGCTGGTAATAAAGACTTTGTGATACGGGAATTTATCCGGAAATAGCAGACGTACAATGCGTTCGCTGGCTTAGGCTCACTCAGCGAGATTCACGAGCTGAAAGACAGGTGAAAACTATTACTTACACCGCGAAAAACCAACATGGGGGGGTCACAAACTTCTGTCCCATCTGCATAGAGAAAAAATGAATTGTCAGCTAGTTATCTGCTCGCATGTTCATCGCTGTCTGCAGATTTTGCTTTAAGGCTTTTAAAGCTGTATTTAACTCAACTTTCTAACTTTGTTCTACAGGTAAGCTTATAATAAGTCTTACCTGTAGGTTCCTTAGAAACTATTTAAACCGGCGCCGTAGCAGATAGAGATGTCGGCTTTGGTTGATGATGTCACTCGTGCATGCGCAGTAGCTGTGCATTCACGGCACACTGCCTGAGAAAAAGTGCCGCGTTGCATTGATGAGTCCTGGGAATGACGCGATTGCGGCCTGGCCATTCAAGTGGCTGGAAAGCGATCACGGAAGGAAGACCGGGTGCAAATTGAACCACAGGGAGCAGTAACCGATCAGTGCTGGAGGATTTTGTTTGAAAGGTAAGTCTTTCATAATGTGCTAGTCTGTGGCACAGACTAGCACATTATGGTATAAACCACCTGGGACTTGTTTAAAAATAAACAAATAAATCAGAGTTTAAAGGGGTTGTAGAGGTACAATTTGTTTTCCCTAAATAGCTTCCTTTACCTTAGTGCAGTCCTCCTTCACTTACCTCATCCTTCCATTTTGCTTTTAAATGTCCTTATTTATTTGGAGAAATCCTCACTTCCTGTTCTTCTGTCTGTAACTCCACACAGTAATGTGAGGCTTTCTCCCTGGTGTGGAGTGTCGTGCTAGCCCCCTCCCTTGGACTACAGGAGAGTCAGGATGCCCACTAACACACAGCTCCTTTCTCAATCTGCAACGTAGAGAGCATCCTGACTCTCCTGTAGTCCAAGGGAGGGGGCAAGCACAACACTCTACACCAGGGAGAAAGCCTCACATTACTATGTGGAGTTACAGACAGAAGAACAGGAAGTGAGGATTTCTCAGAAGAAATAAGGACATTTAAAAGCAAAATCGAAGAATGAGGTAAGTAAAGGAGGACTGCACTAAGGTGAAGGAAGCTATTTAGGGAAAAATATTGTACCTTTACAACCCCTTTAATACCACTTTAATGAAGCACCCAGCAGCATTAAAGGGAACTCGTTTAATGAAAGAAGCTTATACTTTTCCCTCCTACTACTTTGGCCGTCTGACGCTGCCCTGATGAAGAGAAATAGCCATCGGAAATTTGTTCAATAATCAAGTTCTGGTCTCCAGGTTCCCCTTGTGGGTCAGTGGTTCCGTCTGTAAGGACATCATAGGGGTTGGCAGGAGGAACCACTGAGCCCATTTTATCATGCCTTACTGCAACTCCGGTGGTGTGAACAAAGCCCCTAAGAGTTCTGATAATAATAATAATATGTACACTTTTTATAGGGATGAATGAGAGGATTATTTTGAGCTTGATTTTGATACAATCTGACTGAATTCACGTTCGCCAATATTTTGGCAAAAGTTTAAAAAAGAAAGTTCCCTTTTAAGACTAGGAGTGTGCAGTGCTCTATTAGCGGGACCTTGGCATCGTGGGACATGGTTCTGTTGGTACACAAATCGCTATGACAGCAATGAGATGGCAATCACATTACTTTGTTTATAAACAGAATGTTAAGGTTATTGTTAAAGTGGTTGTAAACTTGTTTTTATAACTTTTACCTAGAGGTAAGCCTATAATAAGGCTTACCTGTAGGTATAAAGAATATCTCCTAAACCTGTACGGTTTAGGAGATATTCCCCCCGCAATGCGCCACTGATTGCAGTGGCGCATGCGCAGCGGGGATCCTCGGCTAAAGGACCGGCAGCCGCTGGACCTTGCCGAGTTGAAGTCTCCTGCGCGCATGCGCGGGAGTGACGTCATCGCCGCTCCAGCCAATCACAGCGCTGGAGCGGCGATACCCGGAAGACACGCCGAGTCAAGATGATATCTCGCTCGGCGTGGACCAGGTAAGTTCCCTACACCTCGTTTTGAGGTAAGTATTTCATAATGAGCTAATATGCGGTGCATACTAGCTCATTATGGCTTTTGCTTTTTAGGTGAACAAAAAAAAATTTGTGGGCTTACAACCGCTTTAAGCAGGCCATAGACCAGTCATGTCGAACCTTGACACCCCAAATGTTTTGGAACTACATTTTCCATGATATCTCATGCACTCTGCAGTATAGTTAAGCATCATGGGAAATATAGTTCCAAAACATTAGTCAGGGGTGTTTTATAGCTTGAAAAATAACCCAGAACTAGTAGGTTTTGAGAGGAGTTTTTCAGCTATAAAAATGCTCAAACTTAGAAAAAATATGAAAACAGCATATAAAAGCAGAAAAACACAGCTCTTTGGCGTTTTTCAGTGTTTTTGAGCAATAAGCTTTTATGGGAGTATAGATTTGCTTAAAAAAAGCTAAAAAACGTTACTATTAAAAAGCGATGAAAAACGCTGAAAAACTCACTCTACAGCTAACGCTACTGGCTTTTTTTTATAACCTCCAGTGTGCATGAGACTTTAGTGTTACCATTAGGGATAGGTTTAGTAATAAAGTTAGGGTTACCATTAGTGATAGGTTTAGTAAGAGGGTTAGGGTTACCATTTGGGATAGGTTTAGTAATAGAGTTAGGGTTACCATTTGGGATAGGTTTAGTAATTAGGTTAGGGTTACCATTAGAGATAAGTTTAGTAATAGAGTTAGGGTTACCATTAGAGATAGGTTTAGTAATAGAGTTAGGGTTACCATTAGAGACAGGTTCATTAATAGGGTTAGCGTTACTATTTGGGATAGGTTTAGTAATAGGGTTAGGGTTACCATTAGAGACAGGTTCAGTAATAGGGTTAGTGTTACTATTTGGGATAGGTTTAGTAATAGGGTTAGGGTTACCATTAGCAATAGATTTAGTAATAGAGTTAGGGTTACCATTTGGGATAGGTTTAGTAATAGATTTAGGGTTACCATTAGAGATAGGTTTATTAATATAGTTAGGGTTACCATTTGAGACAGTATTATGGTTAGCATTGGATTAAAATTAGGGATAGAGTTAGGGGTACAGTTGGGGTTGCCATTAATGATAGTGTTAGGGTTACCATTTGGGATAGAGTTAGGCATGCAGTTACGGATGCCATTAATGATAGGCTTAGGGTTACCATTTGGGATAGAGTTAGGGATGCAGTTAGGGCTACCATTATTTGATAGGGTTAGGTATGCAGTTAGTGCTACCATTAATGATAGGGTTAGGTTTACCATTAGGGATAGAATTAGGGTCGCCAATAATGATAAGGTTACTAATAGGGTTACAGGGAATGTTAGGGCTACAATTAGGGATAGGGTTACCTTTAATAAAAGTGTTAAAGGCACAGTTTACCTTTTAAACATCCATACTTAGGGTGTAAAATGCAAAATATTACACCCCCTGTGTGTCCTTCCCTTGTGACAGTGGGTGGGAGTTCGTCTTCTACTCTGCTGGCATTGTCAAAGAAATGGCCATTTAATCATTACCTTTGCAAGAAAACTTCATAATGGCGACTTGGCTACTTTAGGATCCACAGATCTGCTTTTAGTCTACATTGTAACATGTTTCATTTTAATTATGTTTTTCCTCTCTATATTCACCTCATTATTATTATTATTACTGGAATACAATCGCCAATTAGGGCAACAAGTGCTTCCTAATTTGATGACATTTAATTACGAATCCTAATTCGGTGATTAGACTACGGCAGCTGATTCATAACTGTGGCGGCAGAAAATTTTACTGAATTATCCTCAAAGCGTAAAACCCTTGAACGATTGGCGCCATTTTATTAAAATAAGGAAGAAGTTTGGGCAAGTCACGGGTGGGGCTTACAAATGCCCCAAAAAACGAGACAAGGATGTCTACACATAGACTTGGGGGTCTCAGCCATCCAATGGGAATTTAAGGAGGAAATCCAGGCAGAGGGATGTTATACATGGTTACATTGGTTGCCTAGCCGGAAACTGTAAATCACTAAAAGAGACACAGCTACTCCAGTGATCTCCACTTGCTTCTGAGTCCCACACTGAACGGCTCGCCTGATGTATTCTGAACACAGGAGGTAAGCTGCTCGGCACAGGCACCATTCAGGGAATACTTTGCATTTTTTTTAATGCATGCAAAGCGTTCTCTGACTGTACAAGGTGAAGAATGTGATGTCAGCATCCTGCCTCTCCACCTCGTCCAATCAGATAACGCTTTGGACAGGACAGGCAGCAGGTATTTGATGCTCATCTCTACTCTCCATCACCCCATTTTTCTAGCCAGTGTAGTCACTCCCACTGCTTGACCAGTACAAAATTTCAGCTGGCGTGATCATTGTCTGCCAATGCAGCACACCACAATGCATTTAGCATTGGGGTTGCATTCACTGGCAGCCGGTGGTAATTTTATGGAGGGGGGCGGCAAACAGTATGCCACCGAAAACCAGCCGTCCAAAGTCACAGAACTCCGCAAAATCTTCAGAAAATATCTATGGATCTTTGGCCGTTCTGAGTTTCTCATCAGTGTGTGTTAAAGTGGACCTGTCTTCAGATATATTTTCCATGTTAAGTGCAGCATACTGAGTAATGTGTTAGAGAAGCCTTTCATGGTATATATTGTTTTAACTCTCGCAACGATCACAGAACTCCTCCTGAAACTCGGTCAGTAGTACTAACCCCATTGCTTCACCAAGTTACAAGGTAAAAGGCTGTAGCATTGGATGGTCGGTGTCAGACATTTGTAAACTCAGCCAAGAACTGGACAGGCACCTAGATTTAAATGTTTGTGCCATCTCTGAGCTGGCTTCCCAGTCCAGAAAGTAGATGTGACCCTGGATGATGTCTCAACAAAGATGGTGCTGTCCTTGTGGAGAGAAAGGCAGATGACAACAGTTTCAGGAGGAGTTCTGTGATCGTTGCGAGAGGTAAAACAATATATACCATGAAAGGCTTCTCTAACACATTACTCAGTATGCTGCACTTAACATGGAAAATATATCGGAAGACAGGTCCACTTTAACACACACTGATGAGAAACTCAGAACAGGCCAAAGATCCATAGATATTTTCTGAAGATTTTGCGGAGTTCTGTGACTTTGCCCTCCTATCCGGGCCACTGGCACAGAGAATCTCTGAGATAATCTCTAGCTGTGCGCCAGGCGAGGTGGGCAGATGGTCAGCTCTGCGTCCGATTGCTGATTCTGCTTTATCACCCGGCTATTAAAGGGAATGGCAACAGAAGGCCAGAGGGTCTCTCAGAGCCCGTAAGACATTAGCGTGTTGGCCCTGGGAGCGGGGGTCTGGCGTTAACGTCTGTTCCTTGTCTCTGGAGCAGGCGCGCTGACACAATTCATTGGACCACAAGGTCATTCACTAAAGGCTGATGTGAGCCTCGTTGGCGTGCCTTCCCGGCTAATGACCGCCATTAAGGCACTCCGTAAAAACTCAAATCCGTTTAATGACACTGGCAGAAGTTTCACGCAAGAAAACCGGAGATATTTCAGGGAAATTAATCCGAAAGGCTCTGCAAGAGATATCCGGAATAAGTTTGAAACTATCAAAATAGAGAATTTCAGATATAAAACTTTTTATCTCTGGGAATGTTTTCCTGTCAGTATAACCCCACTGAAGAAAGATCTGATTATCGCCCAGGGCACTGCTGTGTGCTTTGGTGCTGTTAAGATTTAAAGCTTCCATCAGATATTAGACTGCAAATTTAAGGAACATGCAATTCTGAGTCTATGTATAGGAAGGATCACAGAAAGACTAATAAAAAATAACTTTTGTAGATCATTTGAATTTTTTTTATCTTTGTTGGGCCATTTTTTACAGGAAACAGACCCTTTTATGACAATTTTTTCTTTGAGTACACCTTAAGACAAAATGCCCCATTGGAAAAAAATAATTCTCTCCAAAATAACTTTTTTCTTAGTTATCGGCAGAACAGGTGTCCCCATTGGAAGATTTCCTCTCTATTCCTGTTTAAGTCACAGGCAACACAGGCATGTACCTGAGGCTGCATGGAGACACTGGTGTCATAGAGGCACTCAGGGTGCACTGGAGGCACAGGATGCTCTGGGTTCATTGGATGATACAGGGTGCTCAGGAGTCACTGGGTGAGACAGGATGCTAAAGAATCACTGGAAGTCACAGGTTTCTGCAAAGTCACTGGATGATGCAGGATGCACGGAGGTTACAGGAGCGCAGGGGTCACTAGAAACGCTAAGGTGACTAGAGACACAGGATTTTCTGGAGACAGCAGGCAATAGAGACATGGGGTCACTAGAGACACAGAGATCTGGAGGCACTGGTAACACCAGGGTCACTAGAGACACAGGAGTCACTGGGGACACAAGAGCACAGGGGTTACTGGAACTTCTGTGGTCACCAGGGACCCAGGAGTCTGGAGGTACAGGAGCATTGGGGTCACTGAACATGCTGGGGTCACTAGAGACACAGAAGCATAGTGGGCACTGGAGATGCTGATGTCATTGGAGACACAAGAATATTGAGACACAGGAATGCAGAGGTCACTGGAGATGTTGAGGTCACTAGAGGCACAGGAGCACAGGGGGTGCTAGAGACACAGGAGTCACTGTAGACAAAGGAGCTCAGTGGCCATTGTAGACACAGGGTCGCTAGAGACGGGAGTCTAGGAGCACAGAAGACACCGGGGTTACAAGAGACAAATAAGTTACTGGGGACACAGAGGTCACTGGAGCAGCTGAGGTCACCAAACACCCAGGAGTCTGGGGGTGCATGAGCACTGGGGTCACTGGAGACACAGGGGGCACTGGAGACACTGGGGTCAGTAGAAACCCAGGAGTAGCTTGAGACATGGGAAACACTAGAGATGCTGGTGTCACTGGAGACACAGGAGTCTTGAGACACAGAAATGCAGGGGTCGCTGGAGATGTTGGGGTCACTAGAGGCACATGAGCCTGGAGGCACAGGAACATAGAGGGTGCTGGAGATGTTGTTGTCATTAGAGACACAGGTGTCACTGTAGACAAAGGAGCTCCATGGCCAGTGGAGACACGGGGTAACTAGAGACACAATAGTCTAGGGTCGCAGAAGACACTGAGGTCACTAGAGACACAGGAATTACTGGGGACACAAGAGCACAGGAGTTGCTGGAGCTGCTGGGGTCACCAAGGACCTAGGAGTCACTGGAAGCACAAAAATACAGGGCTCACTGGAGTCACTAGAGACACAAGAGTCAGAGGCACGGGAGTACAGGAGGCACTGGAGACACAAAAGTCAGAGATGTATTATGGCCTAGGCCGACAAGGCCCAGGCCTAGGGCGGCACTTTGCGGGGGGCGGCAAAAAAGCTGTCCCCCTGTCCTCATCCCACCCTGTCCCCCTGTGCTCATCCCACCCTGTCCCCCTGTGCTCATCCCACCCTGTCCCCTTGTGCTCATCCCACCCTGTCCCCCTGTCCTCATCCCACCCCGTCCCTCTGTCCTCATCCCATGAAAATGACAGGAAGGGTCTTAAAAAGGAAGGGGTGCGTCATATATAAAGTAGGGGGTGCGCGAGTTTCACCAGGCCTAGGGCAGCACAAAACCTAAATACACCCCTGACAAAAGTGCAGGGTTTACTGGAGACACTGGGGTTAATAGAGACATAGGAGTCATTGGAGACACTGAAGTACAGGGCTCTCTGAAGATGAAGTGATCACTTTAAACACACGAGTCTGGGGGCACAAGAGTTCAGGGGACACTGGAGACATAGAAGCACAAGGGGCACTGAAGACATTGGGATCACTATAGACACAGGAGTCACTGGGGACAGAGGAGTGCAGGGGGTACAGGAGACACTGTGGTCAATAGAGACATAGGAGTCACTGGAGACACAGAAGTACAGGGCTTACTGGAGTTGCTGGGATCACTAGGTACACACGAGTCTGGAGACACAGGAGTGCATGGGGCACTGGAGACACTGGGGTCACTGGAGACACAGGAGCACATGGGACACTGGGGTCACTAGAGCCATAGGAATTGCTAGAGATACAAAAGTACAGGGAGCACTGGAGACCCTGGGGTCACTAGAGACAAAGGAGTCTAAAGGCACACGAACATAGGGGTCTTTGGAGAAGCTGTTGTCTCGAGGGATACAGGAGTCTGGAGGCACAGGGGTGCACAGAGGAGACACAGGACATTAAGGGACAATGAAACTAAGGAGCACAGGGGCTTGGCTTTAGGCATAGTGATGGATTGCTTGAATCGTGAAGTGTTGCCAACCATGCGCAGGAGAGGAGACCCCACACTAGATTGGGGAGGAGGCAAGTATAATATTTCTAATGACAAACCCAAGTTATGGGTTCACCCATCACTTACTGTATAGCCCCAGTGGCAATGGTCATGAGGATAAACAGAGAGGGTGAATCGTCTCCTCGAAGACAAAGAAAGCATTAAAAAGATAGATGACGATGAGGCACTTGAATCCCTGTTATATGAGAGAAGTTCCTATGAAAGCAGAGGACTTGTGCTTGGCAGCTCTGCTAAAAACAGGGACCCTTCTCAAAAGACAGCGGTCACTTGATTTGAGAAGTCCTTATGCATATCAACCAAAGAGGGCACCAAACAAAAGTCAAAGTGATTCCGGGGCTCATCACTCTCCCTTCATTAGGACTCAAAAATGAACTAGATATAATTTGGACTGAAATAGGCAAAATAAGTGATTTAAACCTTTAACATGCACAGCTGTCAGCATGCTGCCTAGCCTCCTGGTTTGGAATTAACTTTTCCATTGCTCAGCTATGTGCAGAGCCAGAATGCCCGACTTGTTGTGGGAAGAATATTGTATATAATTGTCCAGTGTGGGTTTAGATAAAAGGCCACACTCACAGTTCTTAGTGGGCTCATACATACATTGCAAGGGTGTTGGGTACTACATTTGCACACTAGCTGATCTCCTATTGCAGTATAATAAGGCCTCATTCACATCGGTGTGTTCTGAGAATGCGCATTTCTGCACATGTTCCCAAAGACATGCCAAAACACAAATGGCACTTGTAGTGTCACTATTTCCTAATGGCATTCCAAAACTGGCTAGCAGACACATGTTTTGTCGCACAACAAAATTTGCATGTAGTACTCTGGAGTTTAGAGAGGGAACTCCTCACAAATTTACTTGCCAAGAGTAGTTATCTTGGTCGATTGATAGGGATCTATTGATTTGTCCCTAAGCTTGGCCTTGTTGCACTTTTCTCTTCTACCACCAGGTGGCCGGGTACTTGGTGGTACTAGATACGAGAAGGGCAACCCAGGTAAGGTTATGGGTGTCCCAGCCAATGGGCAGGGGTTTTCTTGAATCCCTTGGCCTGCTGAGAGAGCCTATATATTCGGGTGCCGTCTGGGTGGACGTGTGTCGTCTGCCCGAGCTGCTAGGCCGAAAATTGGGCTCATCCCGAGGGGATCTGGCTGCCAGGCTGTATAAGAGCCTATCCAGAAGTAGAAGGGCAGCGCAGGTTTGGGACTGCGGCTTGAAGTCCAACCAAAAGTGACGGTTCTGCCGGCCGTAGAACCTGTCAGTGGTCAGAGGTAGAAGGGAAGCTGTCGCCATGAAGGGACCAATAGCCTTTACCAGAGACCACAGTGAGTAACTGAAGCAAGTGCTGGAACCATATTCTTAATGAAGGGCACGGTGGAGAATTGGGAAACTTTAGGCGGTGATCAAGTCAGAGACCCAACCAGCGATGGTGACACTTGTAGAGCAGCCTTGTGTGGCAAGCCAGGGACCGAGCCGGTCAGCAGGGGTGAAGCTTGAGAAGTATCTGGAGTGCCAAGCTAGGAACCCAGGAGAGAAGCGGGGTGTGATGCTTGAGGGGATACCATCGCAAACCTTGGAGGAGCTCAAGGGATTCATAGTCAGTGAATCAGAGGGACTAGTGAGAGACCGGGAGCTCAGTGTTGAAAAACTACAAGGAGCAGCTGTAGTGGAGCTGAAAGTGATACATTCAATTAGAAATTGTTAAAGGACTGTTACCATAGGAGAGAGCAATCCTGCATGTGCAGAAGTGATGCCTTGCTGGGGCCTTTTCCTGTACGGCTGTCTTCCTATTGAAGTCTTGGAGTATGCCAATTGAGTTTGCAACTATCTAAGGGTGTCCTGGCTCTAACCCTCTTTCCCCAAAATATATAAAAAGGACTGTCAAAAGAAATAAAACCTCTTTTTTACATCCAAGAAGTGTCTGGCGCCTAATGACTTTCACCATCTTTGCACCCACTATGCCTCACAACCCACTACATATTGAAGGATGTCAGCTCTCTTTGGCCTTGGAGGTCCTCATTATACCAAAAGAGGTAAAAGACCTGCTTGTTACATGAAAAAATGCATGCTACAAAAACGCTTGAGGCACACTGTCCTTAAAAGGTGCAGGAGCTTCTTTATCGTGCGTAGGGCAGACTATCCAGACTATCCTGAGAAAAAAAAGGCACATAAGCACTATGCACAGATGTGAATGGGGCCTAAGTGTTAATTGATGATACATGCTGATTCAAGCAGCAAGTCTTTTTCACACAATATCCGAATTTCCATTATATTGTTGTCTCAGCAGCACAGTTACCGGGTTACATCATCCATTGTGCATTTGGCAGAACTGAAAAACTTTTTCTGAGCCTCTTTTGTGATGGCAGCGTTTCCGCTGGATGGCTGCAGGTGCCTATTCCTGCGGGGTGACAGGAGACCTGGATGTTGTGACAGTTCAGGAGTGTCAGTCTCACACACCTGCATCCAGCGTCCTCTCCGCACCCTCCCTGTCGGAGATGCTTCATTGCCTCCATCGTCTCCTCCCATTCGACCCAGCCACACAGCGACCGTCTTCTTAAAATAATCTGTCTTGTCGTCACCTGAATTATTTGTGAGCGATCTATATAATTACTTGTTAACTGTAGCTAAATCTGGAGGGAACAATGGCAGATTCTAACACATATTCCTTTTCTCACGTGGAAACTCAATATTTCAAGTCATATCCATTGCATGCATTCTCTAAATTTATATTCTGTGATGACAAACAAAAGTGATAATTAAAGTGATCCTACCGTGTTACTCAAATGGCTAAACTTAGCACCAGAAAGTGACAGATAGTAGTGTAGCGCTCACCCCCGAAGGAGCCGCTGATTGATTTGGGATCGGCAAATTAAGTTACCCTGACATGGCTCCAGGGGTGCAGTGGTAGAACAAATAGTGAGCGAAGGTCCAGACAGTAATTGAAGGGTTCTCAATGCTTTATTTCCAGGCCAACACGGCCAACATCAACATTAGTTTAGAAGGACAAGGTTCATGAAAGGATAGGAGGAGAAAACCTTGCGGTATCAGGCCTGGATAACAATGGAGCAGTCAGTACTACTCTGTATAGTACCAACTTCTGCAACTCGTCGCCACTCCACTCGGAATGGGCAAAGTGCCCCCGGACAGACCCCCATAACAGGCCTGGCAGCCGAAGCGAAGTGAATAAAGAGCAACTCCTCCCAGTAGACTTTTTCCTAAACAGGCCCCCGGATGACAGCAGGCATACCTGTCAGTGATCCGAACACCCGATCCCAGAGTGGGATTCTTTCAATAGGTCCTGGAATCCAGCGAAACACTGAAGTCCACCTTTTCCTCCCAATGAGGTTTGAGGCAGTATTGAGCCTTGGCCAGGTGGGCCACGCTGGCGGGGGCCATGGATGCGTGTACCCTGAAGGTGGGTACCGCACCAGGAACGGGGACCCCGCGAAAGTTTTAGAACACATGACCCCTGTCACAGGTATATTCTCCCCCAGCATGCCTTGCGAGGGAAAACTGCTCTAATTGGCTGCTGGAAAAGCTTGTTCTGCCAGAACCCCTCTAGCGCCAACTGCTGGCCAGGGATGGTACTGCATCCCTGGACCACAGACTGACCCAGTGGACAATTCTGGAATGACAGAAGTCCGGAATTTGAACAAATCTTGAATGGGAGCAAAGTAACTCTCCCATTCCCCACTAACTCTAGCGTAGTGCCCATGCTAAAAGCAAAGGCGGCGCTACAGTAGCAAGATGATGGCTGAAGTGCCTTTGTAAATACAGATTCTCTCAAGTTGGGGAACCACCTCTCTCCCTTTTACCAGCACAAGGGGGAGAATCTGTATGGGGGACCGTTTGGCTAAACATGATGAACGATGTCTGGGATGTGGAGACTAGATAGAACAAATGGTGGGTATTCTTTCTGTAGCACCCTCTACCTTTAGGTAGGTGCTAGAAGTAGGATTTTTGTGGTAGATGTCAGGCAGGTAAATTTAGGCAGGCCTATGCTGCATACTAGGCCTGCTTGTTTTTGATCTGGGGGCAGGGAGTGGTTAGTGCAGCAGTGGGTGTGACCACCTGGGCTTCAGTCCTTGGGCCCCTCCCCTGCTTCCACTGAGAATGTTCTGGAAGAGGGGCAGGGCTGGGGTCTGAGGTAACAGGGAGCTCATGTGGGGAGCTCTGACCAATCCCCAATTGGTATTGGCAGGGGGCAGGCCTCCCTTATAAGCTTAGGTCCAGCCCACTGGAGGGGAGTTGTCGGCTGGGAGACGTGGACAATGGAATGTTAGATCACAGCAGGAGGCCATCCCCATCTGGGGGGGGGGGGGGGGGTGAGGAGTCCTGGAGAGCTGGGAGGAAGCCTTACCCATACACGGTCATGGAGGAGGTATCCTGGAACAGAGGGGCTGGAGAAGTGATCGGAAAGCATGTCCATTTAAGTTCTCCATTATGGATTTAGGGCAGGAGAAGGCTGATGAGTGAGCATCAGTGGATATCTGAAGGAGGCATGCCAGGGGAGCTGGGTGAAAGGCCAGAGGAGAGACTGTGGGGTTTTGTGTCAAATCGATGTGGGTGCAGGATTTGCAAGTCGGGCTAGCTGGGATCAGTAGTCCACCAACTAATGCAAGCTACTAGTTTTAAAAACTGCAGTTTTTTCGAGAGCAGTGAATTTAATAATGCTTAAAGTGAAACAATAAAAGTGAAATATTCCTTTAGATTTCATACCTAGGGGGTGTGTATAGTATGCATGTGAAGTAGCACTCGTTTCCCATGCTTAGAACTGTCCCTGCACAAAATGTAATTTCTGAAGGAAAAAAAGTAATTTAAAATCACTTGCGGCTATAATGAATTGTCGACTTCTGGCAATATTGAGAAAAGTCATTGATAAAATAAAAAAAATGCGTGGGGGTCCCCCCAAATTCAATTACCAGGCCCTTCAGGTCTGGTATGGATATTAAGGGGAACCCTGCATCAAATAAAAAAAATTACGTGGGGTTCCCCCCAAATATCCATACCAGACTCTTCAGGTCTGGTATAGATTTTAAGGGGAACTCCACCCCAAATTTAAAAAAAAATGGCGTGGAGTTCCCCCCAAAAATTCATACCAGACCCTTTATCCGAGCACGCAACCTGGCAGACCGCAGGAAAAGAGGGGGGAAGAGAGAGTCCCCCCACCAGGCCACATGCCCTCAACATGGGGAGAATGCTTTGGGGATCTGTGACCCCTCAAGCACCATGTCCCCATGTTGATGGGGACAAGGGCCTCATCCCCACAACCCTTGCCTGGTGGTTGTGGGGGTCTCTGGGCAGGGGGCTTATCAGAATCTGGAAGACCCCTTTAACAAAGGGGACCACCAGATCCCGCCCCCCCTATGTAAATTGGTAATGGGGTACATTGTACCCCTACCATTTCACAAAGAAAGTGTAACAAATTGTAAAAAAAACACACAGACACCGTTGGGAAAGTCCTTTATTAAAAATAAAAATAAGATTCCAGTGGTGGTAATCCACTCTTGGTCTCTGCTCCAACGCTGTCCGTATCCTGCAATGGGTGATTTCCTCTCCGGTGTCCAGTGATGAGATGATCTCCTCTTCATCCTGGTCCAGGATTGATGAGATGTCCGCAGCGCAGCGCATCCTGTCTCCACCGGAGACACCCCGGGAATTATGCGGCGGGAGCCAGTGACAGCTCTTATGTACCCGTCACGTGACCCTGTCCCCCTCTGACGCAAGGGGAAACCCAGGCTTTGCCAGTGACATGCAGGTGACCCCGCCCCCCTCTGATGCAACGGAAAACCTGCGTTACATCAGTGGGGGCGGGGTTACCCACACGTCACTGGGAAAGCCTGGGTTTCCCCTTGTGTCAGAGGGGGATGGGGTCACGTGACGGGTGGCCCCGCCCTCAGCTACATAAGAGCTGTCACTGGCTCCTGCCGCATAATTCCCGGGGTGTCTCCGGTGGAGACAGGATGTGCTGCGCTGCGGACATCTCATCGTTGGATCCTCAACGTCGATGAAGAGGAGATCATCTCATCGCTGGACCCCGGAGAGGAGATCACCCATCGCAGGATACCGACAGCATTAGAGCGGAGACCAAGAGTGGATTACCACCGCTGGAATCTTTTTTTATTTTTAATAAAGGACTTTTCCAACGGTGTCTGTGCTTTTTTTTTTATTTGTTACACTTTCTTTGTGAAATGGTAGGGGTACAATGTACCCCATTACCAATTCACATAGGGGGAGCTGGGATCTGGGGGCTCCCTTTGTTAAAGGGGTCTTCCAGATTCCGATAAGCTCCCCAGCCCGCAGACCCCCACACCACCGGGCAAGGGTTGTGGGGATAAGGCCCTTGTCCCCATCAACATGGGCACATGGTGCTTTGAGGTGTCTAAGACCCCCCCCAAAGCATCCTCCCCATGTTGAGGGCATGTGGCCTGGTCCTGAAGGGTCTGGTATGGATATTTGGAGGGAATCCCACATCATCTTTTTTTTAAATTTGGGGTGGAGTTCCCCTTAATATCCATACCAGACCTGAAGGGCCGGGTAATTGAATTTGGGAGGACCCCCACACATTTTTTTTTTATCAGTGACTTTCAACGCCTTTTCTCTGTATTATCGGGAGCCTACAATTCATTATAGCCGTGAGTGGTTTTAAATGACTTTTTTCCCTTTAGAAATGACAATTTGTTCAGGGACAGTTCTAAGCACGGGAAACAAGCACTGCTTTACAGGCATACTTTACACACCCCCTAGGTACGAAAATTTAAAGGAATATTTCACTTTTATTGTTTCACATTAAGCATTATTAAAATCACTGCTCCCAAAAAAACGTCAGTTTTTAAAACTTTTTTTTGCATTCATACATGTCCCCTGGGGCAGGACCTGGGTCCCCAAACACGTTTTATGACAATAACTTGCATATAAGCCTTTAAAATTAGCACTTTACATTTCTCCCATAGACTTTTACAGGGTGTCCCGCGACTTTTCGAATTTGCCGTAAACACCACAAATTGTTCGCTGTTCGGCGAGCAGGCAATGTTCGAGTTGATCATGAGTTCGACTAGAACTTGAAGCTCATCCCTACTCAGCAGCGCGGGGCACAGGAAAAGTGCGATGTGAAGTTTTTGTCAGGAAAACCGACCGTGTGTACGCTCATCACACTTTTTCTGTCAGTTTTCCTGCCAAGAAAAGATAGAGAGCAGGATCTCAATTTTTGTGACAGGAAAAAATCCTAGCGCAAATCTCGTTTGTCTGTATGCAATTATGACGCGCACTCTTTGATGGGGGGGCACTTCTAGACAGAACACCGGACATATGCCACTGCCTGCACAGGACCTTCCCTGGATGGGTGCCGCAGCACCGAGATAACCAGAAGCAGCGTCCAAATTTTTTTATATCTAACAAAAATAGTTTAGCCTCTAGGGGCAAAAGAAAACATATAGTACACTTGTCATCATCAGAGATGAATCACATATTGGTTTGCACTGACATCAATAGTCCCATCCACTTCATGTTGTAATTATAGTCTATTTAAAGCAGGGGTCTCAAACTCAAATTACCTGAGGGCCACAAGACAAGTTTTCATATGCCATGGGGGGCCGCATGCAAACTTTCAAACTTCAAAAACAACAGTACTGGTGTCAGTGAACACATTATTAACCCCCAGCACTGGTGTCAGCGAGCGCATTATTACCACCAGCACTGGTGTCAACGAGCGCATTATTACCACCAGCACTGGTGTCAGCGAGCGCATTATTACCACCAGCACTGGTGTCAACGAGCGCATTATTACCACCAGCACTGGTGTAAGTCAGGGTTTGACAAATTTGCTTGGAATCTAGGAGCCAGCTAAAAAAGTTAGGAGCCAGAAAACGCACCCCGTCCCGACGATCTTGCGCGCAGAAGCGAACACATACGTGAGCAGCGCCCGCATATGTAAACGGTGTTCAAACCACACATGTGAGGTATCGCCGCGATTGGTAGAGTGAGAGCAATAATTCTAGCTCCTCTGTAACTTAAAACATGCAACCTGTAGATTTTTTTAAACGTCGCCTATGAAGATTTTAAAGGGTAAAAAAGTTTGTCGGCATTCCACAAGCGGACACAATTTTAAAGCGTGACATGTTGGGTATGAATTTACTCGGCGTAACATTATCTTTCATAATATTAAAAAAAAATGGGGATAACTTTACTGTTGTCTTATTTTTTAATTAAAAAAAGTGTAATTTTTTCCCAAAAAAGTGCGCTTGTAAGACCGCTGCGCAAATACGGCGTAACAGAAAGTATTGCAACGATCGCCATTTTATTCTCTAGGGTGTTAGGATAAAAAATATATATAATGTTTGGGGGTTCTAATTAGAGGGAAGAAGATGACAGTGAAAATAGTGTAAAATGACATTAGAATTGCTGTTTAACTTGTAATGCTTAACTTGTAATACCAACGGCCACCACCAGATGGCGCCAGCTCACATCTGGTGGTAATAACTTGTAATACCAACGGCTCACCACCAGATGGCGCCAGCTAAAAAAAAAAAAAAAAAAATTTTTTTTTGTTTTTTTTTTTTGCTCCCCTCACTTCCACCCTGCCTGGGGGCCATTTATAACTGATCCGCGGGCCGCAAATGGCCCGCGGGCCGGTACTTTGAGACCACTGATTTAAAGCATAGCATGGAGCTCATCCGTTTCACAGCTCCAACTGCCTAAATCCACAGGGGGACAGCACCTGTATCATGTGCCTGTATATCTTACCCTGGGAATGTCATCCTTTTTTTATTTTTCCAATGAATCTTACGGGTGTGGCATATGAGTGATTAACTATAATTACTAATACAGGCTAAATAATTATCTACCATATAGTAGTTTATTTGGCTCCTGCCTAAATTGGCCCTAGTATGAATATGAGTTATGAAATTTAAATTGTAAGCTCCTTGGGGGCAGGGACTGATGTGAATGTACCATATATGTAAAGCGCAGTGTAAATTGACAGCGCTATTTAAGTACCTGTAATAAATAAAATAAATATACTCCAAACATACCTGTCCATCATTTTTAAATCCAGATTGCAAGTTTTAACTCCCTGTTTCCAAAGGCTTTATCTTGTATAAGAGACGTGTAAACAGCAAACTTTGACAAAGCATTTACAGAGCTTTCAGCAAGCTTTGATAAAGCTCTTAAAGCACCATTTAGCTCCAGTTTGTAAATGTTGAATATAGATTCTAATGGGAGTGCTGATTGCCACCTTGACCACTTAGCATCTGGCTTATAGCAGTTTTACTGCTACAGGGCAGCTACTGTGCACAGCATCACGTATCTACACATGATCCTGCACTTCCAGGTAGCAGGCGTCAGTGCGTGCCACCGGTGGCTTGCTCCCGCTGTGATTATTTACAGCAGGAGCCAATGGGTGGGTACCGTGGACTCGATGTCCGCCGGTGTCCACCTATCACTCGGTACACAGGCAGAATGTGCCACCCCAATGGGGCATAGAATTTATATAGATTGTTCCCTGAACCATTTTTCTATGGACATTTATATTTAGTTCACATGCTGCCATGTAGTGACCTTTTATGGTACTATACTTGTTTTTTCCATGTCTTTTCCCTGATGTTATGACACACTTCCTTTGTATGTAAAGCTCCACCCTTTCTTCCTATGATTGTACTTCCTGTGTCATGGATGCAGCTACAGGCCAGATGTAGCAGGACACATGTATTCTGCATAGTAAGCTCGGACAATATCATTTTTTGACCGCATAAATACCACAATCTATTCATCTGTTGTATCCCGCCTGTAACCTGATGTTCAGAATAAAACACCTCTGTGGATGGAAAATGGTATTGGTGAGTTCAAGCTATCTGATGAGGATTGTCCTCAGTGATTATATCTGCTTATACAGGCCAGGCATAGAGGTCTCACAAGGGAGTGAGTCAGAATACAGAATGTCAGTCTGCCTATGTAAACAAGGCAGATTGCCGTTTTGTCAGGAGGGAAGACATGAATCATGTGCTCCTGCAAAGCAGGGACATGGATCCATGCCTTCCCCTAGTACAAGTACCTTCCACACAAGAAGAAACCACCAGCTAGGCACAACCCTTTGATTGCCCCAGATGTTTAACCCTTTCCCAGCCAGTGTCATTAGTACAGTGACAGTGCATATTGTTTAGCACTGAGCACTGTATTATTGTCACTGGTTCCCAAAAAAGTGTCAGTTAGTGTCCAATTTTCCACTGCAATATCGCAGTCCCGCTATAAGTTGCTGATCTTTTTTTGTTTATAGCGCAAAAAAAAAGCAGCTTGATCAAATACCACCAAAAAAAAGCTTGTTTTATTGGAAAAAAAGACATAGATTTTTTTTGAGTACAGCATCGCATGACCGCACAATTGTCAGTTAGTAATGGGACTGTTGGAAAACGGTTGCTCGATTGGCACTGATCACTGGAGTCAGGAGGAAGGGGGATGTCCTCGCTGTCAGATTACAATACCGCAGCAGGGAGAATTGCCCCATCCACCTCAATTGCGTTAATGGGGGAATCTGTTCATGTTCATGTTCGAAAACAATACATGTATGGAGGGCTGATGTGAATGTACAGCATGTAAATTGTCGGTGCTATGGACTGTAAATATCTGTTGTAAAAGTATTGAGCTGTTCATCTAGAGTGACAGTTTCGTCTTTAGAGGATTATGGCACAGTAATGGATCCATCAGATCTAGTGTCCTTACAAGTGTGGTTGGTTTGTGGTGGTACACAAATGGAGAGACAGAGGCATCAAATGATAGGACTAACAGGGATCCAGAAATGACATTGGAAGCCACACACCAACATTTCACCAGTGTCCTAATAGAGCAGGTGTGTCAAACTCAATTTCATCGTGGGCCGCATGAGCATTACGACTGCCCTCAAAAAGGCCGGTTGTATCTGTAAAATTAGATGTCCAGCGCATCCCCTCACCTTTACATTAGATGTCAAGAGCCACCTCACCATCAGAAGGTGAGTCCCCCACTCTCCCTTACATCACAGTGCACCCCCTTACCTTATGCTGCTGCTGGGAAAAAGCTGGATGCATTGCTTAAAAGCAGAAAGTAAGGGTCTGGAGTAGGACCAGAGGAGGGCTGGAGCTCTCCTGCAGCTGCAGGAGAGGTGTGAGAGCCACATGAAATGGCCAGGAGGGCCGGATTCGGCCCGTGGGCCTTGTGTTTCACACCTGTGTAATAGAGGCAATTTTTGTCCAGGTTCTTCATGGCGAAGAGGGCAATTAGTTAGTTAAACTGTGTCCTCCCCTGCAAGCCACATTTGCCCTGGTCACCCTGTTTACCCTGGTGGGGAGTCATGTGTAGGCAGGTGCAGTCTGCTGTCTCCACTGCAGGTGGAGCTCAACCACAGGGGCAATGCAGAGGAAGTCATGGGGAGCAAGGTTCCTCTATGGTTTCCTGAGGCAATTTCCGGAGTGACTGTGGCAGTGATCCAATTGAATGCGAATGTGAATCTGGTGGCCATTTTAGGTTTGGCAGTGTTATGGGTTTTGGCGAAGATAATAATAATATATTCAATATTATTCAGCAAAAATATGAAAATGCCATTAGGCCTCAAATTTGATCGTAACGATTATATATGGAAGTCATTCAGTCAGTGAAGAAGGAACATTTGGCTCAGATGACCAAGTTCCCAATACATTAGCTATCTCTAACTTTTACAAGCTTGGGTGAAAGTCTGAACAATGGAAACCCTCATCACAGAACAATGAAATGGCTTTCTCACCAAACAAGATGTTTAAACCAATTTCAAGTGAGAAGATATCTCCATTGTGGAGTAGTTTTCATGGACAAGAACGTTGACTTTAGCTGTCCTAAAAACAATGGCTTGTGGGCCAACAAAGGTCCCTGAGAATGAATGGTTTACACAGCTGGTCTTAGTATCCTGTCTTAATTAAGAGGCAGTTTAAAGTCCAAACTTCACAAACCAATGTACAAGTATTAATACACAGGGTAGTCAAAAAAATATATGTTGATATGAAATAAATGAGAGGTAATGTTTAGATGATCAATGACATCTTAGGACCGAGGGAAATATATCCGTTAAGTTAGAACTTTGTTCGAAGAAAGAATTATATGAGAAATTTGTTTTATAAATAGAAGTGCTTTAAATAAGCTAATCAACATTATGAAAGATATCACATTGTGATTATAAAAATGTGAATTAATCTGTAACACATATCCATCAAACACATATCAAAATGATTCATGTATCCACATTAATAAGTATTTAGCATCGATTGAAATATAGACCTATGCATGATTAGAAAGAATGTTGTTGGGAAATATGCGGTTATACAGGAATATAAATAAGCATGTTATGTGGAATACAAAAGTATACTAATTGTATTTTATATAATATAAAGATACCAGAGTTGTATGTAGATGTATATATATATATATATATAGATATATGTCGATAGTTTACCCAAAAATATAAATATCCCACGTATAGATTATCTCACAATAAAGGTGAGACACCTAGTGGCTGGAAGTTATATTACTTGAGGTTCTCCAAGCCCAGAGAACAAGTTAATTATCATTAAACTGTCAGCCAATAGAAATCAGACACGTCTTGACAGGAACGCCCATATGTGCCACAGGCCTATGAGTTAAGGACAGTTGTCAGATGGGCAGAACTAAGTATGATCTTTATGGTCCTATTGTTCTGATCAATATAAAATTAGAGAGTGAGAGATCTTAAAGGGAAGAAAAAAGAGGGAGGAAAGAAGGAGACATGAAAGAATGAAGTAAGACCCCAAGGAAGACCCCATCAATAGGAGAGCCCCATGAGAGCAGGAATGAAGCAATGACTGAAGTATGATACAGGGAGGACTGACTCTGATGGGGAGGGGGCACACTTGCACTATGCATGAAGACTGCAACGATTTTAGCTCTGGTCACTCGCAAATAGGAAATAGCCATCTTGGGAATTGGTAACTATGGGCCAGATCCACAAAGAGCCGGCGTAACGTAAAAATTCCCATTTAAGTTACACTGCCTTAAAATTTCTACCTAAGTGCTCGATCCACAAAGCACTTACCTAGAAATTTTCGGCTGTGTAACTTAAATTCCGCCGGCGCAAGGTGTTCCTCTTCAAATGGGGGCGATTCCCATTTAAATTAGGCGCGCTCCCACGCCGGCCGTACTGCGCATGCTCGTGACGTCATTTTCCCGACGTGCATATCGCAAAATTACGTTACGCCAAGCTTTGTGGATCGCGCCGGGTCAATAAAGTTGCGTCGGGAAAAAAAAAAGATACGGCGGAAAAAAAAATTTAAAACAAAAAAAAAAACGCGTCGCTGGACAGAAGGGTCTGCTTTTACAAGGTGTAAACAGTTTACACTTTGTAAAAGCAGCCCTAATTTTACGATTGCAAACTAAAACTTACGGAGAAAAAACGAAGCTGAAAAGCTTCGTGGATCTCCGTAAGTGCTAATGTGCATACCCGAGGCGGCATTTCGACGCGAAATGCCCCCAGCGGCGGATGCGGTACTGCATCCTAAGATCCGGCAGTGTAAGTCCCTTACACATGTCAGATCTTCTGTCTATCTCTTGGAAACTGATTCTGTGGATCAGTTCCAAAGATAGAAACAGGGATACGACGGCGTATCAGTAGATACGCCGGCGTATCCCTTTTGAGGATCTGGCCCTATGTAATTTTTGATTTTATCTCAAATCTATTGTTGTTCCCTAGAAATGTTGAAATATTGAAGTATTGAATATCGCGTAGTTATGGTTTGTTCTCATAATCAATAACTGGTAATTTTTCCTTAAAGAATACAATTTTAATTATATTTTTATTTTTACATAGTTCCAATTTTATTGACAAAACAAACGTCCAATATATTTCACATTGTTAATCACTTACTTACCTGCAGTATAGTAACGGTTGGGCATGTGAAATAGACGCTTTTGTTTCATTGTCATTTACATAAAGTTATCTTGAGAACTTACCATAACGCAACTGGTATTTTCATTTCATGTAAATATTCATAATTTGTCTACCAATAAATTAGCTATTTTGTATGATCATACATCTCTGTGAATAAGTTTCATATTATAGACTGATGTCATATAGATTGTCTTGTATTTAAAAATATCTTCATTATAAAAGAATTCAAAGTAAATTACTGTGCGGGTAAAAATGACTTTAAAAAAGCACAACAGCAGAGTCTATTTAAGAGCCTGGTCCCTGGTTTTGGCATACTTTTTGCGAGTGGGTAGAGTAGGGAAAGGTTCCTGAGGAGGAGGGAAAGCGTATATTTCTGAATACCTTCCCGATTGGGAACGAGATGGCCAGGTTGCATCCTGTCCCTTCTCAACAGAAGCTGTTGGTTCAGCTGGAACCTACTTCTTCACGTTATTGGAAACTGTGTGTACCCAGCTAGGTAGCTTTTCCAGTGAGTTAATTGTGAACTGTTGCTGCATTACTTCAATACAAGTTGTATATTGCACCTGAATGTGTGAATCATTGCCGCTGCACCCCACCTACATGCATA
This sequence comes from Rana temporaria, assembly GCF_905171775.1. Lineage (NCBI taxonomy): Eukaryota > Metazoa > Chordata > Amphibia > Anura > Ranidae > Rana > Rana temporaria. The sequence continues at coordinate 366,707,922 of NC_053491.1, forward strand.
TAATGGGTCCATGAAAAGTCCAGGCCAAAAAATGTATGAGCAGACGAGTAGGAATCACATTTTATCCAGTGTCTAAATTTTAGGCTAAACTGAAACAGAGCAGTTAGACAAAATTAACAGCTGAATGAGCAAAGTACGATGTCAAACTGTGAATGGCTGGCTGAGGCTGTGACCGAGCCCCGTCACCTACCAATATACATTATACAGTGAAAAATGCAACATTAACATTCCTGATTAGGAAAACGTGTGACCCAGCAAGAACGAGGTTTATGGTCTTATGGCATTTACCTCTTCGCTGGTGAGAAAGATTAAGACTTTCAAGGTTTGGAACCTCCTGACCTAAATTTGAAAAGTGAAACTCGATTTTATTATCACTTTTATTATCATAATGATGGAGAAGGAGGAAGAAGGCTGATTTCCTGTTGAAGTGCTTGCTCTTCACTGCATCGATCTGTTGGATGTTCCACATCCTGGAAATGGTAATTTTACCCAACATCTAGTCCTCTCCACCTACCACAGATTTGTCCTCGGGAAGATTTACCCCCCTTCATGACCAGGTCATTTTTTGCAATACGGCACCTCGTTACTTTAACTGACATTTGCGCGGTCATGCAGCACTGTACCCAAATAAAATGTACCCCCCCCTCCCCACACACACACAAATAGAGCTTTCTTTTGGTGGTATTTGATCACCTCTGTGTGTTTTCTTTGCGCTATAAACAAAAAAAGACCAACAATTTTGAAAAGAAAAATAATTTTTTTACTTTCTACTGTAAAACATCCAATAAAAAAAATGAAAAAATCGAATTTCTTCCTAACTTTAGGCCAATATTTATTCTGCTACATATTTTCATTTATATTAATTTGTTTGCACAAAAGTTATATAGCCGGATTCAGAAAGCACATACGCCGACGTATCTTCTGAAACGCCGCCTAAGTGCACGGATGCGCCGTCGTATCTATGCGCCTGATTTTTGAAATAAGATACGCCTGAATTTTGGCTCCATCCGACCAACGTAAGTCTCCTACGCCGTCTTATCTTGGGCGCATATTTACGCTGGCCGCAAGGGGCGCTTCCATTGATTAACAAGTCGAATATGCAAATGACCGAGATACGCCGATTCACGAACGTACTTGCGCCATTTACGCAAGGCGTACGTCCGGCGTAAAGTTATTCCACATAAAGCAGGTGTAAGTCATGTTAGGGTATGGACCAGGGAACAGCCGTCGTATTTTACGTCGTTTACGTAAGTCGTACGTGAATGGGGCTGGGCGTAGGTTATGTTCACGTTGTGGGCATTGAGCCGTCGTATCTTAGGGAGTATATGCAACGTGATTCTGAGCATGCGCTGTTCGTTCGGCCCTTCATTTACATAGGGTCACGCTTCATTATAATAGATCACGCCCACTACCTTCCTACTTTGAATTAGGCGGGCTTACGCCGGCCAATTTACGTTACGCTGGCGCAAAACAAAGGGAGCAAGTGCTTTGTGAATACTGTTCTTGCCTCTCTATGTTACGTCGGCGTAGCGCATATCAGATGCGCTACGCCCGCACAAATATACACCGCTCTACCTGAATCCGGCTAATAGCATCTACAAAGAATGGGATATTTTTTATTTATAAATTATCTTTTTTTTACTAGTAATGGTGGCAATCTGCAAGTTATGGTCGGCGGACGGACAATCGGACACTTTTTGGGAACCAGTGACATTATAACAGTGATCAGTGCTAAAAATATGCACTAATGACACTGGCTGGGAAAAGGTGAACATCAGGGGCGATCTAAGGGTTAACTGTGTGCCTAACCAGTGTTTTTTTTATTTTTTTATTTTTTGTTTATGTGAACTGTGGGAGGTGCTTTTACTAGGGGAAGAGATGAAATGTATTCCCTGCTTTGAAGGGATATAAACTCCATACCTTTCCCCCCTGTCAGAACAGTAATCGGACTTGTTTATATAGGCAGATCGCATTTCTGTGTCTCTGCCTGACAATTGTTGGGTGCTTGTCGACATCAAGAACCCCGCACTCGCAGATCGGCTTCCAGTGTGTGTAATCACAGCAGGAGCGGACCACCGGCAGCATGCATGCATGCCCTCTACCATAGGGTGACCAGACATCCCCAGTTTCCGGGAACAGTGCCCAGATTGAGGACACTGTCCCCGGACCAAGTCTGTCCCCAGATTGGATTTGAACAGGGGTTGGGGGCAATTTCATTGACAGTCAGTGCAGAATAAAAAAAAAATCAGAATTACACACCCCGACTCCACCGCTCCTACTATCTTAGGGGAGGGGTGTATTTTTTCCATTATCCGTGCCCCTTTCTGATGATCATGTGCTGGTCAGAGAAGAGGGAATATTTCTTCAGTTTCAGGTGCATGCCCATTCAGCTCCGCTCGCATGTTCTTCTGCCTTGGCTTTAGTCCCAGCCAGCCTCCTGCCTACTTATCTTCTTGCCTTCTTCCTCCGCTCCCTACCCAGTAGTAGCCGGGGCCCAGAGAGTAGGACTTGACAGGCTGTGAGGCGGGCGGCGGCGGCGATGGACAGAGAGTTGCTGATTGCTGCCATTACTAGTAAATAATATATCCCCGGATTTCATTTAAAAAATCTGGTCACATTACCCTACCCAGAAGTGCAGGATCGTGTATATATACGTGAGGTGGCACACAGCTGCTGCCCTGTACTGTAGCAGTAGAACTGCTATAGGGCGGTCGGCAAGTAGTGAAGGTCTTATTCAGATGGGAATGTACTGTGTAAATTATGGGGTAGATCCACGTACCTTTGCGCCGGGCGCAGTGTATCTAAGATACACTACGCCGCCGTAACTTATTTATTTTATTTCGAATCCTCAAAGAATTTGCGCCGTAAGTTACGGCGGCGTAGTGTATCTCTGGCGGCGTAAGGGTGCGGAATTCAAATGGATGTAATGGGGGCGTGTTTTATGTAAATACGTCGTGACCCGACGTAAACAGCGTTTTTTTTTAACTGCGCATGCGCCGTCCGTGGGGGTATCCCAGTGCGCATGCTCGAAATTAAACCGGAACCAGCCAATGCTTACGACGGTGACGTCATTCGACGCAAATTCCTATTTGCGAACGACTTACGCAAACGACGTAAAAAATTAAAAATTGTACGCGGGAACGACGCCCATACTTAACATTGAGTACGCCTCAGAATAGCAGCTTTAACTATATGCCAGAAAAAGCCGAACGCAAACGGCGTAAAAACAATGCGCCGGCCAGACGTACGTTCGTGGATCACCGTAACTAGCTAATTTGCATACTCGATGCGGAATTCGACGGAAACGCCACCTAGCGCCCGCCGAAAAATTGCAGCTTAGATCCGACGGCGTACTAAGACGTACGCCTGTCGGATCTAGCCGAGATGCCGTCGTATCTTGTTTTGTGGATACAAAACAAAGATACGACGCGCAAAATTTTAAATTACGTGCCGTATCAAGAGATACGCCGGCGTAATGTCTTTGTGGATCTGCCCCTATGTGTTTAATCTTGTGTCTGCACCCACCCCGAGCTGCATGCAGGCAGCCTATGGACCTAGAAGCAGCTAGTGTAAAAAATGGTTTTAGATATACAAACCTCTTCCCAATATCCCTTATGACCCCCAAAGAGGTGTCATTGTTTGGGATCATAGTACTGCACACAAAGGTTTAAACCAAAACTCAAGCTAAAAAAAAACAAAAAAAAAAAACATTAAGATACATTATAAAATAAAACTAGCTTTAACTGCAATGCTTACCTTTTATCCAGAATCCCCCACATAACTTTTGTCCTGTTGTTACATCTCTTTGCTTTGATGGATGGCATCTCATTCACCATGTTTTCCTCAACCCAAGGTAATCCTGGACCCACCCGCAGCCTTTGATTGGACAATGAAAGGAAAATCAACACATTGATGAGCTCATTTTTTTCTCACTCTACTTTCTCCTTCTATCAGCATGCTCTTTGTCAACACATGAACTAAGTGGCTCCTGGTGCTGCTTCTTTCTGTCACATTCCAGCCCTGCTGTACATGAACTGCATGAGGCTGATACCAGATCACATTTAAGCAAATAAAATGCTTTTATTTAAAAAATTATGTATTAATGCATGCAAAGCTGCATCTTGTATCTGTCAGGAGTTTAGCATTAGCACTGGTTGAAATTGCGCAACTTCAGTATGATTTCAAAGATAATACATCTATGAACAATACACGTATAAAGGATTGCAGATATGAAATCCCTTTGATTGTATAGTGTATGGTGATAAAAATAGTGACAATGTTTAAACATATGTGAATACAGAACAAGCATAAATAAATATGAATGAAAAAGTAAATAAATATATTCAGGGGACATATGTCCCAATGAGTATATATATATGTGTATGAGGCCCCATACACACCATAGAATCTATCCGCAGATAAATCCCATCAAATGGGTTTCTGCGGATAGATCCTATGGTGTGTACACGCCAACGGATATTTATCCGCAGATAAATCTCCCCTGGAATGGATTTCCAGCAGATAAATATTTGTCGACATGCACAGAATATCTATCTGCTGGAATCCATTCCAACGGATGGATCCGCTCGTCTGTACAGACTTACCGGATCCATCCGTCCAAAGGGATTCCCCGCAAGCGCCGTAATGAATAGACGCATGCGTGGAATTCCTTATATGACAGCGTCGCGCCCGTCGCCGCGTCATAATAGCGGCGACGGCGCGACACGTCATCGGCAGAGGATTTCAGCGCGGATTTCAATGCGATGGTGTGTACACGCCATCGCATAGAAATCCTCTGAAATCTTAGAGAGGATTTATCCGCGGATACGGTCCGCTGAACCGTATTCGCGGATAAATTCTATCGTGTGTATGGGGCCTGAGTGTAAATAGTGAGTGAAAAAGATTGAGAATCCAAAGAGGATCTCTATCGAAAATCTGTGTGGGTGAACGTATAACCCGTGCTTACATACATTTTGAAGATATGTATATGAGATGATGTAAAAAATATAATAATAAATTATGTCCGAAAACATGTATTATATGAATTACAATTCTCTACGTAAATAAAGTGAGTGAAAGTTATGTAGAAATAAGTAAAATGTGAAGTTGATAAATATAGATAAAATAACGAGTGTTGAACCCAGAATAGGTATAAAATATAAATCAACTATGACATGTGTTATTTTTGGACTAGTCTGCTTTATAGAAATGGGATAACTTTGTGTGAAGTTGACTATTTAAATAAAAAAATGTGAATTAACCCCCGGGTCATAGAAATGGCCCAAACAAGGAAGTTCATCAGAATGCGCATGATGGCCACAATGCATAGAGCGTTAGGAATACAAATGTTAATATTGATGTATGAGTATGTATGTAAATATAGATATAGATATATGAAAAAACATGGATATATATATATATATATATATATATATATATATATATATATATATATATATATACTGTATATATATATATATGTATATATATATATATATATACTGTATATATATATATATGTATATATATATATATATAGTATGTAAATACAAACATAAAAGTAGATAAATAAATGAATATGCATATAAATATATATATATATATATATATATATATATATATATATATATAAATACATAGGAACACCACTGTTAAACGGAGAAATGTGTCATATATATACCGTATTTATCGGGGTATACAGCGCGCTGGCGTATAACGTGCACCCCAAACTTAGGAAGGTAGTTTAAGGAAAAAAAGTAGATTAAGAAAAAAAAAAAAATTTAATTTTTGTCTATCGGCGGCCTTGTCCGGCGTCTGTCTGCAGCCTTGCGCGGGGTCCGTCCAGCCTTGTGGCTGTCCGTCTGCGGCTTCCTTGCACGGGGTACGTCCAGGTGTCCGTCTGCGGCTTCCTCACGGGGTCCGTCCAGTCCATCCGCACCTTGCCCGGGGTTGCAGCGGTGTTCGTTTTTGAATTAGGCGCCGAGCCGAGAGGAGCCGGATTTCCTGTGTGTTCGGCTCCTCTCGCGTGGCTGCGGGCAGAGCCGAGCGTGGCCGAGCCTAGTCGAGTGCGCAGTACACTCGGCTCGGCTCTAGGTTGCGGTGCTCGGCTCCTCTCGGCTTGTCTCGGCTCCTCTCGGGTGGCTGCGGGCGGAGCCGAGCCTAGCCGAGTGCGCAGTACACTCGGCTCGACTTGGTCTATTTCGTCCGCGCCCGGGAACAGCAGTATCGGCGTATATCGCGCACCCACGATTTTACCCTGATTTTAAGGGGAAAAAAGTGTGCGGTATACGCCGATAAATACGGTACATATCTCTATAACTCTATAACAAAACATGCTTTGGGCTTGGACTACGATCTGCATATTTATATCGCACGATAAGGGAAGTGAATGGGATAAAGTACGTTCGAAAGCCAAGGGACCATTAAATGCAGCCAAAACCTGTTCACATGAAGCATTGCTCGTGTGTCAGTGAGAGCTCTCAACCATGTGGATGGATCGGCCTAGGTTGCTATATTCAATATATATATATATATATATATATATATATATATATATATATATATATATATGCGAGTAGCTAGATGTAACCCATGCATGCCTGTAAAGCCCATCCATCAAACCCAAAACCTATGAAACAAGAAAATATTTTCTGCATTTAAGAAAACCCCCTTTGTTACCGATATCACTAGATATGTGTAGCAGGATATGAAAATCGCCATACAGATATTGGGTGGTTGGGTGGTTAAAAGCACATAATGCACAGTGTCTGAAAAACAGCATAAACATGTCACATATAATACTAAAACTTAGGCCCCGTACACACGACCAAACATGTATGCTGAAACTGGTCCGCGGGCCAGTTTCAGCATACATGTTCGGTCGTGTGTAGGCACGAGCGGGCCGAATTCCAGCAAACATTTGCCCGCCGGGCCTTTTCCCAGCGGGCAAATATTCCTGGACGTGTTTTAAAACCGTCCGCTGGAATCCTGCCCGCTCGGACATGTACGGTCGTCAGTACAGACCTACCGTACATGTCCGAGCGCCCGCCGTCCCTCGCATGCGTCGAATGACTTCGACGCATGCGTGGAAGCCTTTAAATGGCAGGGCCGCCCACGTCGCCGCGGCGATGACGCGGACACGCCCCGCGTAGTGTTTACGCGCGGACTTCTGTACGATGGTTAGTACAACCATCGTACAGAAGCCCTCTGGCAGGCAAGTACGGTGAAAACGGTCCGACGGACCGGTTTCATCGTACATGTTTGCTCGTGAGTACCCAGCCTAACACTAAAATGCTACGGAAAATACGCACACCTAGATAGGTGTGTTTAGGATCTGCACCCTGTGTCCAGTAATACCCCTCTGATCGGATTTGAAATGAAAACCTTTCTTTGCAAATGATCATCAGAGCTCCAGAAGAGAAAGGGTAAATCTAACTTAGATATTGGAGACAGGGTGCATGACCCGAAGTAAGCAGACCCTCCATACACAATGCAATATTGTGTATCACATCTGCATGGACGAGATGCATCTATCTTGGCCAGATTATCACAATAAAATCCAGAATATCTGATCCTGGCCAAGATCATCAAACGATGCATCTCGATCTCGGCAGGTGTAGGCACCCGTCCGAAAATCAAAAAGGCCACACACACCAACATACAAACGGTTTTGCACAATAAACATGTAAAAGGTGGATACCAATACACTCACAGCCATGAGCGGACCCTAGGTTCAGTCCTAACATCAAGCTGGACCGTGATACTGCAATATGGACTGACCTGTATTTTTAAGTTTTAAGAGTAAGGAAAAAACAGAAAACAAACTTGTGTAGAGTAAGGAAAAAAACAGAAAACAAAATTGTGTAGAGTAAGGAAAAAAACAAAAATTAAAATTAAAATTTAGATAAAATAGGATAAGGTAGAATAAGATGAGGTGGTGAAATATGAGTAAAATAAGATGAAACGGTACAACCACATCACCATATTAATCATAATAATGGGAGACATCCCATTCGAAATTAAGTCCTAATGGTATTCTGGTATGTAAAGAAATAATCCACAAAACTTCACGCTTACATAATATCCTAAACCTATTGCCTCCTCTGATGGGAACCTTGATGTTCTCTATTCCCTGGATAGAGAGACTGGAGGTGTTTTTGTCATGTACCAAATTCCAGTGTTTGGCAACATTGGTGTTTTTATTAGTTTCAATATCGTACAAGTGATCATGAAAACGGTCTCTAAGTCTGCGAATGGTTCTGCCTTCGTACTGTACGTGGCATTCTTCACATGTAATAACGTAGACCACAAATTTAGTGTTACAATTAATGAATTGTAGGATATCGAAAGTATTATTGTTAGAACAAGATTTAACCCATTGACCTTTTTTAATAAAATGGCAGTAATTGCAGCTCTTAATACCACAGTTAAACGTACCCTTAAATTTCAACCAATTCTGAGCCACCGTAGTGCTCTGAAAGAGGCTGGGTGAAAGGGAGCTCCCTAGAGTGGGTGCTCTGCGGGATACTGACTTAATGCCCTTCGACAGTATCTCGCTATAGGTTGGATCATTAAGCAAGATAGGGAGATACTTGTTAACTGTATTCTTAATTTTGGTGAATTCAGAGCTGTATGAGGTGGAAAAAAGTACTGCAGGTATTACCAGTATTAGTTGTCTTGTTGATGTTCTCCAACAAACTATCTCTAGGGATAGTGCTGGTGGCTGAAAGGGCTCTATCTATAGTTTTTATAGGGTAGCCCCTATCTTTAAACCTTTGTGCCATCTCCTGGGATTCTTTGCTGTAATCTTCTGGTGTACTGCAGATACGTTTGAGTCTGAGAAATTGTCCATATGGGACCCCCCTGATGGTATGTCTGGGGTGAGCTGAATCAGCTGAATCAGCTCTTAGGAGGACTTAGTGATGAACAATAAGTCGTCTATGTAGCGACAGTAAAAAACTGGGCGGTGGGGCGGTGGGGGCTATCATATCCAAAGATGCGGGACCTCTCCCACCAGTCAAATTCCACGAACAGTAGGAGGGTCTTAAAGGGGCATTAAATATCAGGATTGCATTACATACAGAGTGCAGAGATTATTGGGGTTACACACAACAGAGTGCAGAGCTGTCACTTGTAAACACAGAAACCAGACTTCTGTGTTTACAAGTGATTGTGGTGAAAAGGCACCAAAGGGTCTGAGCCAGCGGTGGTGGAACGCCCACCTGAAAAAAAGCCCTGGTAGTAACAGTAGCAGCAGTCAGGGATGGACTGGCCATTGGGACTACAGGGAGTTTCCCGGTGGGCTGATGGCTCAGTGGGCCGGATTCAGTGACAGCGGCCTGGGAGTTTCTCACTTCTGCCTAATCTTGTCCCATAAGGGGAGGGCGCCAAACTGATTCTTTGCCCTGGGAGAAATAATCTCTAGCTTCCCCACTGGTACTGCCTATAAGAGTACCAGTACCAGCCGTTCTACTCTAATAAAATAAAACGGCTAGTGGCTAGTGAAGGGGGAGAGGGGGCTGGGTGGTGGGGGGGGTGCGGGAGTTGTCCGGCCGCTGTGGGAGAGACATGTCAAAGTGGACCAGTCTGGATGAAGTCCAGGGCCAAATTAGATATATTCAGGGGTCAAGTCCTGGGAAAAAAAGTGTGGGAACTCCCACCCAAGATCCACTTCCCCACCAAAAAAATAAAAAATCATACGCTCATATGCATAATTACTAAACCGCATGTTTGTCATTGTTCCCAGGAGACATTGCGGAGGTCTGCCGCGAGTTATCGCGGGATTTAGAAAGAACTTTAAGCAGGTTCTTACTAAATCCCGCGATAACTCGCGGCAGACCTCCGCAATGTCTCCTGGGAACAATGACAAAAGCTCCCAGGAGACATTGCGGCATCGAGGAAGTGACGGAATACCCGCACACTACCTGATGAATCCATATACAGGAAGTGGCCAGTAACAAAGGATTACTAAGGTTCGCCTGCCCCTGACAGTGACTCGAGCTGGGCATCGCCGCTTAGTGAAGGATTGGCTCGGGCGGCTCGGCTGCTCTAGTCCTGCAAAGGGAACTGCGTTCCTGCTGTGAAAAAAATGCAGGAACTCCGTTCCCACACGTTCCCGCAGGACTTGAGCCCTGGATATATTGTTATTAGTAGCAATAACAGTAGCAGCAATAGTAGTTTTAGAAGTAGTAACAAGTACTTAGACAGTCAGTAAAAAGTTCAAACTCCTTTTTCTTAGGTTAGCAACTCAAGAAGTATTGATGCTATTCGAACAGCGTGGCAGTCACCCAACTATCATTTTCAGTAGTTTAAGTCAGCAATAGCAACCTATTCTCTCTCTATCTTCTTATATTTGTGAGGCTGTGATGGATTTTTAGACCGCCTGGTTACAGAGTGGGAGGCAATTTTTCAGGTACTGCTACAGATCTCTGCCTCTTCTGGACTGAGATTCAGGTTCACAAATTACACAAATCATGTTAATTCTGGTGCTTGTTCAGTTCTTGTTTGTGTTCTGAAATGTTTGACGTACCTGCTCTACAACCTTTTACCTTGTGCTTCCTCCTGCTTACAGCAGACTGGTGACATCACCTCAGCCAGGTCAATGATTGGAGTTCAAAGGTGTTATTGCTGCTGTACTGTATATTGTGGCAAGTCAGGAATATACTGTATTCCTGGAGACGTGTAAAGTCACTTAAATATCCACTTTAATACTTCTCAGTGCTGTATTGGTGGTGTGTTACTTGGTGCTCGGCTCAGGCAGACATTCATGTAAATGGTGTTTATGTTGAGAAAGTCGGTGCAACACACATAAACTGATGTTGTTGTCACTTTGGATTAAGTTCTCCTCTTAGCGAGTCAGACAAGTGGAGCAGGAGGCTGCCGGTGGCTCCATGAAAAATTCAGCTCAATGTGTTTAAAGCCGTCATCTCTCTATTGTTCCTGACGGCATGGTGTATTAACCCTGACTGGTGCCAGCGGAGAACACAGCCTGTCTTCCCGCTGAGTGCAGGGGCTCCCCGCTCCTTCAATAAAATAATGGAAAGGGGTCATGAAAGCAAACTGAGCTGAATACTAAAGAGAAGTCAGTAAGTTGGAACAATAAAACGTCTTGTTTGAAATGAAACGATTGGGGTGATTGTGAATTTCTATTTATGGGGAGACCTCGAGTTTTGCGCATGTTTACCAAATGGTGAATTGTTAGCCTGTGAAGACTAGGGATGAGATTCGGGTTTAGGTCAAATGCGAATTCAACCTGAACCCAGTCTGATCTTAGTTCGATGAACAGCCAATCAAACTGCCATATTCAGTCAGTTCTTCCGGATTCCTGGATGCTAGATTGAAAAGAAAACAGCGGTGGTCCCTGGTGACGTCATTGCCCAAAATAGGGTCATTAATGTATTGGTCAATGACGTAACTTAAAGCGGATCTCCACTCTAAAGTGGAGTCCCGCTGATCGGCACCCTCCCCCCCTCCGGTGTCACATTTGACACCTTTCAGGGGGGAGGGGGGTGCAGACACCTGTCTACAGACAGGTATCTGCACCCACTTCCGGCCCTACGATACGGGCAAAGGACGGGTTTTTTTTTCCCCTTCCCGTCCGTCCCCCGTTGTATGCTGGGAACACTCGGCTCCCAGCACACAGCGGGAGCCAATCGGCGGGCGCAGCGCGACTCGCGCATGCGCCGTAGGGAACCGGGCAGTGAAGCCGGAGCGCTTCACTTCCTGGTTCCCTCACCATGGATGGAGGGGGGAGCAGCAGGGTGACGAGCGATCGGCTCGTCATCTGCTGCGATCACCGCTGGACTCCAGGACAGGTAAGTGTCCTTATATTAAAAGTCAGCAGCTGCAGTATCTGTAGCTGCTGGCTTTTAATATATTTGTTTAGTGGCACATCCGCTTTAAGGCTGTTGTTTACATTACAGCAGTGCTGGGAATTCTGTCATTTAGTGGCGGTAGTGCTGCATCACACGTGGTGGGTCATCTCGCCAGTGGTGGTGAAACATTGTCAAGTGGTGGGTCATTTTATTTGACTTTTACGACAGACATTCAAATCCTGCCGAAGGTATGACTGTGCAGGGGAGACAGAGAGTAAAAGGGGGCACTGTGATTAGAGAGAAAAAAGAGGGGCTTGACTGCAAGGGGCACTGTGATGGGGGGCTCTGATTGCTAGGGGCACTGTAATGTAAAGGGGCATTGTGATATAAAGGGGACTGCACTGTAAAGGGACACTGTAATGATTGTAGTGCAGTCTGCTTTATGAGTTGCTGTTGTGAATATTACCACTACAAATACTATTACCATTACTACTATTAGAACTTCTTTTACCACTCCTACAACTTGTTTTTTTTTTACTACTACTGCAAGTGCTGCTACAACTATTCATTTTCAAAATGATGCTACTATTACTAATACTGCAGTGCCAGTACTACTACCACTACTACTATAAAAAATGAATAATAATAATATAACTTTTATAATTGCTATTACTAATATTATTAATACAGATACTATTTCTCCTAATAAGTCTATAAATGTAAATGGATCAGATATCCTCTGTGGTTTTATCACTTCTTTATAGTTTTCGAGACAATGGCATTGATTTACTAAAACTGGAGAGTGTAAAAACTGATGCAGATGTGCACGGTAGCCAATCAGCTTCTTTTTTTTTTTTATCTTTATTTAAAGCGGAGCTCCACCCTAAAATGGAACTCACGCTGATCGGCACCCGCCACCCCTCCGGTGTCACATTTGACACCTTTCAGGGGGAGGGGGGTGCAGATACCTGTCTAAAGACAGGTATTTGCACCCACTTCCGGCCACACGCTACGGGCAAAAGACGTGTTTTTCTGACTTCCCGTCTGTCGCCCGTTGTGTGCTGGGAACACTCGGCTCCCAGCACACAGCGTGTGAGCCAATCGGCGGGCGCAGCGCGACTCGCGCATGCGCCGTAGGGAACCGGGTAGTGAAGCCGGAGCGCTTTACTTCCTGGTTCCCTCACTGAGGATGGCGGGGGGAGCAGCAGAGAGACGAGCGATCGCTCGTCCTCTGCTGCGGACGGCGCTGGACTCCAGGACAGGTAAGTGTCCTAATATTAAAAGTCAGCAGCTGCAGTATTTGTAGCTGCTGGCTTTTAATATTTTGTTATACTGGCACATCCGCTTTAAGGTATGCGGTTTACACAAAGTTGCATAATATCACATACATCGACCTATAATAGCAAAAAACAAAAACAAAATGCTAAATACATTAATGACATAACAGTCAAGGTTCCAATACAGTGTCATGGTAATTCAGGAAACTGTGGTCTAAAGACTCCACAACAGATATATCCTGTATGTTATCTGAACCACCCCAACTGATTAGAGCAGTGGTTCTCAACCTGGGGGTCGGGACCCCCTCGGGGGTCAAATGATGATTTGTCAGGGGTCACCAAATCCTGGGCTGTTCCCGAAGCCTGCACCTCTTTTGCAGCCACCCAACAGGACTGTCCCTGGAGCCCACAGCCACCCACTCAGCCTCTTTGCAGCCACCCATTCAGTTCACAACATCCCAACTCTCCCACCCCCACTGCCACTCATCCCAACTCCCCACCCCCAAGGAGTAGGGGAAGGAATAAAAATAGAGAATACGTGGAAAGGAAAAGAGACGGAACGACAAATAAAAAGGGAGAGAAAGATTAAGAGAAAGAGCAAGAAAGACGGCTAGATTGAGGGATGGGGAAAAAAAAGAAAGAAGAAATTAGGATAGAGAGATAAAAGGGAAAGAAAGGAGAACAAAGAGTGGTACATACTAAAATGTACCATAAGGGGTTTTAATACTTCACAAATGTAAGGGTCAGGGGAGAAATTACTTGTTTTGCCTTGGGTGCTGACAACCCACCTACGAAAATTTTTACTGCTAGGGGTCCCCACAACTTGGGAAATTTTATCAAGGGGTCATGGCACTAGAACGGTTGAGAACCACTGGATTAGAGGGTTAATTTCATTGGATGTATACCATTAAATAGGAACCATAGGGTGTGAGAATGACAACCTGATAGGCAGAACATCCTTATCCCTGGCAAACAGCAGGTGATGAGCCACTGCAATCCTGGGGGTCAAGACTGAACATTTTACCTAATATAGAGTGTAGCCAATCAGCTTCTAAGGTCATACATGGGTCGAGTTTCGAAAATCTTATCTAAGAATTTTCATTCGTATTTCGCACCATTAGTGGGCTGCAGCCGATTTTCGTGCGGCCATTGAATTTTAATAATCTGACATGTTGGAAATGTTTTGAAAAACAAACGATTTTATAATCAATGATCGTGCTAGAAATGTAATCGGAAAAGAAATGCGCATGTACAAGAAAAGAAAATTCCCAGAAAGAAAAGAAGATTCTCAGACACGGAAATTATTTTCTGTGGCAACATGAGGTGAAATTGAAGGTTTGGTTGGTCGAATTTCAAAATCAATGGTGGCACCATCGAATCACAAAACGCACAAATTTTCTGATTTTCAAAAGAAAATTCTTTCGAAATTCGACCATGCCTAGCTTCAGGTTGTTCAATTAAGCTTTGACAATAAAACCTGGAAGCTGATTGGTTTGTATGCAGAGCTGCACCAGATTTTGCACTCTTCAGTTTTAGGAAATCAACCCCAATGTTTACTATCTGTTTATTGTGACTTGTATCCAATCTAAGATACAAAGTGATCCCCATCCTTTGGCTTCTGTATTATAAACAATAGAGGAGTGAGCAGCGTTCATCTGGGCAGCATAATCGTCGCAGACACACGCACACATCTACAAATTACCCTTAATTACACTTCCATGTCTCCCAGCATCCAGGGAGGCAATAATCAGAGAAAAGACGGTGGAGCGGGTGAGCGCCTCTCTGAAAGTAGGGCACACGGCAGGGCCGCCCGGAGCTGTGAGCGCGGAGTCTGCCTGAGTACAAAACAATTTACTCTCTTATTGTTTCACATCCCAGAGAGTCACACACAGCGCACTGGATTCTCAGAAAGTTAGCAAAAGGGGGAAAAAAAAGAAAGAAGTAGGTCTTCTGCCTGATTGAAACAATTGTGCAACGTGTCACAGAGAGAAAGGCCCTCCACTCATGGCTGATATACCAGTTTTACAATATATTCTGGAGACTAGGGATGAGCCAAATGCACCTGAACTGCACTAAAGTTCTGAACCTTGATCCAAACCCCATTGACATCAATGGAGGCCAAATATTTAAAATCTGTTTTGGCCATTCTTAAGACTAATGCCTTGTACACACGATCGGTTTTCCCTGCGGTAAAAAGTCCACCAGGAAAACCGAGAACCTGCTCGGTAGCTTTTTTCCCCCTACACACGGCCGGGTTTCCCGACAGGAAAACTGTCATGAGAGCTTTGGTCGGGAAACCCGGCCGTGTGTATGCTCCACCACAGGTTTTCCCTATAGGGAAACTGTCGACTTAAAAAAAACGCCGGGAATTCTGGCGGGAAAAAAGAGAACATGTTCTCTTTTTTCCTGCCGGGACCGGCGGTTTTCCTGTCGGGAATACTGCGATAGAGCATAAACACGGCCAGGATTCTCGGCCAAAAGCTCTCATGGCAGTTTTCCTGGTGGGCTGGGTACTGCCCTGTACTAATACAAAAACAAAACTTTTTGCAGGGAGCAGCAACATTAATAATGCTTAACTACTTCAATACAGGGCATTTTCACCCCCTTCCTGCCCAGGCCAATTTTTAGTTTTCAACACTGTAATGCCCCGTACACACCATCACTTTATGTGATGAAAAAAAACGAAATTTTCTGTGAAGTAAAAAATGACGTTTTTGAAACTTCAATTTTCAAAGACGAAGTTGCCTACACACCATCGTTTTTCTCACAATGTTCTAGCAAAGCGAGGTTACGTTCTCACAACTTTACCATTGAAGCTCGCTTCATAAGTAGCTTCTGGGCATGCGCGGGTGAAAAAACGTCGTTTTAAACAACGTTTTTTACTACACACGGTCAATTTCTGTGAAATAAAAGTTGACGTTTTGAAAAACGACACATAAAATTGAAGCATGCTTCAATTTTTTTTGGTCGTTTTTTAGAAGACATAAAACGACGTTTTCCCCCACACACGGTCAATTAAAGTGACGTTTTTAAACGTCCTTTTTTTTCATCACATAAAGTGATGGTGTGTACGCGGCATAACATTTTGAATGACAATTGAGCGCTCATACGACACTGTACCCAAATATAGCTTTCTTTTGGTGGCATTTGATCACCTCTGTGGTTTTTATTTTTTTGCGCTATAAACAAAAGAAGAGCGACATGAAAAAAAACACAATATTTTATTTTATTTTTTCTATAATAAATATTCCAAAAAAAAAAAAAAGGGCGATATGTATTCTTCAAAAATATTTTTGGCAATATAAAATCACAATAAGCATATATTGGTTTGCGCAAAACTTATAGCGCCTGCAAAATAGGGGATAGATTTATGGCATTTTTATTATTATTATTTTTTTTACTAGTAATGGCAGCGATCTGCAATTTTTATTGTGAGTCCCCTTTTACAACAGACCTCCCCATCAGAGTCCTCCTTTACATCAGATGTCACCATCAGAAACCCCCTTTACATTTGATGTCCCCATCAGAGTCCCCCTTTACATTAGATGACCCCATCAGAGTCCCCCTTTACATTGGCTGTCACCATCAGAGTCCCCATTTACATTAGATGTCCCCATCAAAGTCCCCCTTTACATTAGATGCCCTCATTAGAGTTCCCCCTTACATTAGATGTCCCCATCAGAGTCCCCCTTTATTTACATCTATAATGCTGGGCTATATACCCTATCTGTAATGCTGAGCTATATACCATATCTGTAATGCTGGGCTATATACCCTATCTGTAATTTTGGGATATATACCCTATCTGCAATGCTAACTTATATACCCTATCTGTAATGCTGACCTATATACCCTGATCTGTGAGGCTGAGCTATATACTCTGTCCGGTGATACTGAGCTGTATACACTGTCCTGTGATTTTGGGGTTGTATACTCTGCCCTGTGATGCTGAGCTATATACTCTGTCCTGTAATGCTGAGCTGTATACTCTGTCCTTTGATTTTGGGGCTGTATACTATGTCCTATGATGCTGAGCTGTATACTTCTGACACTATAAGTGGAAGAAAGTGGAATACAGAGGACAGAGCGGGTGGATTATATAAGGGGTGGGGCTTATGAGAAGTGGGAGGAGTCAAAAAGGAAGGGCGGGTTCTGGCACCCCCCCATCCTAAAACGTTACCAGCCGCCACTGATTGGTAATGACTTCATCCAGTGATGCAGAGCCCTGTCATTCAAAATAATTGATGCCTGCAGACTCACCGGGAAAAAAATGCTGACCTGCTGCCAAACGCTACTCCTTGTTAAATGACGAATTCTCGGCTGACAGCTGGCTTGTAAACTAAGGGGCAGAGGTGGTGGCTGAAGTCATAGACCAAAATAGCCATGGTCAATGTCATGGACCAAATATGGCTAAGAACAATCATTGTCAGTGATGTCAGCCACCATTCCCGTCCCTTTGTTTACTTGCAGCTGTTAGCGTTGAATCCCTGGCATGACAACTTAATAGGCCAGGTGATTATGCGTCACTGGTTATTAGGAAGATTGCGGCCACTGGCTTCCTAGCAACCAGCCTAAGTTGGTATCCGTCACATTTATCAGAGGTAGTAATACTGCTGCTAAATGTACACTTTCTGCTGTAGCCTGAGGTTCGACTTGACAGGTGAGCAGCCACCCCATTTATTACACCCGTTGCAGAGCCCATGGTCAGGTTATAGGCATTCAAAGAGGAAGTCCACCGTTATCTTAAAAATTAAAACCATGGCCCAGATTCACAAAGCACTTACGCCGACGTATAACAAGTTACGCCGACGTAAGTGCAAATGTGCGCCGTCGTATCTGTGCGCCAGACCCACAAACAGATATGCGCCTAAAACCAGGCTACACCCCGCCGACGTAGCTTGCTTACGCCGGCGTAGGGTGGGTGCACATTTAGGCTGGGAGCATGGTGCCTCTCCCATTGATTAGCCATTCAACATGCAAATGAGGGAAATACAGCGATTCACGAACCTGCGTGCGCCTGACGCAGGCTACGCGAGGTGCGTGTAAGTGGTACGTCCGGCATAAAGTTATTCCCCATAAAGGAGGTGCAACCCAGCAGCAGAGATGCAAAGGTCTGCACCAGGGAACACAAGCTGGCGTATTTTACGTTGGACGTGTGTCTGGCTGGGCGTAGGTTATGTTTACGCCGTGCGCAGTGAACCGGCGTAGTTTAGGCAGTTGTTTCCGACGTGGTTGTGAGCAGGCGCAGGGGGATGCGTCCACGTCACGGCGCATGCGCCGTTCGTGATACGTATCTGTCTGGCGCTCGGCCCATCATTTGCATGGGGTCACGCCTCATTTGCATTGGTCACTCCCACTTCCACCTACGCCGGCGTACGCCTTCGAATCCCACGTCACCCTGGCGCAGCGTTGGGAGCACTGGCTTGCTGAATGCATTGCTTGCCTCTCTGCGCTGCGTTGGCCTAGCGTACATTGGTTACTCTACGGCGGCGTAATGTGCGCCCACACTCTTTTTATTCTTTGTATAATGATTTTTTTTTTTCTTCCCCATCCTTAAATTTTGGCCATTTTTACTAAAGGCAGATGAATTCATCTCCCTTTGGAACATGTGACAATGCACATACCTGAGGAGGAGAGTACTGGTGATGTAGCCTTTCCAGTATGCATCTGTGAGACCAGAGTTACATCACCAATGCTTCACTCAACCAGGAAAAGCATTAATTGTAAGTAAAAGCAAAAAAAAATTTTTAACTAATGAATGTAAGATGATTAAAAGTGGAGTTCCACCCAAAAATGGAACCTTCGACATCGCGGTCACCCTGGTAAGTGTCCATTTATTAAAAGTCAGCAGCTGCAGTATTTGTAGCTGCTGGCTTTTAATATTTTATTTTTTAGGCAGACCTCCGCTTTAATATCAGCATGCAGAGCTGTATGCTTAGCAGTTTGTCTGAGGCCCCGTACACACGAGGAGACATGTCCGATGAAAACGGTCCGCGGACCGTTTTCATCGGACATGTCTCCTGGGAGCTTTTGGTCTGATGTGTGTACACACCATCAGACCAAAATCCCAGCGGACAGAGAACATGGTGACGTAGAAGACACCGACGTTCTCAAACACAGAAGTGCAATGCTTTCATGAATGCGTCAAATCAATTTGACGCATGCGCGGGATTTCGGGACGCTGGTTACACGTCATAACCAGCGGACATGTCCGATTAGGTGTACTAACCATCGGTACATGTCCGACGGACATGTTTCCAGCGGACAAGTTTCTTAGCTTGCTAAGAAACTTTTGTCCGCTGGAAACCCGTCCGCTAGGCCGTACACACGGTCGGACATGTCCGCGGAAACTGGTCTGCGGACCAGTTTCAGCGGACATGTTCGACCGTGTATACGGGGCCTAAGGGTAGGTTCACACCAGAGAACATGAGTATGTATTAAGTGACTGCTGGGAGAAAGAGAAGGGTGAGTTGAGTTGCTGAGTCACTGCTGGAAAGGGGGAGCAGAAGCTAAACCGCTGAGAAAATAACTTGGATTACTTCAGTGCTTCTTTGATGATGAGTTACTCCACTGTGTCTCCTGCTGCAGAGGTCAGTGAGGGCTTGTTTTACCACTTCTTAAAAGAGAAGTATGGACTAAAAAAAAAAAAATCATACTCACCTAGATGGATGCCGCATCAATCTGATGCTGCATATGTACCCCACCGGCTCTGCATGGAGAACTGAGCAATCAATTACCAATGATCGCTCAGTTCTCCCCCTCCCCTCTGAGCAGAGAGCCAGGGGGTCTGGCTTAGGCTCTTCACAGATGGCTGAGAGGTTGAACCAGCTGCTGGTCCAGGCATCTGGGTGACTTGACTGGCAATGTGACATCAGCCAGCTGTTGGCTAAAAACTGACACACACATTCATTTTAAAGTGTAAATTCAGCTAACCTCTATTTTGAAACTATAATCGGTTGAGACTGGAAGACAGGTCCCCTATGCTGAATGATGAGACTTGTGCTGCAGCTCCCTTCTTATTTTGTGTAGAAAGCCCCCCCATTGTCTCCAGACCATTCATCGCTCCTGACAACTCTCCTTTTAGCTTCAGTCTACAAACTTGGATAAAGAATTATTATTTTTTCCCACCAAAGGATTTTACATCACTACTTGGCCTCTGTGTTAGCTTTGATAGCCATTGAAAAACTGATGCATGATTATGCTCTGACCAAAGCAGACGTAGGTACCAGACTGCTGACTGTAGGATTTCTCAGCTAAGCAAACCCTCCTATCTGCAGGCCTAAGCTAAGGGCAGATGAATTCCAGGAAGTAATTGCTACATGAATCATCTGCCCTTATTCAAAATGGCCAAGGCCAAAAATGTTGAGGTGTGTTTTTCAAAGTGATTTTTCGGCAAAATAAAGCAGGGAGACATGGATGGATGGCATACCTCCCAACATTTTGAGGGACACCTACTAACAAACGTATGTAGGCATAGGACATGCACCCTGCCACACCCCCTTAAAGGAGAATTAACAAAAAAAAGGTTAATTAAATCCACAAGGACTTTTTTTTTACCACTATTATTCTTTTATGTTGGCTTTTGAAATTTACAAATGCAGCAATTTAGCATTTGGATGAAAAGTTTAGCACTGGGAATCTCCTTTTGAAAGATAAAAGGTGTATTTTATATACAAATAAATAGATTAGACCAAAATGAGGGGGAAATATGGAGTTACTTACCGGTAACGTCCTTTTCCAGGAGTCTTTCAGGACAGCCACCTTAGAGAGATCCCGGCTCCTCCCCTCTCAGGAAACACCGCCTTCAATCAGAGATTTAAGCCTCATCCTCCCACTGGCCCTTCAGTTTATCACGAGTACCTCCGGCCAACTGGGGAGACACAAGAACACGTCATACAACACAAACATTACAATCTTACCTGACGGTCTTATGTGATGAGTCCTCAGACGTCCAGTACCTGGGTGGGTACCGGTGCTGTCCTGAAAGACTCCTGGAAAAGGACGTTACCGGTAAGTAACTCCATATTTCCCTGGATCGTCTTTCAGGACAGCCACCTTAGAGAGGATAAGCGAGCACCTTACCTTAGGGTGGGACTACTGCTTGCAGAACTTTACGACCAAAGGCTTGGTCCTTTGCTGACAGCAGATCCAATCTGTAGTGCTTGACAAACGTGTTGAAGCTGGACCACGTTGCAGCCTTACAAATTTGCTCAGGAGAAGCACCAGCCCATTCCGCCTGTGAAGCTGCAGCCGCTCTAGTGGAATGTGCCCTGATCCCATCTGGGGGGTCTGACCCTCCTAACTCATAAGCTTGAACAATAGCCGATTTAAGCCATCTGGCTATAGTCCGTCTGGACGCCCTGGATCCTTTCTTAGATCCTGAAAATAATACAAAAAGGGACTCTGACTTTCTAAATTGTCTAGTGCATTCTAAGTATTGGAGAATGCACCTCCTAACATCTAAATTATGGAATGAACGTTCCTGTTCCCTCACAGGATTAGAACAAAAAGTGGGTAAGATGATTTCTTGGCTCCTATGAAATCTTGAAGCCACCTTTGGCAAGAAGGCCGGATCGGTTTTGAAAATAACCCTGTCCGGAAAAAATCTGAAAATAAGGGGCCCTGATGGAAAGGGCTTTGAGTTCGCTGACTCGTCTTGCCGTGGTAATTGCCACTAAAAACACAGTTTTGAGGGTAATTAGTTTCAAAGAACAAGATTCTAGTGGTTCAAAAGGCTCCTTTGTAAGAGCCTGTAAAACCAAAGAGAGGTTCCAAACTGGAAGGGAAGAGGTTCTAACTGGCCTCTGTCTACTTAGACCCTTGAAGAACCTTGCTATCCAAGGGTCTAACGCTAGTTGTTTTTCTAGAAAGACGCTCAACGCAGAAACTTGTCCTTTCAATGTGCTAAGTGCTAGACCTTTGTCTACACCTGACTGTAGGAATTCTAGCACTGCCACTGAACTATGACTGTCAAAGGAGCCTTCTGAGCACCATATGTTAAAACGTCTCCACACCTTACAGTAGATGTTTTGAGTTTCTACTTTCCTACAATTTAGGAGAGTCTTAATTAGACGCTCAGAAAAACCCCTGCCCCTCAACAATGACTCCTCAGAAGCCAGGCTGCCAGATTCCACCTGTCTATGTGAGGGCAGCAGAATGGACCCTGAGAAAGAAGGTCGGTCTGGGCCGGAAGGATCCAAGGAGGTTCTATTGCCAGGTTCCTTAGAATGGAGAACCACGGTCTCCTCGGCCAATAAGGAGCGATCAAGATGAGGATCGTATTATCCCCTTGCAACTTCCTCAAAACTGCCGGAATCAGGACCGGAGGGGGGAAGGCATAGCACCTTGAAAATGCCCAAGTCTGGGCGAGTGCGTCTATTCCTAGCGCTCCGTCCCATCTGCTTAGGGAGAAGAAAAGACTTGTCTTGGTATTGTGTTTCGAGGCAAAGAGGTCTATGCATGGTGTTCCCCATCTCTGAACAATCATGTTGAATACCTCCTGCTTTAAGATCCAATTGCCTTCCTTCAGAGTTGTTCGGCTGAGGAAATCCGCTGTCTGGTTCTGATCTCCCTTCAAGTGGGTTGCAGACAGGGACAATACATTGAGTTCGGCCCACTTCAGGATGGCTTCTGCCAGAAGCCATAGGGAGCAACTTCTTGTACCCCCCTGCCTGTTGATGTAGGCTACTGTTGGGGAATTGTCCGAACGGATTCTCACATGTTGTCCCTGAAGTTCCCCCTGAAAGGCTCTGAGCGCTAGTTCTACTGCTCTCAGCTCCCTCCAGTTGGAGGATCTTAGAGCGTCCTCTTTCCTCCAGGTCCCCTGGACCCACTTGGGACCCAAGTGTGCTCCCCAACCTGAACCGCTGGCATCTGGTCACTGGCAGGATCCACTCGAGACCTTGGGACAGATTTGCTCCCTTTCTCCACCACCAGAGTGACCTTTTGACCTGATTTGGGATGGAGATTAAGGCATCCAAGGAGGTCTGACTGTGGTCCCAAACCTTCAGAATAAATAACTGAAGAGGACGAAAGTGCAGTCCCGCCCAATGTACTGCCGGAAGTGTGGATGTTAGTAATCCCAATCCTGACATGGCCTCCCTGACTGAAACCTGACTGTTGCTCTGCAACCGCAACATGGTCTTGTCCACCTTTAGGACCTTTTCAGAGGGAAGAAAGACCCTTTGGATCGTTGAGTCCACCACATAACCCAGGAAGGTGACTCTCTGGGCTGGGACTAAACTGGACTTTTCTAGGTTCAGAAGCCATCCCAATTTCTCCAGGATGTCTCTTGCTACCTGAACATCCTGAACCAACTGATCCGCTGAGGGTGCAAACAGGAGAAGATCGTCTAGATATGCAACTATCGAAAGGCCTTTGAGTCGCAGAAAGGCCAGAACCTCTACCATCACTTTTGTGAAGATTCGGGGAGAAGACGATAGCCCAAAGGGGAGAGCTTTGAACTGCCAATGCACTATCCGATTCCCAGTCCTTACTGCTAGCCTCAGATATTTTTGATGATCCTCGGCTATGGGAATATGCAGATATGCATCCTTTAGATCAATCGATGCCATGAAGCAGTTTGGCGGGAGTAACGCTCTGACCGAATAGATCGAATCCATTCTGAATCTCCTGTACTTGACGGAGACATTCAGAGGCTTCAGATTCAGGATGAGCCTGAATTTCCCTGATGGCTTGCGGACCACAAAAATGTGGGAGTAAAAGCCTCTGTTTGTCTCCGGACCTGGCACCTGGGCAATCACCTCCTGCTCTTCCAATTCCTGTAGAGAGGATAGAAGAGCGGAGGCTTTTTCCCCGCATATTGGTAGGTTGGTAATCAGAAACCTGAGAGGTGGGGGATTTGAGAACTCCAACCTGTAGCCCCGTCTGATGATCCCCAAAACAAATTGATTTGTGGTGATCACCTCCCACTGTGGGAGAAAGGCCCCCAACCTTCCTCCCACTGTTACCGTGTCACTGGGCCTTTTTGGGCTGTTCAGGAGGGCGAAAAATCGCCGCCCCACGCCCTTTCCCCTTAGGTCCCCAGAACTTCTTTTGTTGACCTGTTTTAGGGGTCTCAGATTTCTTCGGAAACTGAAATTTTCTTTTTGTCTGTTGCCCAAATTTTCTTTTAAGGGGAAAAGCCTTCTTTTTATCAACCGTCCTATCCAGGACGGCTTCCAGACCAGGCCCAAATAATAAATCTCCGGTAAGCGTTATGCCACAGAGTTTTATCTTAGACGCACTGTCCCCCTGCCATGTCTTAAGCCACAAGGCTCTCCTGGCTGAATTGGTCAGGGCTGAAGATCTGGCGGACATGCGTACTGATTCGGCCGAGGCATCTGCCAGATAGGCCACCCCTTTAAGGAGTGTGGGAAAAGAAGCAAGGATAACATCCTTTGCTGTATTAGCTTCGATATGCGCCTTGATTTGCGTGAGCCAAAACTCCATATTACGGGCCACTACCGTGGCTGCCATGGCGGGTTTGAGATTTGTCTGTGATGATTCCCAGGACTTTTTCAAAAGGGAATCCATCCTCTTATCCATGGGGTCAGAGAGTACCCCCATATCCTCGAAGGCCAGATCTGTATTTCTGGATACTTGAGAAAATGCTGCGTCTAGTTTTGGAGTTTTATTCCAAACTAAACTATCTTCACCTGCAAAGGGAAACCTCCTTTTTAGTGCATTAGAGAAAAAAGGTTTCCTCTCTGGGTCCTGCCATTCTTTTTTAATGGCATTGACCAACACATCATGGACTGGAAAAACTTTCTTTTTCTGTTCCTCCAGACCTTTATACATTTTGTCATGTAATGACAAAACTTTATTTTCCTCCTGGATACCTAGAGTGGTGTGGATGGCATCTAAAAGTTCCTCCACATCCTCTAGAGAAAGTTTGTACCTTGAGGCTTTGGAGGACTCCCCGTCCAGCCCCTCTATATCTGATTCCTCCTGGGAATCAGAAATGGCGCTACCCGCTTCTTCCTCAATGTCCTCCGCTAGACCCTCCGGTTTCTCGCCACTACTAGGGAGAAAATCCGTGGGATTAGGTGAAACAACCTGCTGTGCTGGTGGGACACTGCTTTGGGGCTGGGGCAGTTGAAAAGAGGAAAAAAGAGCTTGAAATGACTGAAAGGTACTAGAAAGCTCCTTAACTGACGCCGCTAGATCTGCCCCCTGTTCTGCTGTCTGTTCTCTTAATACATCCCCAATACAACGCTTACAGAGCGTTTTCAACCAGGTTTCCCCTAGTGTTGATCTGCACACAGGGCACTTCCTTTTAGAGCCATGGGCTGATTTGCTTGAGGCTTTCTGAAAAGAGAAGCAAACAAAAGACAGCAGCACATTAGCTGGGGCCCACCAGCAATAAACACAGGGATCACCAGGAGTGCCCCCCAGGACCAACCACCACCAGGGTCCCAGAAACTCCTATCCCTACCGACCATCAGGAAGGGAAAACACCCGTGGAGCTAATAGGGTATAGGCAGGTGAACACCACCCCAGGGTTCACTTACCTGCGGCTGGCTGGCGCTTTCCTCGGATGGAGCTGTCCTCGAGACCTCTGTCTCCGACATTGCTGCTCAGCGGAACGATGGTCTGCTGTCTCCTCTGCTGACACCTCAGACTGGAGAGACTGCACCAGCCAGCGTGCGTGGTCCGCTTTCCTAGGCCGCGTCCGGAACCGGAAGACGCGGCCTCGTGTGGCTGTCCCGCCCCCAACCGGAACTGACGTCGCCCATCCTCCGGACCAGCGAGCTCCAAGCTGGCTGCAAAGCAGGGGGGCCTGAGGCAGCCCACAGCGCCACCCTAGGCAGAGAAAACAACGGACCTCCCAGCTTACTCTTTTCCCCAAAGAGACGCTGGGATGCACATGCGGCGCTGCAGGTGACGACACACTAGCCGGCCTGAGCGCCAAATTCAAACAATAAAAAAATGAACTTTTTAGGCAGAAGAACTCAATCTTCTAAAAATTGCCCAATAAGCCTCAGCTTCCCCAGCCATCGGCTCCTGGTTCCACAGCGGTGTCTCCCCACCGGAGGAAACACCATAACTGAAGGGCCAGTGGGAGGATGAGGCTTAAATCTCTGATTGAAGGCGGTGTTTCCTGAGAGGGGAGGAGCCGGGATCTCTCTAAGGTGGCTGTCCTGAAAGACGATCCAGGGAAAGAGGGACATTGCTCCAAATCAGGGACAGTTGGGAGCTATGGGATGGGGGAGTTGGATTTGAATGTTAAAAATGAAATAAATAGTGTTTTTGGTTTGTGGTGCTCAAATACAATGTAGTTCCACTTTAACTTTGCAACTCCTGTGTGTGGATCTAATCGTTGGTGAATGCAGCTTCCATCACAGCCTTTACACAAAGGTGTATGGCTTCTTGCTGACAATGGCAGTTGTAGGTATTGTTGTATAACTGACAACATCTTCTTTTGATATGGATTTTTTTAAATTTCTAGGGTGACCACAAGATGTAAAAAAAGCAAAAAAGAGCTTTAAAGGGTCACTAAAGGAAATTATTTTTTTTAGCTACCGTATTTATCGCGGTATAACGCGCTCCCGCGTATACCGCGTACCCCTAAAGTGCCCCCGAAATTCCTGTAAAAAAAAATGTTATATGATTGCATTACTTACAGTTTTGGTGTCTTCCCAGCGTCCATCGTCCGGTCCGGCGTCCGTCTGCGGCCTCGATGGTGTCCTCCCGGCTTCTCCAGCGCGTGCCTCACGCCGAGTCCCCGCTTCCCGCGCTCAGTTCGAACGCCTCCGCCGACATATACAGAGTGCAGTACACTTGGGTACATTCGGCAAGGCTCGGCGTCGCTCGCGCTCACGCTCTGTGACGTTTATGCGTGAGCACGAGCGAAGCCGAGCATGGCCGAATGTACCCGAGTGTACTGCACTCGGTATATGTCGGCGCAGGATTTCAAACTGAGCGCAGGAAGCGGCTATCGGCGTATATCGCGCACCCACAATTTTCCCCCTTATTTTAAGGGGAAAATAGTGCGCGATATACGCCGATAAATACGGTAAATAGCTTCCTTTACCTTACTGCAGTCCTGGTTTCATGTCCTCATTGTTCGTTTTTGCTTTGATGTTGCTGTAATTCCTCTCTGTTCTGGACACTTTCTGGTTGTCTGTTTCCTGATCACCACAGTACTGGGAGATTTCTCTCTGTGGTGACTAATCAAGGAGGTGTGATTACTGTGTGTCAGCACCAATCCGGTTTCGTTTTACAAAGCATCACTGCCCTCCATTGGCTCTCTGGCTCTGTACATCAGAGAACCAGGAAACAACAGCAAAAACATTTGTTTTCCTTTAGGCCGGGTACTAACGAGCAAACATGTACGATGAAACCGGTCCGTCGGACCGTTTTCACCGTACATGTCTGCCAGAGGGCTTCTGTACGATGGCTGTACTAACCATCGTACAGAAGTCCGCGCGTAAACAATACGCGGGGCGTGTCCGCGTCGTCGCTGCGACGATGACGCGGCGATGACGCGGCGACATGGGCGGGCCTGCCATTTAAAGGCTTCCACGCATGCGTTGAAGTCATTCGACGCATGCGAGGGACGGCGGGCGCTCGGACATGTACGGTAGGTCTGTACTGACGACCGTACATGTCCGAGCGGGCAGGATTCCAACGGACGGTTTTAAAACACGTCCAGGAATATTTGTCTGCTGGGAAAAGGCCCGGCGGGCAAATGTTTGCTGGAATTCGGCCCGCTCGCGCCTACACACGACCGAACATGTATGCTGAAACTGGTCCGCGGACCAGTTTCAGCATACATGTTTGGTCGTGTGTACGGGGCCTTAGTGACCCTTTAACTCTCTATCATCTGTCAAATATTCCTCCTGGATAGAAGGGCCCTTTATTTTTGATACCTCAGAAGCATTTCCTCAGTCTCCTTATCCCACCCAGTGATCAGATTGCAACATTGTATCTTTGTGTTTATATCTTTTCTATTTATTTTTGATTTTCAGAAAGAAAATATCTTGCAATCTCCTGTGAATTTAGAGCCCCTAATGGGTAAGTATGATAAAAGCGCAGCAAACGCGTTCTTCATTCCCCTCACTGGTCTGAACTGTGGGAAAGTCGCTCACCCTCATACATATAGGAGGAAAAGCTTGTTAAAGGAGATTGCCGTTAGACATTGCGGCCCGGAGGGGAGTAACATCAGGAGGAAATACCTGAAATCACCAGAGAATCTTTAGCCTAAAAGGAATCTCTGAATTCCTCCATCCAGAACAATCACTGCAGAGCAGATTAACCTAGAAAATTGCTGGCAACCTGGAGAAGATTCATCCACAGATCCCAGGTGACAGTATATGTTTAATTCTGCTCTGTCCCCTCATCTATCTATATACATCATGGGTGCTCAACCTGTGGCCCACCAGCTGTTGCGGAAGTCCCATGAAGCATTGCAAGCTGCTGACAGTTACAAGCACGACTCCCAAAGTCAGAGGCATGATGGGAGTTGTAGTTCTGCAACAGCTGGAGGGCCGCAGGTTGAGCACCCATGATATACGGTATGCTCTCCAGGAATCCTCTGCTTCTGGGGATTTCTGCTCTTCTAACTCTCCTCTCCTAAAATACTTTGCGCTGCTGGCGGACTCCTCTCTTTTCTCTATCAAACGCTCATCTCCTGAAATACTCTGCTCGGTTGAAAGGACTCTGCTCCTTCCTTTATCTAACTCTCCTCGCCTGAAATACTCTGCTCTGCTGGAGGACTCTGCTCCTTCATTTATCTAACTCTCCTTGTCTAAAATACTCATCTCCTGAAGTACTCTGCTCTTTTCTCTGTCTAACTCTGCTCTTCTGGAATACTCTGCTGGATGACTCTGCTCCTTCCTTTATCTAACTCTCCTCTCCTGAAATACTCTGCTTTGCTGGTGGGCTCTGTTCCTTACGCTCTCTTCTCTTAAAATACTCTTATTTGCTGCGGAACTCTGCTTATTCTTCTATTTACCTCTCCCCTCTTAACTCTCCCCTCTTCCTTTGTCTAACTCACCTCTCCTGAAATACTCTGCACTACTAGAGGACTCTTCTTCTTCTTTCCGTTACAGTCACAAAAGTATGTCTGTGGTCACCCCCCTCTGATAAACATCGGGGCTCATGTAGGATGAGTGAAGGGAAAGCACACACTGCATTATGGGAACCCCTTTCTCTACTCAAAATCTATAGAATCAATAGTGTTGGGGAGGAAAAATGGCGACTAACGTAAATCAAAATGTTAATTTCCTGCATAATGACCTGAAAGGGGTTTTGAGATACCAATAACTGTTATGCCCTGTACACACGATAGGTTAGTCTGATGAAAACGGTCTGATGGATCAGCTGACGATCAGTTGTGCCTACACACCATCAGTTAAAAAAACGATTGTGTTAGAACGCGGTGACGTAAAACACAGCGACGTGCTGGAAAAAATGAAGTTCAATGCTTCCAAGCATGCGTCGACTTGATTCTGAGCATGCGTGGATTTTTAACCGATGGACTACCTACAGACGATCGTTTTTTTCTATAGGTTTTTTTATCCATCAGATCATTTTAAAACAACATCTGGTCAATGCCAAGCATGCACAGCTTCCTACTGTTTTCTCCTTACATAGGGATAGGAAAAAGTCCAGACACCCCCTCCTCTGGGTTATCAGTACAGTACAGTACAAACACCCAGGGGTAAGAATTGCTCTCATTGAACTGCAAGATGCCAGGTGTGTCTGAAGCCTCGTACACACGACCGAGAAACTCGACGGGCGAAACACATCGTTTTCCTCGTCGAGTTCCTTGTTAGGCTTGTCGAGGAACTCGACAAGCTTGCTTTGCGTACACACAGTCAAGCCAAAATCTCCTCGTTCTCAAACGCGGTGACATACAACACATACAACCAGGGCAGGACTTAGGGTGATGGGGGCCCCTGGGCTTGAGTGTTGAAGGGGCCCCCTGGAGCTGAGAGTTGGGGGGGTCGACGTTGTTGAGCGGGGGGGGGGCGAATTTAAGTTGTTGAGCGGGGGGGGTGCATTAAAGTTGTTGAGCGGGGGGGGGGGTTTTGCAGTTGTTGAGCGGGGGGAGTGCAGTCCTCCACACACCGCTCCGGTTCCTCCTGCTTCTGTGCTGCCTCCTCTTGCAGTGCAGGAAAATTAACCCTTTTGCGGGACTGCGGGAAGAAGCTGTCTGTGTGGGAAAGTCCCGCAGAATCCGTGCGTGTTGGGAGGTATGCGCAGGGCCGCCATCAGGAATTTTGGGGCCCCTTACACAGCTTAAGGCATGGGTCCCCTGGAGCAGAGAACCGGGGCGGGGAGGTGCTGCCGCCTGAAATTGAGAAGCAGGGGGGGCTGCCGCAAATTGAGAAGGGGGGGGGCCTTTACAAAAAAAAGAAGAAATAAAGAAAAAAAAATTATATATATATATATATATATATATATATATATATATATATATATATATATATAAAGGGGGGTAGCCATCCGTGGCCCTGGGGACCTCTGGGCCCTTCCTTTAATAAAAATAAAAAAGAAACCTCTGGGCCCTTTAATAAAAAAATAAAATAAAAAATACATAAAAAAAGGGAGGTTGCCTCTGGGCCCCTGGGGACCTCTGGGCCTTTTAATAATAATAATAATAATAATAATAATAAAATATATATATATATATATATATATATATATATACACAGTGAGGAAAATAAGTATTTGAACACCCTGCTATTTTGCAAGTTCTCCCACTTGGAAATCATGGAGGGGTCTGAAATTGTCATCGTAGGTGCATGTCCACTGTGAGAGACATAATCAAAAAAATGTTTTCCAGAAATCACAATTTATGACTTTTTAACTATTTATTTGTATGATACAGCTGCAAATAAGTATTTGAACACCTGTCTATCAGCTAGAATTCTGACCCTCAAAGACCTGTTAGTCTGCCTTTAAAATGTCCACCTCCACTCCATTTATTATCCTAAATTAGATGCACCTGTTTGAGGTCATTAGCTGCATAAAGACACCTGTCCACCCCATACAATCAGTAAGAATCCAACTACTAACATGGCCAAGACCAAAGAGCTGTCCAAAGACACTAGAGACAAAATTGTACACCTCCACAAGGCTGGAAAGGGCTACAGGGAAATTGCCAAGCAGCTTGGTGAAAAAAGGTCCACTGTTGGAGCAATCATTAGAAAATGGAAGAAGCTAAACATGACTGTCAATCTCCCTCGGACTGGGGCTCCATGCAAAATCTCACCTCGTGGGGTCTCAATGATCCTAAGAAAGGTGAGAAATCAGCCCAGGACTACACGGGAGGAGCTGGTCAATGACCTGAAAAGAGCTGGGACCACCGTTTCCAAGGTTACTGTTGGTAATACACTAAGACGTCATGGTTTGAAATCATGCATGGCACGGAAGGTTCCCCTGCTTAAACCAGCACATGTCAAGGCCCGTCTTAAGTTTGCCAATGACCATTTGGATGATCCAGAGGAGTCATGGGAGAAAGTCATGTGGTCAGATGAGACCAAAATAGAACTTTTTGGTCATAATTCCACTAACCGTGTTTGGAGGAAGAAGAATGATGAGTACCATCCCAAGAACACCATCCCTACTGTGAAGCATGGGGGTGGTAGCATCATGCTTTGGGGGTGTTTTTCTGCACATGGGACAGGGCGACTGCACTGTATTAAGGAGAGGATGACCGGGGCCATGTATTGTGAGATTTTGGGCAACAACCTCCTTCCCTCAGTTAGAGCTTTGAAGATGGGTCGAGGCTGGGTCTTCCAACATGACAATGACCCGAAGCACACAGCCAGGATAACCAAGGAGTGGCTCTGTAAGAAGCATATCAAGGTTCTGGCGTGGCCTAGCCAGTCTCCAGACCTAAACCCAATAGAGAATCTTTGGAGGGAGCTCAAACTCCGTGTTTCTCAGCGACGGCCCAGAAACCTGACTGATCTAGAGAAGATCTGTGTGGAGGAGTGGGCCAAAATCCCTCCTCCAGTGTGTGCAAACCTGGTGAAAACCGACAAGAAACGTTTGACCTCTGTAATTGCAAACAAAGGCTACTGTACCAAATATTAACATTGATTTTCTCAGGTGTTCAAATACTTATTTGCAGCTGTATCATACAAATAAATAGTTTAAAAAAATCATACATTGTGATTTCTGGATTTTTTTTTTTGATTATGTCTCTCACAGTGGACATGCACCTACGATAACAATTTCAGACCCCTCCATGATTTCCAAGTGGGAGAACTTGCAAAATAGCAGGGTGTTCAAATACTTATTTTCATCACTGTACATATATATATATATAAACATTTTTTTTATAAAAAAAGGGGGGGGGGTTGCCGTCCGGGGCCCTGGGGGCCTATGGGCCCCCTATTGGGCGGGGCCCATGGGCTTGAGCCCAGTCAAGCCCAATGGTAAGTCCGGCCCTGCATACAACGGCAGGGGAAGTTCGATTCCACTGGCTAAACTCTTGGGGCTGCTTTTGCTAACTTCATGTGTTTGCGTGTTGAATAAAAGTTTGGTAAGAGACGATTTGCACTTTTCAGTCTGTTACAGCTTTAAAAATGTGTTATCTCTATTACAAATGCTACTTTTACTCCCGTCTCATACTTTAATCTGAGCATGCGCGGGTTTCTTAGCATACAGACGTTCAAGTTTCTCGTCGAAAACCAGCCCGACCAGAAACTCGACGAGCCAAATCAGACTCCCGTCGAGGAAATAGAGAACTTGCTCTCTTTTTGGCTCGTCGAGGTTCTCGACCATTTCCTCGACGAAAATGTATACACGACCTGTTTCCTCGGCAAAAATATATCTCCCAGTTCTTGCTGGTTTTTGCCGAGAAACTCGGTCGTGTGTACGAGGCCTCAGATTCAGAAAAGTGAAGATCTGCACATTACATGTGCCCAAGGTTCAGAAACACTCAAATTGCAGAGGAAGAATTCAGATGTCAATATACGAGTCCAAATACAAAACCAATACATTTCAGAGTCTGTATCTCCACCACTTCATCAGTGCTAACATAAAAGATAAAAATAAATAAAAATCTTATACATAAATCAATGTAACACACTGTTCAGAAACCTGAAGAACAAAATCCGATATTTGGGGGTGTATGTCCTGCTGACAGGTTCCCTTTAAGAATGGTGAGCAGAGGTCGTGAGCGGAGGGGGCGCTTAACCGTTACTATAACACAGATGTTCTCTGTTTATGCTGCGATGACAATAAAGAAGCTTTAAAATGGGAGATGTCAGAACTCCACTTTGCTTTATTTATACAAAGTGCTGATCTGCCGAAGCACAGAGAGAGAGAGAGCGCGCGGATTAAAATATCCCGGCTCGGAACAGGAGTCAAGCGGAAGAACATTCATCACAGAGCTATTAAATCCATGTAAATACAATAATGGAGGCGGCAAGGACTGGAGAATCCAGATCACACGGGCAGAAGGTGGAGGGCTGCCAATAAATGCCGGACATATTTTATTTTAAAATGGACCTGTCAGTAACTTTACAAGTCTTTATGAATACATTCCTAATGATTCACAATATACAGCAACAATATAATTGTACAGCAAACTCCATCTTTCATCATTAGAATGTTGCTCTTGAGCTGAAGTCAGGGACTTTGCCTAGGCTGAGATGATGTCATCAGTCTGCTGCAGGCAAGAGAAAGCATTTCCTCAGTCACCTCCCCCCCAGTGAGCTTGAATTTATTAGTAATTGTGTTTAGAAATACAGCCAACACCTCTTCTTCGATGGTTGAACCAGCTTTCCAGTTGTTTCAGGATTGCTGTTTGGATCCTGATTCCATAAGTTGGGGATTGGAAATCTTAAGAGAGGTGAGGCTGTTGCTCAATTCTTTCAGTTGCATTAAAACAACAGCTCTACATCACTTAAATATCCCAACCAACACCAAACAGCATTTCACACCAAATAGCAATCAGTTGATTTGAAGCCAGATTTTGGCCCTGAAAAAGTGGTATAATCCCAAAAAGTGTTGGATCTATTTGTATGTATGGTTACTAAAAATCTTTATATATATTTTTTTTTTTCTGAACAATTGAAAAAAAAAATGTTTTGAACCTCTTTCTGACAACTGTACACATATATGCAACTTCACAGAATTGGGTCTTTATCAGTGGGGCCACATGTATGCGTACTTGTGTCTGTGCTGGATCGCACGGCACAGAGCACCCCCTAGAACAGAGGCAGGGCCCTGGGTCCCGAATCAATGGGAGGCCCAGTTCCAGATCACCTGGTCACTGTAATAGCTTCTGATTGGCTATCACAGTGATGAGTCACTGTCCATTCTGTTTTTTTTATTATTATTATTCTCTTGAATATGGAAAAGGTACATTGTATCTATTTTCCTTGCTAGAGGAGAAAGAAATGTAAACAAAGAAGTGAATGCAATAAAATTAAAAATAGCTAGATCAAGGTTAGATCTCGTCAGTGTCAGGGTTACAGTCAGAGTCAAAAGTCAGGGTCAACAGGTCCGGGTCAAAGATCAGGGTCAGTATCAGTGTCAATATGTTTTAGGTAGGATGAAAAAACTAAATATGTACTATGCCTATGTGGGTTTTCCTCCCACACTCCAAAGACATGATGATGACACCAAGCTATGCAGTAGAATAACATCCTTACAGGATGTCTCCAATTTACAAGCCGACCTCTGGCAAATGAGGTTTAATGTTAAAAAATTTAAAGTTATGCACTTAAGGGTTAAGAATATGCATGCATCATACATACTAGGGAGAGTACAACTGGGAGAATCAATGGTGGAGAAGGATCTGAGTGTTCTGGTAGATCATAAGCTCAATAATGGCATGCAATGCCAAGCTGTGGTTTCCAAAGCGAGCAAATTCCTTTCTGGTATTAAGAGAGGTATAGATTCCAGAGAGAGAGAGACATCATTTTTCCCCTGTACAAATAATTAGTAAGACCTCATCTGGAATATGCAGATTTCAGTTTTGGGCTCCAGTTCTCAAAAAGGATATCCGGGAACTGGGGAAAGTGTAGAGAAGAGCAACCAAACTGATAAGAGGCATGGAGGAGCTCAGCTATGAGGAAAGATTAGAGGAACTGAATCTATTCTCTTTTGAGAGGAGGAGATTAAGGGGGATATGATCAACATGTACAAATACATAAGGGGTCCATATAGTGAACTTGGTGTTGAGTTATTTACTTTAAGGTCATCACAAAGAAAAAGGGGGCACTCTTTACGTCTAGAGGAAAAGAGATTTCATCTTCAAATACAGAAAGGTTTCTTCACAGTAAGAGCTGTGAAAATGTGGAACAGACTCCCTCCAGAGGTGGTTCTGGTCAGCTCAGTAGATTGCTTTAATAAAAGCCTGTATTCTTAGGTGTACATATTATAATGGGATACTAACATTTATAGGTAAAGTTGATCCAGGGAATATCCGATTGCCTCTCGGGGGATCAAGAAGGATTTTTTTCCCCTGCTGTAGTATATTCGATCATGCTTTGCTGGGTTTTTCACCTTTCTCTTGATCAACTGTGAGTATAGGATTGTGTATATGAGATTGTATTATTGTTTTGTTTTTTTGTTGAACTAGATGAACTTGTGTCTTTTTTCAACTTCACTAACTATGTAACTGACATGCTGGAGGGTTAATTGGCTCCTGTCTAATTGTGTATGATTGTGAGTTAGGGACCTTAGATTGTAAGCTCCTTGCGGGCAGGGACTGATTTGAATGTTTAATATATATTTGTAAAGTGCTGTATCAATCGACAGCACTATATATGTACCAATAATAAATAAATAAATATTGTTTCTGTGCCCTACTAAGAGTATAGACAACAAATAATATACGCATAACACTGTGTTAACACTGCGATCATCCAGCAGCAGGAGAACTTTATTTTTTATTTTTTGTGATAGGTGTGATGGGAGACACTTTGGGGCAGGGGGCCTGTGGAACCCAGCTTACTTTAGAGAGGTTGGGAAACTCCTTGTTCAGCTCACTAGGCCCCTCCTATCAGCGTTGCCAACCCCCTGAAGTGAAATTTACTGGCAAGGATGCCAAAATTTACGAACGGCACCAATTTTTACTGACGCTGCAAAAAAGTACATACAATTACTGTTTTGAGTGCTAAACAGTGCAAGTATAAATATTTGAACTATAAACACATAGCTAGTGCTATTAGCAATGTGTTTAACCTCTTGACCACCGCCCCATGTCAAAAAGACGTCCTCCTTTTTAAAGTTGAATATCTCGATAACGGCAGCAGCTGCTGCCACAACCGAGACATTCATCTTTTCAGGGGGCGGTGGTGTACACGATAACGGCGGTCTCCGCGGCGGATTCGCCGCGAGATCGCCGTTATCGGTGGCGGGAGAGGGGCCCCCCCCTCCCGCCGCTCTCCCGCGCCCTCCGCCGCTTACCGGAGCCGTCGGTAGCGGCGGAGGGGATCGGATGTGTCCGGCAGCTGAGCGGGGACGGGACTGAAGGAGAAATCTCCTTCACCCGTCCTCATAGCTCTGCTGGGCGGAAGTGACGTCAAAACGTCAGTCCCGC
Source organism: Rana temporaria (assembly GCF_905171775.1). Classification (NCBI taxonomy): domain Eukaryota; kingdom Metazoa; phylum Chordata; class Amphibia; order Anura; family Ranidae; genus Rana; species Rana temporaria. The sequence continues at coordinate 366,744,527 of NC_053491.1, forward strand.
CCAGCCTCTTAAAGAAACATTTTTTTTTTGTCATTTGAAAAAATGACATTTTTTTTTTTTATTTTTTTTTTTGCATTTAAGTCTAATTATGAGATCTGAGGTCTTTTTGACCCCAGATCTCATATTTAAGAGGACCTGTCATGCTTTTTTCTATTACAAGGGATGTTTACATTCCTTGTAATAGGAATAAAAGTGATCAATTTTTTTTTTTTTTTTTTTCAGTGTAAAAAATTATAAAACTAAATAAAAATAAATAAGAAAACCAAAAAAAAAATTTTTAAAGCGCCCCGTCCCGACGAGCTCGCGCGCAGAAGCAAACGCATACGCGAGTAGCGCCCGCATATGAAAACGGTATTCAAACCACACAAGTGAGATATCGCCGCGATCGTTAGAGTGAGAGCAATAATTCTAGCCCTAGCAACTCAAAAAATGCAACCTGTAGAATTTTTTAAACGTCGCCTATCGAGATTTTTAAGGGTAAAAGTTTGACGCCATGCCACGAGCGGGCGCAATTTTTAAGCGTGACATGTTGGGTATCATTTTACTCGGCGTAACATTATCTTTCACAATATATAAAAAAATTGGGCAAAATGTATTGTTGTCTTATTTTTTAATTCAAAAAAGTGATTTTTATCCAAAAAAAGTGCGCTTGTAAGACCGCTGCGCAAATACGGTGTGACAAAAAGTATTGCAATGACTGCCATTTTATTCCCTAGGATGTCTGCTAAAAAAAAATATATAATGTTTGGGGGTTCTGATTAATTTTCTAGCAAAAAAATTGTGATTTTCACATGAAGGAGAGAAGTGCCAGAATTTACCTGGTGGGCAAGTGGTTAAGTTAAACAAAAGTCAAAAAATATATTTCTCCATTTACATGAAGGTCAGGTCACTATAACCCGGCCAGCACTGGGTTCCCCCTTTACATCAGAGCCTGCAGGGATCCCCCTTACAGTGAAAGGGAACTAGTTTTTAAAGGGGAACGCTGCAGATCATGATCTAAGGGGGAACTCTGATGTAAGGGGAGGCTCTGGTGACCAGACCTTCCGCAGAGTGAATACACTAAGGTAAGGGGAGCTACTAATATAGAGGGGAACCTTTATATCAGTGCCCCTTTACATTATTGTATTCACTCCCCTTACATCAGCAACCCCCCCCCCCCCCCCCCCCAGACTGGCCTGGCGGCGCTGTCACAGACCTCCTCTCAGGTGCACCATGCAGGGCTCAATCAGATGGCTCCAGCTTGGTGGCTCTGGTTTTCCTATGGTCTCCTGTCCACAGTTCTGACTTCTCCCGTGTCCCCCATGATCCTTGCGGCGCTCCCACTAATGACTCTTCTCCCGACTCCCCTCAGAGACTGCAGACATGATGTAGGAAATGGTCAGAGGCTGCGGACAGGATACAAGAACAGGAGATGGTCAGAGGCTGCGGACAGGATACAAGAACAGGAGATGGTCAGAGGCTGCGGACAGGATACAAGAACAGGAGATGGTCAGAGGCTGCAGACAGGATACAAGAACAGGAGATGGTCAGAGGCTGCGGACAGGATACAAGAACAGGAGATGGTCAGAGGCTGCGGACAGGATACAAGAACAGGAGATGGTCAGAGGCTGCGGACAGGATACAAGAACAGGAGATGGTCAGAGGCTGCGGACAGGATACAAGAACAGGAGATGGTCAGAGGCTGCGGACAGGATACAAGAACAGGAGATGGTCAGAGGCTGCGGACAGGATACAAGAACAGGAGATGGTCAGAGGCTGCGGACAGGAAACAAGAACAGGAGATGGTCAGAGGCTGCGGACAGGAAACAAGAACAGGAGATGGTCAGAGGCTGCAGACAGGAAACAAGAACAGGAGATGGTCAGAGGCTGCGGACAGGAAACAAGAACAGGAGATGGTCAGAGGCTGCAGACAGGAAACAAGAACAGGAGATGGTCAGAGGCTGCAGACAGGATACAAGAACAGGAGATGGTCAGAGGCTGCGGACAGGATACAAGAACAGGAGATGGTCAGAGGCTGCGGACAGGATAGAAGAACAGGAGATGGTCAGAGGCTGCGGACAGGATAGAAGAACAGGAGATGGTCAGAGGCTGCGGACAGGAGATGGTCGGACTGCCTTATTCTGATATTCACCCACCTGCTGCTCTAAAGTAACGCTGCCACGGAATGAAAAATGCCACCGATGGTGCAAATGACATTTTGTCGCATTTTCAGACCTTTGCCTGGAATTTTGTCCGCATTACACAAAAAACAATGTCACATGAGTGCCTCAACAGATGTCCCCCAATGTGTAGACCTCCTACTGCCAGAGAAATGCATCCCCAGGGTGGAGGAGGGGAGCACATGCTGGGACCCCACCCCAACAACAGGAAGACACAGCTTGCCCATTTCTGCTTTAAGAGATATGTTAGAACTACAAGTCCCAGCATGCTCTGCCAGCCTATGACCATGAGAGCACACTGGGACTCGCATTCAGGTTGCTATAGCCTGACAGATATCCCTGTGCCCACCACAAAGCCAATGTGTACGTGACACCATCATCTCACCTGCCAGTTCTGACTCCTGACCCCTTCAGTCTTCCATTTTACAGAGCCGAGGACATTTCACAAGCGGCGGCGCCGCCCACACCACGAGGTCGTCAGCCCATTGGTTCTTAACACTGGCTATCTTCTCCCCGAATTACGCTATTGGATAAGCGGGCGGGAGTCGGGCGACCACTAGAAAAGTAGATAGTACCTGACCTGTGTGGTTTTTCTGAAACAGCAAGGTTCGCGGGACGGACGGGCGGCTGGACTTTCGCTGATTGGCCGAGTAAGGACCACGGCCTGGATAATGTACACTGGCAGGCTGGCAGCTGTTCTGTGTGATTGACATGTAAGCTGGCCAATCGCAGTTGCATGGCCGGCCCGCAGCCCTCATTCTTACTGGCACCGGCTGTCCGTAACGGACATTCACGGACACCCCGAAAATGGGGTGAAATTACCGGACTGTCCATAAATGAACGGACGGTTGGCAACACAGCCTCCTATTTGTAAGTCATCCTGTGTCTTTTAGGGGCACACAGTGACTGAGAACCCCAGTCTGGTCTCCCAGTACAACCACACCAAACTCAGCATTTAGTTTTACCCCTGCTATTCTGGGGCTTATATATGTGGTTTGTGTTGACAGAATGAATGGGTTCTTTTACAGTAATATTGATGACCAATATCCCTCAAGAAAGATTTGAAGATAAATATTTCCACCTTTCAGACGGCTAGACTATTGTAGGAGTTTCTCATAGACCATTGCTAGATAGTTTGAGGTGTGTGTGTGGGGGGGGCGGTTGTTATTGATTTCTGCCTGCCTTGGGAGCAACCTATTATGGGATGTGTATGTAGATTAGCTGCTAGAGGGGAGGGGGGATTTCTCCTGCAGCCCTTCCTAAAGGCTGTCTGTGTGTCTCTTGTTATTGAATGTAGTTTACCCCGCCCTGTGTCATTATGCAAAGAAGGGGGGATTGTCCTCTGAGTGTATATCTCTTTGTGCCTTTGTTTGAATAAACAGTCTTATGTTGCGCCATTTTACACTGATGTCTCAACAAGTGGGTGTGCTAAGGGTCTTGGATAGGGCTGGTACCGGACAAGGGAAGCTTATATGGCGGACATACTCCTCTTGAGTACGGGGTCCGTCTCAGTAGGTTATGGTAATAGCAAGAAATATATAGCCTAAACTTTTTTTTTTTACTATTATGGGCCAGTTTTTCTTTGATAATAATAATAAAAAAAATCTGGCTTCTCGGCCTTTTGGCTAAGATCAAGTGTAGTATCTGTTCTTATCAGTTGCCAATAGGTGGTGCTAAGCTGACTGTCCCCGGTACCCTGTGGCAGGGGGAAAGGGATGGCAGTCGGCGGACGCTAAGCCTGTTGGTGTGGAGGTGGAAGCCTTCTGATGTGGACAGAGAGGCATGAGGTCGAAGCCAAGAGGCCGGGTCCCTGGCCGTTGGCCTGGATTTGGTGGTATCTGCCCCAGTCAGTTGTTCTGGAGGGAACCCTTGCTTCTCCTTTAACCGGGATGGAGCGGGTAGTACTTCCAGAATGTGATTAGGTGGGAGAGATAGGGGTTGTGGGTAGAGTCTGCGTCAGTAGGCTCTCCCCGACCTCTTCTCCCACCTTCCTGGCTGGGAAGGGTGCTGCCGGTCCGGACCGGGGGCTAGGGACCGTTGAAAAGCCCGTGGAGATTGTGCCCCTGGAGTGGCAGTCCAGGGGTGCCATACATTGCACGAGTGTTTGAGGGGCACTCATCGTGTGGCACCTTCAGGTCACTGATCTCCACAACACACTTTTCACACCTGCCGCTTGGGCCGGGCCTTTTGGCTAGGACCAGTGGAATTTTTATCCTGGCCGGAGGGCCGGCCAATGTATTTCACATTGGTCACTTTCCTCACCTTCCTTTTCCCCACTTTCTTTTATTATTTTCCCCTGTTTGTCTTGTTTTGTCACTTTTTCTGTTTGGTGCTTGCACTTTTAGTGTGGCGAGTAGGGTGCTGGTCCTCGGGCCGGTCTCTGAAAGTCTTGGGAGTTGGTGGACTCGGCCTTCTGGTTAGGTTCACCGGCTCTCATGGGGTCTCCCTTCGGGGGAGCCTCACCGAGGAGGGTTCTGTTCCGGCAGTCCCTCTGAGGATGTTGGGTCCTTGTGGCTTCGGCTGCTTGGACCAAGATGGGTCCATATGGCTTCGGCTGTATGGACCACAGTAACTCTAGTCCCTGTCAGGAGCCTAACGCCCCGGGGGATCAGAGACGGGTCCTCTTCGGAGGACCACTGACGTATGCACCCGTCGCAGTTTTTTGTGATTTCACTCTTTATGTGTGTGCACATTTTTCTCTGCACCGGGTGGAGTTTTTGAGTTGTGTTTTGCACGCCACAGGCTTTTCAAAAAAAAAAAAAGAATCAGGAGATATCCATAATCAGTTACTATCAAATGAAAGCCCAATTTTTCATACAAAACCAAAACAAGGTATAATCCATCTGAATACACTAAGTAGTTGTGATTATATGTACAGTTTTACTAACACATGTCAAAGCTGCAAAACTGTGTTCAGGCGTTAAGTTTTACACTTCATCATGAAGGGGTTAACTGTGTATAAATACATCCAACAAATTACGCCTTTTTTTCAGGGCTAGAATATGGTGTCACCTTGACTTGGTGTTTGGTGTGCAAGTCTACGTGAGATAGCGATCAGGGACCTAGAGTGACAGAGCTGTTGCTTTCCTCTCTTGGTTGTATTCCAAGAATTACCAGCTCCATACCATTCATGGTATCTCATCTCTATCTCACACTGAATTGCACACCAAGCAGCAATTTTGAAGAATAATTCTAGGTATGGTAATTTTCACATTGGTCCATCTTATGTATGTGCCATACCTGTGAGATCCCCATAAAAATTCAAAATCACTACAGTAGGCATCCCTACTCCAGTAGATTCCAGATCCTGTGCTGAGACTGAGGCTGCCCTACTGTATTGTGAACAAGGAGGTCACTCACTTAGTGCCATTTAGAGAACACTTTCTCTTTTCTCAATGAATGCAGTGCATTCTCTGGTTGGTCAAGGTGGGACAGTGACTTCACAATCTCCACTTTGTCCAATTAGAGAACACTTTGCATTGATGGAGAAAATGGAAAGTGCTCTCTGAGTGGCACTTATCCTGAGAGAGTGACCTCCTGAGTTCAGTAAGCAGAAGGGCAGTGTTTTGGCACAGGACCTGTAAGCTAGTGGAGGTCACATAGTGGTGCCTACTAAAGTGAATTTCAGCTTTCATAGAGACCCCACAGGTATGGTATATGCATAGATACATTTAGCTAGATTCAGAGAGATGGCCGCAACTTTGCGGCGGCGTAGCTTAGCGTGTTTAGGCTACGCCGCCGTAAGTTAGCGAGGCAAGTACTTGATTCTCAAAGTACTTGCCTGCTAAGTTACGGCGGCGTAGCCTAAAGCGGGCGGGCGTAAGGGCGCCTAATTCAAATTTGTCTGAGGGGGCGTGTTTTAGGCTTAATCATGGGTTCCTACGTGCTGAGGATGGCTTGTGCTTTAAAGCACAAGCCATCCTCAGCACGTAGGAACCCATGATTAAGTCGCGTGCCTGTGACGTAACGCGTAGGGAGGAGCTTACGATCGAATCCGAGTCCATCGGATCGAATTGAGGAGACTGCATACTGAGCGGCGTTTCATGCTTACACAAAGCGGGGATTCGTGAGTGCACATGTTGATGTATTGGATTGCATTATCCAATTGATTTGATTATTGCGCAATGAGGCCTTCTTTTTCTTCCTTTTATATACATACCTGTCTTTGAGTGCCCGTTCATCTGAGTACAGCGGTGAAGTGTTGGATCTGCATTCATAGTGAAGGAAGGCACCGTATGTTTTTCCTGAATGGGACTTTTTTTTGCTAATCACTGTGCACATGTTTAAGGATTTGCCACATGTTTTATATGTATTCAGTGTCACATTCACAGTTTTTGGAGATTGACTCTCCCTGATTAGTATCTACTGATACGCCGACCTAACTCTTTCTGAATCTAGCTAATTGGTCCAAAATTGCCATACCTTACCTTCAGCTTTAGGTCAATTTGACACCAAATTGTATTCATGAAGAAGGAATATAACCCCGAAAACACGTTGTAGCCATGTTCTTTTTTTCAAACAACCGGAAATATTCAGACTATTCTTTATGGCGATCTTCATCCACCACCACAGTCAGTATAGAGAAGGAGTTGCTGTTTCATGTCTTTACTGAGGTCATTGCACAAAGTGTAGGATTCTGCAGCAGGTTCTGGGTTTCTGGGTTTCTGGCCACTCATTGTATAAGAAGTGTATTTGTCTAGAATCATGGTATCTTCCCACAGACGGTTCAGTCCTATTTCCTCCACCTGTGTCTTGTTATAACAGATTGTGCTGACGATTCTGTTCACATCCCTTCCAGCAAGCAGCTGTCCACTTATGTGATGTTCTGTCTGCAAAAATCACTTATCTCCCGTATTGCCGGTTGCAGCGTAGCACCTATTTTTATCTGATCTTTAACATTAAATCCTCAAATATATCATTTTTTTTTTTTTATTTGTCTTGAATCGCCGAGGTAAAAGTGATCGATAAAATGCAATTTTCTCCCCGGCTCGGTGTTTACACATTATCTTCCCTTACACGTGCAATAAAGATTTTTATGCCCAATTTCACAGTCCCGAAACAGTTAGCGGCGTTGGCAGGACCAGCGCTGTGGGAAAGCGCTGTTTGCGGGAATAATGGGATGATTATTTAAAACTGTCGGCATGATCATGAGGAACTGCGATTATCTCTTCCTTTTCAACGTTAAAGGGTCACTCAAAACTGAAAATTGAAATACTAGCATGGGAAACAGTGCAGTCCCGCTACTGGGAACCCCCACCTGTAGGTAATCTTATATTCTCGAAAACACCATTTCCTCAGACATTTGAAAGTGTGGCTGGGTATTCCCATTCCAGCACACTAGGGGCCAGATTCAGGTACAATTACGTTGCTCCCGAGCGGCGTAACATATCTAAATTACGTTACACCGCCGCAGGTTTACGGCGTAAGTGCCTGATTCACAAAGCTCTTACCTGTAAACTTGCGGCGGTGTAACGTAATTCCGCTCAGCGCAAGCCCACCTAATTCAAATGGGGCGAGCACCATTTAAATTAGGCGCGTTCCCGCGTCGGGGAGCCGTAATTTTGCGCAAAGCACGTCGGGAAATTTGAACACGAGCATCAGGCGTCGGGCGTAAATACGCCTAGGTGTGAATGCAGCCTAATTGTAACAATTGCTGTTTGTTGCCCGTATATTGCTCTGTTATTGCAATGATTGGTCATTTGTTGCCCCCTTCTTGTGATGACTAGCTCTTTGTTGTCCTCTTGTAACAATCGCCATTGATAGCCCCCTTGTTTAAAGCGGAGTTCCACCCAAAAATGAAACTTCTGCTTTTCAAAACCACCCTCCTTTCGGTGTCACATTTGGCACCTTTCAGGGGGGAGGGGGTGCAGATACCCGTCTAAGACAGGTATTTGCACCCACTTCCGGGCATAGAAGAGTCACTTCTCAACCCCCCCCCCCGCTGTCTCCTGGGAAACACACTGGTCCCAGGAGAGAGCGGGGACCAGTGAGGGCGCGCCACGCTACTCGCGCATGTGCAGTAGGGAACCAGGCAGTGAAGCCACAATGCTTCACTTCCTGATTCCCTCACCGAGGATGGCGGCGGGGGCAGCCAAGAGATGAGCAATTGCTCGGCCTCTTCTGTCAACGTCGCAGGCACGCTGGACAGGTAAGTGTCCATTTTTTAAAAGTCAGCAGCTGCAGTATTTGTAGCTGCTGGCTTTTAAAAAAAAAATTCGGGTGGACCTCCGCTTTAAAATTGTTTGTATATTGCCCGCTATTATAACAAATGGTTGTTGCCAACCTTCTTTTATTGAATGCCTATTTGTTGGCCACTTATTGTAATTATTGCCAATTTGTTGTATTGATTTTTTGTTTGCTGCCCATTTATTGTAATGATTTATGGCATATTAACCTGCTGTCGTTAGTTGTGACCTCATTGTAATATTTAAAAAGACAAAAATGGAAGGCGCGCACACCTAGTGCATTACCAATGACATTTAATAAATTATAAAATTATGTGCTATATACCATCACAGGGTATATATAAGCTTATACCCCGTGATAGTATGTAGGACATGATTCTACACTGTGTGATTTTATTGCTTATAAGAATTGCTGTTTGTGAGTACCCACCTTTTATGAATGTTATCTTTTATTAAATGTCATTGGTAATGCACTAGGTGTGCGCACCTTCTATTTTTGTCTTTTTTAGTTTCCAGCGGATCACCCCATCTGAGGAAGGCAGCATCCACCCAGTTTTGGGATACTGATGCCCCTGTTGCCCTTCACTTTAGAAAACCCCTCAGCGCTAGAAGTGACTGTCTTTTTTCATTGTAATATTTGGTTGTGGGATGCCTATATCACTATTTTTCAATCAGGGTGTTGCGGAACCCTAGGTTGCTCTTTGCGTTCTCTGAGGCCGGATTCACACTAGTGCGGTGTGAATTTCAGCTCTCTTATCTCTGCAGAGAGATACGAGAACTGTTCAGCAGATCATCTCCGTTTTAGCGGCGAATTTGGAGACCTGGGAGAGGGGAGGGGGAAGTGTATTGAGGTGAATGAGAGAAATCCTGAAGAGAAATGAACACATCTGCGAATCAGATGCGTGCCCATAGAAGATAATGGGCCTGAATTCGCACATAAGCCGCACCGCAATGCCTAGAAAACGCACATGTTTTTTTGGCATTGCGCAGTGCGAATGCATCGCACATATGTGAAACCAGCCTCATTGAAATCAATGTAATTTATATAGGCATAGGTGTGAACCCGGCCTTAAAGTGCTGCAAGCATGGGACCGTTTACCCTGGATCAGCGTAAAAAGTAAATAATAAGGGCCTTTAACCACTTCACTTCCCGCCCATAGACATATGGGTCCGGATTCAGATACAAGATAGGACGGTGTATCTCCAGATACGCCGTCGTATCTCTGAGTGCGGGCCTGTTGTATCTATGCACCTGATTCAGAGAATCAGTTACGCATAGATTTCCCTAAGATCCGACCGGCGTAAGTGTCTTACACCGTCGTATCTTAGGCTGCATTTTTACGCTGGCCGCTAGGTGGCGCTTCCATATAGTTACGTGAGGAATATGCTAATTAGGTATTTACGCCGATTCAGAAACGTGCGTCCCGCCGGTGCATTTTTTTACATCGTTTACGTTAGGCTTTTTTCGGCGTATAGTCACCCCTGCTATATGAGGCGTAGCTAATGTTAAGTATGGACGTCGTTCCCGCGCCGAGTTAGGGCTGGACATCATTTACGTTCACGTCGAATCCAATGCGTCCTTGCGGCGTACTTTGGAGCAATGCACACTGGGATATTTCACGGACGGCGCATGCGCCGTTCACAAAAAACGTAAAATACGCGGGTCATCTTAAATTTGGATAAAACACGCCCACAACATCCCCATTTGAATTAGGCGGGCTTACGCCGCCACACATACGTTACGCCACCGTAACTAAGGGCGCAAGTTCTTTCTGCATACGGAACTTGCGCCCAAAGTTACAGCGGCGTAACGTATCTGAGATACGTTACGCCCGCAGATAGATAGACGAATCTGTCTGAATCCGGGCCATGATGTACACAGATGGGATCTCCCATCTGTCACTCTATTTTTGTTTATAACGCAAAAAATAAAAACCGCAGAGGTGATCAAATACCACCAAAAGAAAGCTGTATTTGTGGGAAAAAAAGGACGTCAATTTTGTTTGGTAGTCACCTTGCACGACCACGCGATTGTCAGTTAAAGCGAAGAAGTGCCGAATAGCAAAACGTGCTCTGGTAAGGAAAGGGGTAAATTCTTCCGGAGCTGAAGTGGTTAAAAAATATAAAAATGAGGGAACACTATCATTTTTTAAATATTACAAAAAAATATAACAAAATATGTAAAAAGGGAATCAAGGCCGCACAAATTCAAAAAGAAAGATAGATTATAAAACATAGAAGGACCCAAAAATGATTTGAAAATAGTAATAGTAAAAAGATCAGGTCTGAGCATGTAGGCCTATTACAAAATAATCTGGAGTGGGTGACTGGGGTCAAAGAGAAGGCAAATTTATTAAATACTTTCTTCAGTTCTGTGTATACAGTATCTCACAAAAGTACACCCCTCACATTTTTGTGAATATTTTATTATAGCTTTTCATGTGACAACCAGGGGCGGACTGACCATTTGTGCACTCGGGCACTGCCCAAGGGCCCCATGCCACTAGGTGGCCCCATCAGGGTTGCCAGCCTCAGTAAAACCAGGGACAGCATGTAAAAATGTGTGTTTTTCTTTACATCTGTCCCTGAAATGTCCCTTACCGACATCCTTTTCGTCTAAAATACCCAAGATTATAGCTGCCCCACCTCTCCAGTACCTTTTCAGTGTGTGTATGTGTATTCAGTGTGTATGTATACTGTGTGGCCTCATAATCTATTGCCTGGGGGCCCCATAATCTCCTATTGCCCGGGGGCCCCATGAGTTGTCAGTCCGCCCCTGGTGACAACACTGAAGAAATTACATTTTGCTACAATGTAAAGTAGTGAGTGTACAGCATGAATAACAGTGTAAATTTGCTGCCCCCTCAAAATAACTCAACACACAGCCATTGTCTAAACTGCTAGCAACAAAAGAAAGTACACCCCTAAGTGAAAATTTCCAAATTGGGCCCAATTATCCATTTTCCCTCCCGGTGTCTCCGTAGTGTTACAAGGTCTTTGGTGTGAATGGGGATCAGGTGTGTTTAAATTTGGTGTTATCTCATACTCACTCTCATACTGGTGACTGGAAGTTCAACATGGCACCTCATGGCAAAGAACTCTGCGTATCTGAAAAAATAAGTGTTGCTCTACATAAAGATGGCCTAGGCTATAAGAAAATTGCCAAGACCCTAAGGCTCCATTCACACCTAGGCGTTTTCACGCCCGACGCCCGCAGCTATTGCAGCCTGCAATACGCTGGAAGGGTGATTTAACATTGTCGGCTATGGAGATGGTTCACATCTCCATGCCGAACGTCGAACGCCGAAATGCCTGAAGCTCAAAACAAGTCCCTGACCCTTTTTTTCAGGCGTCTTCGGCGTTCGGCCATATTACACAATGTATAATCACCTCTCCAGCGAAAATCGCGGTGAAAAATTCCTCAAATCGCCTACGCCTAGGTGTGAATGCAGCCTAAAAACTGAGCTGCAGCACGGTGGCCAAGACCATACAGTGGTTTAACAGGACAGGTTCCACTCAGGACAGGCCTCGCCATGGTCGACCAAAGAAGTTGAGTGCACATGCTCAGCGTCATATCTATGAAAGACAGAAGTTGTCAAACGAACCTGATTTCTTTTCATGAAGTAAGTAAAACTTTGGACAGAGGAGTGGCTGTGGATTTTGGTATACATGATTTTGCAAAAGGGTTTGACACAGTTCCCCTTGTGGACAGCCTTCCCAAGAGAGTTGATGCTGTTATAGCTGCAAAGGGTGGGCCAACTCAATATTGAACCCTACAGACTAAGACTGGGATGCCTTTAAAGTTCATGTGCTTGTAAAGGCAGGCGTCCCAATACTTTTGGTAATGTAGTGTATGTCGCCACTCTCATCCAGGAGATGAATTCATCACTGCTCAAGGAACCCCTAGAAGAACCCTAGTTAGGAAAAGCTGCTATAAACTAAACCCTTACATTAAATAACCTTCATATATTACCTTTTTTTATGCCAAGAGATTTTCTGCGCTGAAAATATGGATATCCTATGATAATAAGAAAACATGGAGATCCAAACCCACCGCACCAAGATACTAGAGTAAGGCCTCGTACACACGACCGAGAAACTTGACGTAAAAGAAACATTGTTTTCCTCGACGAGTTCCTTGTTAGGCTTGTCGAGAATCTTTCTTTGCGTACACACTGTCAAGACAAAATCTCGTCGTTCTCAAACGCGGTGACATATAACACGTACGACGGCACTATAAAGGGGAAGTTCTAATCCATTGGTGCCACCCTTGGGGCTGCTTTTGCTAATCTCATGTTACTGCGTGTTAAGTAAATGTTTGGTGAGAGACGATTCACGCTTTTCAGTCTGTTACAGCGTGACGAATGTGCTATCTCCATTACGAACTCTACTTTTACCGAAGGTGCGCTCCCGTCTCATACTTTATTCTGAGCATGCGCGGGTTTCTAAGCATACACACAAACGTGTTTCTCGTCGTAAACCAGCCTGACGAGGAAATTGAGACTCACGACGAGGAAAAAGAGAAGTTGTTCTCGTTTTTTTGTCGAGATCCACGAAAAACGTACACACGACGTTTTCTTCAGCAAAAAAGCTCTGCCACCAAGTTTCTTGATGGATTTTGCCGAGGAAAACGGTCGTGTGTACGAGGCCTCAGAACTGGGCCTGTGAACACGAACGTCCCTAGTTTGGCTCATTAGTATTGAAGTTTGTAGATCTTTTAGTATTCAAACAGTCAAGGAGGGAAAAAAATGAAAGGAGATAAAAATAAAGAAGTAAAAGTAGGAAAAACCCAAAATACATTCATCTAAATCAATCTATTTATTAAGAAAGAGAAAAATGACGTCTGACAGCTGAAAATGTAAAGTGTATTTCTTCCTGCTGACAAAAATATACACTGCAACCGAGCGCAGAATGTATTGTAATAACATTTATGTATCATGTTTCTCCTCCAAGTATCTAAATTTATAAAAGGCCTATTGTGTATACACAGGGAACAATGATAAATCTCTTACATTAAACAGGCCCACCAGTCAAAACACAGCTCACTCTGCGACGGAGCTCCGAGATTAATAGTCGTTTAAAAGTGCGGAGCGTTCGTAAAGGAAAAAAGAAAAAGCGAGTTTTGCTTTGCGTGGCTGATGGCGCAGCGGACGCTGTCCATAAATGGCTCCAGGTGTCTGGCTTGATTAAAGGGTTGAAGAAGCGGATTCTGGAATCCATTGACCGCGCCATTCTCTAAAGTCGTCAGTTTATAGCAAATATAATGCAAATTTTCGAAGGGGACAACTCAATCCACAACTTAAAGTGGAACTTCACTCTCTCAATCAACATTGACTCTTTTTAATTCTTATGCCACTAACATTTTATGTCGCAGCCTATTGTCGGCAAAGGCACTGTTCAAATCAGTGCGGCGCCGACTTTGCGGTGCCGCATCGATTTCAAAAAGCAGTTCCTGAAATACTTTTGGCGATTTTGGGTGCTTCCACGTTGCACTGACATGCGGCTTTGAAATCATGCAATTTCAGATGAAGGCGCGCAATTTCAAAGCCGCATTTAACGTGAACAAGGGCTCAAAGTGATTTCTCAGCAAAATCTCTAGAATATAGACGTGAATGGATCGGGGAGTTTGCTGTGAATTTTAACCACTTCAACACTGGGCACTTTCCCCCTTCCTGTCCAGGCCAATTTTCAGCTTTCAGCGCTGTCACATTTTGAATGATAATTGCGCAGTCATGCTACACTGTATCCAAACAATTTTTTTATAATTTTGTTCCCATAAATAGAGATTCCTTTTGGTGGTATTTGATTATCACTGGGGTTTTTATTTTTTGCTAAACGAATAAAAAAACACTGAATTTTTTTAGGAAAAAGCGTTTTTCTTTGTTTCTGTTATAACATTTTGTAAATAAGTAAGTTTTCTTCTTCACTGATGGGCACTGATGAGGCTACACTGACGAGCACTGATAAGGTGGCACTGATGAGGTGGCACTGATGATGGGCACTGATATGCAGCACTGATGGGTACTTATAGGTGGCACTGATGGGCAATTATAGGTGACACTGGACACTGATGGGTGGCACTGATAGGCAGTACTGATGAGGAGGCACTGGCAGGCATGATGGGTACTGATTGGTATCTATAATAGGCACTGATTGGCACCTCTAATGGGCACTGATTGGCATCCCTGGTGGTCATGGGTGGAAATACCTGGTGGTCATGGGTGGGCAGGGCCGCTGATAGAAATCATGGGGCCCCGTACAGCCTACCTGACGGGGCTCCCTACAGCTCCACCCCTGGTCCCTGGATAACGATGTTCGGTCAGGGCTGTGGAGTTTTTTTTTTTCCCTACATTAATTAGTTCTCTGTGGAGGTTGCCTGGTCCAGTTGCACTGGTCTATCAGCGGCCCTGTGGGTGGGTATCCCTGGTGGGCATCCTTAGGGGGGGTGGACTGATAATCATTGGATAATCATGTGATTGGACACAGCTAATCACTTGGTAAAGAGCCTATGTCAGAGGCTCTACCTAGATCAGAGATGCGGTGTGTCAGACTGACACACCACAACAACGATCATCACGCTGCGCCCCCACGGGCGCCGATCGTGGCTTATCCTGCTGGACGTCATATGATTCCCAGTCAGGATAGTTAAGCCACAGGGCAGAGACACAAACTACTACAGGAAATCTCACCATTGTGGGAGGGGCAGAGACACAAACTACTGCAGGAAATCTCACCAGTGTGGGAGGGGCAGAGACACAAACCACTGCAGGGAAATCTCACCAGTGTGGGAGGGGCAGAGACACAAACTACTGCAGGAAATCTCACCAGTATGAGAGGGGCAGAGACACAAACTACTGCAGGAAATCTCACCAGTATGAGAGGGGCAGAGACACTTTAGGATTTTAAAAGAAAATTCTGTAGCTTAGAACTAGAAAACAAATCTTTTTTATTTTTGCTTTTAGCTGAGCATTTGGGATTCCCCTGCAGCTACTGTAAAGCAGAATAATAATGTGTATTGTGAATAAGGCCCTGGGAGGGAAAGGAACTGGCGGCGGATGGATCTGGTGAAGTGACCCGTGTGAGCGTGTAATGATGAGTCACATTTAGTAATTCAGCGGAGCGCGTGGCTGAAGGAACTGGGACACAATCCGCGCCGTTGACAAATGAAGTAAGAAATCTGCTCTCTATCGCTGTGTGACAGGACGAGACCAAGGCGTACATCACCACACAATGTTTAAATGTTTCACTTCTAGTTTCAGCTTGTCAACCTGTCAGTGCGGCTAATAACCGCTAAGAGAGACAGACGGAGAGAGCGGCGGCTCTGCTAGCGGTTCAGACTGTCAGCCATGGGAACTGAGGCGCTTCTGATGAGGTAAAGAATCTCTCGGAGAAAAATGAAGTGATAAATTGGGACTTTCCCAGGAACCCCCAACAAATTCACCTGGAATCAAATAAATGAGCTGCAGTAAATGACATGTCTTCCATCAATTCTTTTTACTCCAGAATACCATCTCTTTGTAAAAAGACATGAATAAGACCCACAACCCTGAGCCCGGGGATTCAGGAACAAGAGTCCAGGAAGTAATTACTCTGTGAGCAACATGGTGGCTCCTGGGAGATGGGATTTAAAGGGGTTGTAAAGGTTGTTTTTTTATTTTCTAAATAGGTTCCTTTAAGCTAGTGCATTGTTGGTTCACTTACCTTTTCCTTCCATTTCCCTTCTAAATGTTTTTTTTTCTTTGTCTGAATTTCTCACTTCCCGTTTCTCCTCAGTAAGCTTGCCCCCCATCATCCGAGTCGTTCTGGCTGGGGGTTAGTCAGCCAGAACAGCTTATTGAGGAGGAACAGGAAGTGAGAAATTCAGACAAAGAAAAAAACATTTGTAGCTGGATTCAGGTAGATTGCCGCAACTTTAACCACTTCAGATCCGTAGGACGTCCTGGGACGTCCTGGACTTTGAGCGGTGATATCTGAATGATGCCTGCAGCTGCAGGCATCATTCAGATATCTCTGTCTTCAGCCGGCGATTCTGTGCACCAGAAGAACGATCAAAGCGGCGGTTCCGCCGCTCGATCGTTCTTCTAGGCAGCGGGAGGGGACGTCCCCCCCCCTCCCGCCGCCATCCGGTGCTTCTCCGGGCTCTCCCGTGCCATCGGGGGCCTGGAGAGCGAATCGGCCGGCGCGCGTTGCTGAACCATAGAGATGACTGGTGACCAGACGGTCACAGTCATCTCTATGACCGTCGGAGGGCCGGGCGCGACGTTATGACGTCACGCCCGGTACCCGGAAGTAAACAAAGCCGCAATCGCGGCTGTCGGCATGAAATCGGTGAAATGTTTTTCACCGATTTCATGCTTGTAAGCCTGTAGGAGAGATGTGGGGTCTTATTGACCCCACATCTCTCCATAAAGAGGACCTGTCACAGTGATTCCTATTACAAGGGATGTGTGCATTCCTTGTAATAGGAATAAAAGTGATCAAAAAAAAAAATGACAAAAAAAGTGTAAAAAAAAAAAAATGAAGTAAAAAAAAAAAAAAAAAAAATTTAAAACACCCCTGTCCCGGTCGCTCGCGTGCAGAAGCGAACGCGCATGCAAGTCCCGCCCACATATGTAAACACCGTTCAAATCCCACATGTGAGGTATCATCGCGTGCGTTAGAGTGTGTGCAACAATTCTATCACTAGAGCTACTCTGTAACTCAAAAATAGTAAAAAAAATTTAAGCGTCGCCTATGGAGATTTTTAAGTACCGAAGTTTGGCGCCATTCCATGAGTGTGCGCAATTTTAAAGCGTGACATGTTAGGTATCTATTTACTCGGCGTAACATCGTCTTTCACATTATATAAAAAAATTGGGCTAACTTTACTGTTTTGTTATTTTTTAATTCATGAAACTGTTTTTTTCCCTAAAAAAAGGCGTTTGAAAAATTATTGCGCAAATACCGTGCGAGAAAAAAAGTTGCAATGACCGCCATTTTATTCCCTAGGGTGTCTGCTAAAAAAAAATATATAATGTTTGGGGGTTCTGATTAATTTTCTAGCAAAAAATTTTGATTTTTACATAAAGGAGAACAGTGCCAAAATAGGCCCGGTAACAAAGTGGTTAAGGCGGCGTAGCGTATCGTATTTACGCTACGCCGCCTTAAGTCAGAGAGGCAAGTACTGTATTCACAAAGTACTTGCCTCCTAACTTACGGGGGCGTAGCATAAATGGGGCCGGCGTAAGCTTGCCTAATTCAAATTAGGCTGAGGGGGCGTGTTTTATGTTAATGGGGGGTGACCTGACGTGATTGACGTTTTTTAAGAACGGCGCATGCGCCGTCCATGTACATATCCCAGTGTGCATTGCTCCAAAGTACGCCGCAAGGACGTATTGGTTTCGACGTGAACGTAAATTACGTCCAGCCCCATTCACAGACGACTTACGCAAACAACGTAACATTTTCACATTTCGACGCGGGAACGACGGCCATACTTAACATTGACTAGGCCAGCTATTTGATAGAATAACTTTACGCCGGAAAATGCCTTACGTAAACGGCGTATCTTTACTGCGACGGCACACGTACGTTCGTGAATCAGCGTATCTAGGCATTTACATATTCTACGCCGAACTCAATGGAAGCGCCACCTAGCGGCCAAAGGAAAAATTGCACCCTAAGACACGACGGCACAGGCCGTCGTATCTTAGCTAGGTTTAAGTGTATATCAGTTTGAGAATACACTTAAACTTAGGACGGTGCAGATTCCGAGTTAGGTTGGCGTATTTACTGATACGCCGGCCTAACTCTCTCTGAATCTAGCTATTAGAAGGGAAATGGAAGGAAAAGGTACGTGAACCAACAATGCACTAGCTTAAAGGAACCTATTTAGAAAATAAAAAATAGAAAATAAAAAACGAACCTTTACAACTCCTTTAAGCTAAGCCCTAACTGGCAGCTTGACCACTTCATTACTGGGCATTTTCACCCCCTTCCTGCCCAGGACAATTGTCAGCTTTCGGTAATGTCGCATTTTGAAAGACAATTGTACAGTCATGCGACACTACCCAAAAACAAGTTTTATATATTTTTTTGAGGCAGGTAGAACTTTCTTTTGGTGGTATTTAATCACCACTGAGCTTTTTATTTTTTGCTAAACGAAAAAAGACTGAAAATTTTGAACAAAAAAATACCCTTTTTTCAGTTTCTGTTATAAAATTTTGCAAATAAGTAATTTTTCATCTTCACAGATGTGCGTTGATGAGACTACGCTAATGGGCACTGATGAGGCTGCACCGATAGGCACTGATGGGGCTGCACTGATAATTAGAGCGCTAAAGATCAGTGCCCTCATTATCAATGTAAACAACAGATATCAGCAGCAAGGAAAAGAGGATGGAATTGTAGCGGTGCTGAAGAAAAAAGAACGGGATGAGAATCACTCCGATGCTCTCTACCTGATCAACAGATATCAGTACTTCCTTCCTCGCACAGCATGTGAGAAAAGGACTGCCTATAACCGGCAAGTCTGTTTACATGTGATCAGCTGTGATTGGACACAGCTGATCACATGGTAAAGGGCCGCTGTCATTGGCCCTTTACATCGATCTATGATCAGCTGTGTCCACAGGACACAGCGGTCACAGAGTGCGCCTGATGCACGTTCCAGAACTAGACAACTGCCCTGAAGCCATCTTTTGGCTTCTATACAAATAAATTATTTTATTTAGTCCTTTTTGGTCTGTCTTTGAGAGACTATACCTGCTAAATTTGTGTCTTCTAATATATTAGACTAATGCTAGCTTGGTTCTGTTCTTTTTCCCTTTTTTTTGTATTCAAGATAAAGGGAACACAGGAGGCCGGCAGGCCTTGATTTCAGGACAGAATAAAGTGGTTTACCTTTTGCATCATTGTAACCATTGTTGCTGCTTCAAGTTTATGTATTCTGTACAAATTGTATACATTTTTTATCATATATTAAATTTTTTACTTTATTCCAATTAATACAATTTTTGATATAAATAATAAGTTTATAAAGACTTCCTGCCTTTCAAAGTCCCACAGGAGGATTCACTCTTTGTACTTCAATTAGGGATGTGGGCAGGGTCTTCCAACCAAGTTTTTGTCACTACCGTATACTATACTTTTTGGTCTGTTGATCCCTCACCGCCCACCCACATGTAGCCTCATTTGCACTGCAGATAAATGAACAGGAGACATAGTTTACTATGCTTCAGTTATGAATAAATACAGTGTGTGATCTGTACGGATCACTCCCAGTGTTCCTTGGGGAGGCTCCTCTATGGTTTCCTGGGTCACTCAGGAAGCTATCCCATTGAATGCTTCCACCCCATGTGACTCAAGCAGTCATCATTAGTCAACCATTTATCTATTTATATATATATTGTGACAGGAAGTCAGGTAAATCTTAGGGTGTTGTCACAGATGGGACATACATTTCTGCCTTGTTTAGACAATACACCAATTGTTATTAGGCGTTGGCTGCAAATGTAGCCAGAAAAGGCTTAAGGCCGTTGGAAAACTTTAGCTGTTCAGAATGAGGCAATTAAGGCCTCTATAAGTAGTCCAGAGGATTACCACTGATTTGCTGCATCCTGAGGCTTTGTGAGTAAGGAGAAGCAGTGTATTGAAAGTCTTCTGAGGAGGTGAGAAGGAAATTGTTTTTTCTGTGTGATAAAAATCAAAAGACCATTGTTTTTCTGCTGTATGACCAGCAGTGTCTACCCAGCAGTAGGCTGTGCTAGACTCCTAGATAGGTTCCTGTGCGGTGAAGGTAGACGCCCCAAGTGGCTAGGGTTTATTTTATGTTTGATTTTGTTTATGCTGTTTGGATGCTTGCACTTGTTTCCAGCAAGATGGAAGAATAAACCCAAATCTTTGTTTTCAACCGTCTTCGACTGCCTGTCTGTATAAATTCAGTGTGTAGTGAACCCATCCAGGGGGTCACACACCCCGCTACCGAGCTAACCCCTTACTATATATATATATATATATATATATATGTGTGTGTATAAAAAAATGTTGTGCGAATTTCTCAAGCATTTGTCGTCATGAGTAATTGCTATCATTTGTGTAATACATTTAGATCCTAGGACCATCAGCTAGTGGCCACATTATGGTATTTTCCTCATTGTGGTATTTAAGGAAAATACTACATTATGGCCACTTGATGGAGCTGACGATAATAGAAAATAAACATATTAAACAAATTATAGGAATTATTTGTGACCCCTGTGTGAATGCCTGAGACATAATTTTTTACTTTTTTTTAATAGCTCCCCAAGTTTTTTTATCATGGAGTTCAGCTTTAATGGTTGGTTTACATACCTGGTAACCCTCTGAAGAGCATGCTGCTGTGTATTGCTTTTGAGAAAGTATTTGCCAGGTGGTAAGGAGGCACGTTTTAACCCCTTAAAGGGGTTGAAGGGTCTCAAGATTTTTTAACTTAAAGTGGTTGTATACCCCTTTTTGACATAATAAGGCTTACCTGTAGGTAAAATGAATATCTCCTAAATCTACATGGTTTAGGAGATATTCACCCTGCATGCAGCCTCTCGCGTCAGCGGCGCATGCGCAGTGAAGGTCCGGCGTATCGTGCCGAACCTTGCCGGAACTGAGGACTCCAACACGCATGCCTGTTTTGACATTGCTGCACCAGCCACTCACAGCGCCGGACCTTGCCGGAACTAAGGACTCCCACGCGCATTCGCGGGAGTGATGTCATCGCGGCTCCGGTCACTCACAGCGAACCTGGAAGAGGGAAAAATGTCAGCTCCCACGGCGTTGACAAGGATGAGATGTGGGGACCTTGTTCTAAGGTAAGTATTTCATAATGAGCTAGTATGCGGTTTATACTAGCTCATTATGCCTTTGCCTTACAGTCTTTTTTATTTCTTTTTATGTTGCGGGGTATACAACCGCTTTACTGCACTATATGCATTAAGGTGAAAAACCTTCTGTGCTGTAGGTGCCCCCCAGAGCCCCCCCTCCCCCTTTTTCTTACCTGAACTCGTTTTTGTTCCAGCGACGAGCATGAGCCCAGGGGCACTACTCGCTGTCTCTGTCCTGATTGGATAGATTGATAGCAGCTCCCGCTGCTATCAATTAAATCCAGTGACACGAGAACGAGGGGCGGGGCAAAGTCCAGCTGTCTGTGTCAATGGACACAGCAGCGGGACTCATGAGCGCGCCCCCGTACGAGTGCCCCCATGGAAAGCTGAGCTCCGTGGGGGCACCCGATGAAGAGGGGGAGCCAGGGGCGGTGCCGGGGCACCCCAGAAAACCCTTGAACAGAGCAGGTAAGTATTACTTTAACACCTACGCCACACCGCTGCAATGCGTACAGTTGCAGGGTGGTTTGCGGCGTGGCCCTATTCATTTGGGTCTCATTCAGAGGGTGGTAGTGCCTGCTGAGCTCAACAAGGGGCATAATTTTTGTTGCAATGCAAAAGTAAAGCAGTGCAGCTGTGGCATGTGTATACCCCCATGTATACCCCATTCACTGCCTTTTTCTGTTTAACGGGGAGCAGTTGGAGGCAGTAAAAATGCCCCCCAACCACAAAAAACCTACACTTATAAATCATGTTGGTCCCACCTCCTGACACAAATGCGTGAACAATCCGTGTGCTGTCCTTACACCTCAGGCGTACACAGTGCTGGTGTAAGAACACAGATTACCCCCAGCAGTAACTCCAACTGCAAGCCTGCTTTTGAATTGCAGCTGTTCTGCAGAAGATCTTGACAGCATGATAAAAATGCGGACTAGCAATTATAGATAGCACAGATTAATAGAATATTATTCATCGTTTTCCACACTGAGACTTACAGTTCCTCTGCCCCCAGCTCTATGAACTGAGGGGACCTCCTCTGGGACTTGTAATATGGATGATAAATTGTCTGACGGTTGTAAAACGCTTTGTATAATCCCAAAGCAATTTACTTTTCTATGTAACGTCTGAGCTAACAACAAAAGGTGGTTATTCGTCTGGCAGTCAGTGTGCTGGTATTGATCTCTTTATTAATTGTCGCGTTATATTTAGTGCTTTGTGACGAGCGCTCGCTCATGCTCAGGTCAACCAGATAATAATTAGCTGTTCTGTCGCACTCGATGAGACATCTGACACCCAGCAGAAAGGATTTGTTGTCTTTTATTTTTTTAGCTTTTATTTTTTTACTCAATCTTCCTGCCGTTAGCGCGAGTCCACATTTTGTACAGGTTAAATGTCACTTTAATGTGAGGTCTCGGCGATCAGGTCAGTTGTCTGCCGGGAAATGAAAAGGCCGTTTCATACGTGTAAACGATTAATTGTATTGAGAGCGAGAGTTCCTGATTAAGGGGGTCACTCAGGCAAAAACGAAAACACACTTTGTAGATTTGTAAGGGTTAACATAGTCTGTAGGCATCGTGACTTCTAAGCTGTTAGCACTGGGGTCTTGGGTTTAATATCCACCAAAGGCACCGTCTGCATGGAGTTTGTATTAGGGTGGCCACCTTTTCTTCAAGTCAAACCCTTTAGCGGCACACAGCAATTTATTTTTTATAGTATAAACTGTACATATATTTTGCTGTTAAATAACATTTTTAATCATATGAAGTTAAAGTGGATGTAAACCCAAACATTTTTTATTTATTTGTTTGATGTCACAATGTAGAGTATAAGATTTCCTATCATCTGTGCCCAGTCTTGCCACACAGAGTTAATCCAGCTCTGAGCAATCCTCTTTTATTGTTCAGTGAAAATGAACAGACTTCCAGATAAAATCCTGTCTAAATACAAAGTCCATTCCTCTCTCCTTGCTTTGAGTGACAGGTTATTTACATATCTAGCTTGGACATGTTTATCTTATGTTATGTTATGTTTATTAGGGTTGTCCCGATACCGATACTCGTACTCCCGCAAATACCCCCGATACCGAAATAGAATACCCCCCCCCCCGTCGCCGCCGCATCGCGCCGCTACGCCGCATCCCCGCTTGGTTAATACGGGCGGGGAACATTACAGCTTTCATTTGAATAGCTGTAGTGTTTCCCGCCGCGCCGCGTATAGACACTCCCCCTTGCTCGGGTGAACTGTCCAATCCCGAGCAAGGGGGAGTGTCTATACGCAGCACGGTGCAAAAGACTACAGCTATTCAAATGAAAGCTGTAATGTTCCCCGCCCGTATTAACCAAGCGGCGGCACGGCGCGGCAGCATGTACGGTAAGGGGGACATGGCTGCATATATGGGGGGGACATGGCTGGATATGGGGGGGACATGGCTGGATATGGGGGGGGACATGGCTGCATATGGAGGGGGACATGGCTGGATATGGGGGGGGGGCATGGCTGCATATGGGGGGACATGGCTGCATATGGGGGGGACATGGCTGCATATGGGGGGGACATGGCTGCATATGGGGGGACATGGCTGCATATGGGGGGGGGGGGCATGGCTGGATATGGGGGGACATGGCTGCATATGGGGGGGATGTGGCTGCATATGGGGGGGACGTGGCTGCATATGGGGGGGACATGGCTGGATATGGGGAGGACATGGCTGGATATGGGGGGGACATGGCTGCATATGGGGGGGACATGGCTGCATATGGGGGGGACATGGCTGGATATGGGGGGGACATGGCTGGATATGGGGGGGACATGGCTGGATATGGGGGGACATGGCTGGATATGGGGGGGACATGGCTGCATATGGGGGGGACATGGCTGCATATATGGGGGGGACATGGCTGCATTTGTGGGGGGACATGGCTGCATTTGGGGACACATTTAAAAAAAAGTATCGGTATTCGGTATCGGCGAGTACTTGAAAAAAAGTATCGGTACTTGTACTCAGTCCTAAAAAAGTGGTATCGGGACAACCCTAATGTTTATCATAATATGAGGTGATCCACAAGTCATTGTATATTACCAGGATGTGTTATGTGGGGGAGGGGTGGATTTCTCACTTTTTATACTGTGGATCACCTCATATTATGATAAACACAACATAACATATGATAAACATGTCCAAGCTAGATATGTAAATAACCTATCACTCAAATCAAGGAGAGAGGAATGGACTTTGTATTTAGACAGGATTTTATCTGGAAGTCTGTTAATTTTCACTGAACAATAAAAGAGCATTGCTCAGAGTTAGATTAACTCTGTGTGGCAAGACTGGGCACAGATGATATGAAATCTTATACTCTACATTGTGACATCAAAAAAAAAAAATAATAATTGGGTTTACATCCACTTTAATAACAAGAGTCCTCCTTTACATCAGAGTCCACAGAGTTCCCGTACACACGATCCGAATATCGGACGAAAACTGTCGTCCGAGTTAGAATCGTACGATTTTCGGATCGTGTGTACACTACTTTCGAGAGCCGATCACGACAGTTCATCCGATATTATTCAATTGGACAAGCATGAAAATGTTGTACGATTTTTGTTTAGTCAGGAGAGTTGTCGTCCAAAAATACAATACAAATACACTACAACACATGACATCACTTCCGATTTATTTTTTTCTGAAATGCGAGAATTTTCGTGTCTTTAGTAACCTATTCAACTCCTACTTGCGACTAGTAAGCGAAAAAAGTCGAACGATATTTGGATCGCGTTTATGGGCCATAAGGGGGGACTATGCAGACTCTGATGTAACAGAGAACTCTTGGGACTCTGACATAAGGGATGCTCTGGGAACCCTGAATTAAGGGGGAACACTGAGAACTCTGATGTACGGAGAGGACTCTGATGTAAGGGGGAACACTGATGTACGGAGAGGACTCTGATGTAAGGGGGAACACTGTGGCCTCTGGTGTAAAGGGGAACTCTGATGTAAGGGGTGCTCTAAGAACCCTAATTTTCCTAAGTGTACTCACAGGAGAGAGAAGGGACGAGACTTCAGTCACAGACAGGGATGGATGATGAGCTCACTCACCCCTTGGCAGTCAGCACCTCTCATCCAGATGTATCTGAGGGTGCTGGACTTAAAACATTTCCGGTCGCAATTTTCCTTTTCTTAGGCACAGCGTCAGGGATCGGACATGGAGTCCGCCGGACCCGCTGATCGGCTCCCCCGCTGGCCAATCAGAGCGCATGCCCACGAAAGCTAGTGCACGAATCACCGTACTGGTACAGCGATTTACGCAGCTGAGCCACCTTTGCGGCAGGTGGTCGGCAAGTGGTTAAAGTGTTACTAAACCCAGGAATCGGCATTCACTATATCTGGTTTCCCACAGTACACAGAACATGGAAATGCAATTATTTTAGTAGATATAAACTGCTAAATACCTTTTCTCATCAGCAGTATATAGCAGTCTTGTGACTTCTATCAGTGTCTGGTTAAAGCTTGTAGGAGGAGTTTTCATTCTCCTCTAAATGTCCTATGAGGCTGCAAGACCCCTGACCCTCTGGACAGTGCTGATTGGCCCTGTGCTGATCACATTTTACCAAAAATATGTAGCAGAATACATATTGGCCTAAATTTCAGAAGAAATTCTATAAAAAAAAAAAAGTTTGGATTTGTTTTATAGCAGAAAGTAAAAAATATATAAAAAAATTGGCAGTATTTTTTTGTTTATAACGCAAAAAATAAAAAAACGCAGTGGTGATCAAATACCACCAAAAGAAAGCTCTATTTGTGGGGAGAAATTACATACATTTTATTTGGGTACAGCGTGTGCAATTGTCAGTTAATGTAACGCAGTGCTGTATCGCAAGAAATGACCTGGTCATGAAGGGGGGTAAATCTTCCGGAAGTCAAATAGTTAATAATATGAGACTGATGTGGTATATTAGGGCCAGATTCACAGACAAATACGTTGCTTCCCCGCGGCGTAACGTATCTGATTTACGTTACACCACCGCAGGTTTACAGCGTAAGTGCCTGATTCACAAAGCTCTTACCTGTAAACTTGCGGCGGTGTAATGTAAATCCGCTCGGCGCAAGCCGGCCTAATTCAAATGGGGCGGGCACCATTTAAATTAGGCGCGTTCCCGCGCCGAACATTCTGCGCATGCTCCGTGTTAAAATTTCCCGACGTGCTTTGCGCAAAATTACGGCGCCCTGACGGGTTTTTTGAACGGCGACGTGCGTTACGGCGTTTCGTATTCCCGGACATCTTACGCAGAAATAAAAAATGTGAAATTCGACGCGGGAACGACGGCCATACTTTAATATGGCTGATCTAAAGATAAGCCATGTTAAAGCAGGTGTAACTTTGCGACGGGAAAAACCGACTAGCGACGACGTACGAGATTGCGACGAACGCGCGGATCTTCGTGGATCGCCGTAACTAGTCATTTGCATATTCTACGCCGACCGCAATGGAATCGCCACCTAGCGGCCGGCCTAGAATTGCATCCTAAGATCCGACTGTGTAATTCAATTACACCTATCGGATCTTAGGGCTATCTATGTGTAACTGATTCTATGAATCAGCCGCATAGTTAGGACGGCGGGATCACGCCGTCGTATCTCTTCTGTGAATCTGGCCCATAGAGTTTAAGCACTTCTGATTTAGAGACTGGTGTGACTGGCTCAGTGTTCTCTGTACAGCACTACAGAACAAATCAGAGCTATATCAATGTATTATTATAATATTGGACTGTTGTGGGACATTAGAGTGTAAGCTCCTCTGGTTCAGAGAGTAATGTGACTGTGGCTCAGCACTTTATGTACTGCACTGTGGAATATGTCAGAGCTACAGTAATCTGCAATCTGCAGTCATCTAATAGAGAAAAAGAGACCGCCGCTCCAGGCAAATGCAATAAGCAATCAATGTCCTCCTCAAAGACCGTGGGTGCTGGCAATGCACAAGGCAAAAAATCAATGAAAAGAATTCATGGACAGCCGCACACCAAAATAAACCTAAAAAGGTAGCCTTTATTGGTGTAAAAAGGATAAAAAGCACTACAAAGAACAGCACAGCAAGCAGTGGGGTAAAAAACTGACGCGTTTCGCACAAACAATCAGTGCTTAGTCATAGCTTATGACTAAGCACTGATTGTTTGTGCGAATTGCGTCAGCTTTTTTACCCCACTGCTTGCTGTGCTGTGCTTTGCAGTCATCTAATAGCAATAATTTTCGAGAGATTCTTGCAATTGTATAAGTGAAAAGGGAAGTTTTGGGGGAGAGAGTATCGCTTATCACAGAGAGATATCCCGAACTTCCAACAGGTCGGTCCTCCCAATAGGTCCTTTCTTTCAGCCACTGCAATGGAATGACCTAATAAAATATTCCTAGAAGAGATGCAGGTACAATAATTATCTTCAAACTAGTGTAACTTCAGATACAATTCCACAGTCGCACAGAATCGCATGGCAATGGAAATCAAATCGTTTTCAATGGAGCCTCTTAGGATCAATGCAGCACAGCATGGCAAGATTTTAGAAAATGCTCCTGTACCACATTGGCGCGATTCCAGCGCAATTTTGGCCCATTGGCTTCAATGTAAGGCCCCATACACACGAGAGGATCCATCCGCTGAAAAATCTCAGCGGATCGTTTTCAGCGGATGGATCCCCTGGTGTGTATGCTCCAGCGGATCTTTATCCGCGGATATTTCCAAATTACAGCAGATAAAAATTTGTTGACATGCCAACAAATCTATCCGCTGGAATCGGATCCCACGTCATCATCGTGGCGACGGCGCGACACGTCATCGCCAGAGGATTTCGGCGCGGATTTCGATTCGATGGTGAGTACACTCCATCGGATGGAAATCCGCGCAAATCCTCGAGAGGATTTATCCGCGGATACGGTCCGCTGGACCGTATCCGCGGATAAATCCTCTCGTGTGTATGGGGCCTAACACACCAAAAACTCATATAGATACAATTTTACACATTTTTAATGCGATTTCAAGCATGAAAATCGCATCAAAAACGCAACCAAGTCGTACGATATAATTACACTGAAGATCAGATCAAATCCCAGCCGCAGTAGAGTGATCCAAGTCTTAGGCCTTGTACACACGACCGAACATGTCCGCTGAAACTGGTCCGGCGGACCAGTTTCCGCGGACATGTTCGGTCGTCTGTACGGCCGACCGGACAATTTTCCGGCGGATCGGACAGGTTTCCAGCGGACAAATGTTTCTTAGCATGCTAAGAAACATGTCCGCTGGAAGCCTGTCCGTCGGACATGTTCGGTCGTCTGTACGACTCACCGGACATGTCCGCTCAGCCGAAAGCCCTCGCATGCGTCAAAGTGATTCGACGCATGCGTGGAAGCATTGACCTTCCAGGGTCGTGCACGTCGCCGCGTCATCGTCGCGGCGACGACGCGGCCACGTCACCGCATTCGCTGTCCGCGGGAAATTTGGTCTGATGGTGTGTACAGCCATCAGACCAAAATCCGCCAGCGGACATGTCCGATGAAAACGGTCCGCGGACCGTTTTCATCGGACATGTTCCGTCGTGTGTACGAGGCCTTACGTTTACTGTCTGTTCAGCGGACCTGAATAGGATTTCTTGTGTCGGTATGACAGAAATATTTGCCATGAACTGTAACCGGGGTGGTCTGGTGCCCCCCTCACACTTGCTCCCTCGGCGGCCTTTTCACACATCTCGTCCTGGACCTATCGCTGCGTCCTGCTGCTGTTCCTATTAATAATAAATAAGGACACCAATCCAGGGGGATTGCAATGCAAACATTATGTCATCCTATTTGTAATCATCAGACCCAGTTTGGAGGATTTTGCTGCTTTAAGATCCCGAGTGCAGGATTTGGCACTCAGTCTCATCGCCAATTATTTCAGCATCCACCTCGCCGTCTTCGCGCACCCCAAACATGTTCTTCATCTTTTCTGCCAAGTTTCTGCATGTAAACAGGTGGCAGATGGTGGGCCCGGTGGAGTATTTTTATCTGCCCACTTGTTCTCCGCTCTGACCCCGGAACAGCAGAGTTTGTTAATTTGCTTCTTGTGTTGGAAAAACAGATGAGCGACGCTCCCAAAATGCTGGGCCCAGGTGGGGAATTGTGTCTCTGCACCAAGCAGCCCATAAGGCCCACATTCACCAAGCTGCGGTAACATTAGGGCACCTTTAAGTGCACTTAAAGGGGTTGTTAAGACAAAAATATTTTCCTCTTAAATTAAAGTCTGACAGTAGCTGATAAAGTAAAAAGTAATGTTTTGCATTATAACTAGTTTGATACCTGTTGAAATCGAGCTGTTGTATTCACCTCCGTCACTCCTGAATCATTATTACCACTGACTTCCTGGTTTGCGGTGCGCAGGGCCGGATTCCAGACAAGGCCAACAAGGCCAGGCCTCGGGGCGGCAGTAGGTCAGAGGCGTATCTAGTAAAAATGGCGCCTATGGCAAGCACTGAAACTGTGCCCCTGGGGGGTGTCGTTAGAGTCTGAGATGAAAGAGGGAAAGAAAGAAGGATGGAAGGACAGCGGGCCCAGATCCTACACCACAATAGCAATCTGTGTATTCCAGAAAGTTTAAATAGAAAGTAAACCTGGATAGCGGCCATATCTCTTGTCATGTGACTGCAGTCAGCTCACACCTGTGAGGGCGGGGCCTTCTGTACCACAGACACTGATTGGCTAGGACACGGTGCAGCCCCTGTTATCTCTGTAGCTGGCTGTTACATCCCTCTCAGCATTCTGTGTGGGCGACACCGGTTGAGCTGGAGCGGTTCATCTTTTTTTTAAGGGGGGGGGATATCACAACTCAGTCCAGTCCATCCCTGCCTAAGACAAAAACATTTTTTTGGGAAACTACCCAGGACAGCCATATCCTGGGAATGTCCCAGCAAAATTGTGACTGTTGGCAAGTCTGTCGTGGTAAGTACCAACCACTCATGAGCGCCCCCTTCAGATGGCGCCCATGGCATTTTCCATATCTGCCATACCCTAGATATGCCACTGCAGTGGGTGCAGGGGGCGGCACTGCGGCTGAGAGGAGAGGACACTTTCACTTTCATATCGGGAGTTCCCCCCTGTCATGCGGATGGTGAGAGGTGAAAAAACAGAGGCAAGAGGAGGTGCGATAGTTCTTGGCAGCAGCAACCCCCCCTCCCGGTTCTCAATGTAATTTTGTAATTTTCGGCAGCAGCACCCCCCAATGCTCAAAGTCATTTTTGGAAGCAACACTCCCCCCCCCCCCCCCCGCTTCTCAGTGTCCTGCCGAAAAAGTTCCCCGGCGGATAGGACAGTTCCCATTAGGCTTAGCCTCCATGCCTGTGAGGGATAAGAGAGCATCTTGCTGGTGGAAAGCAAGAAGAGGAGTGACAGGAAATGGCATTTTCAAACCTGGATTACTGTATTTTGGAGGTCAAAAGGAAAAACGAGGTAAGTGATATTTAAATGCTCTAGCTTACAGCAATCAATTGATCTAATAAAAAACGAACCTTTAGTGTTCCTTTAAGGTGGGCAAAGATGGTCTCTTGATCAATGATTTCATGTGTGATTGTAGCATGTCTTAAATATGAACTCCAGATACACAGCTAAATACGAATATAAAATATCTGTTCTGGAGCTGTTTTATTAGTATTTCTGTCCATCCAGTCCTGAGATTTTCACAGCTCTGCCACACAGCACAGCCATGTCTAACAAAGGCAAGCAACTTTTTCTCTGATGCAGTTAAAGTAATACTAAAGTCTTTTTGTAAAAAATAACAAACATGTCATACTTACCTGCACTGTGTAGGGTTTTGCACAGAGCAGCCCAGATCCTCCTCTTCTTGAGTCCCGGCGCTCCTGGCCTCTGCCTCCTGCCTATGGGGGCACCCAAGCCGAGCCGCAGCTCTGTGTGTCCATTCAGACATGGAGCCGCAGCCTGGCCCTGCCCCCTCTCTCTCCTCAGTGGCTCACTAACTTTGATTAACAGCAACAGGAGCCAATAGCGTTCCGCTGCTGTCTCAGCCAATGAAGAGTGAGCGTCCCGGACAGCGGAGTCTATTGTGCTACATTGCTGGATCGAGATTGGGCTCAGGTAAGTATGAGGGGGCTGCACACAGAAGGTTTTATATCTTAATGCAAAGAATGTATTTAGATAAACAAGAAAAATCTGACTTTACAACCAGTTTAAGTAGCAGATAGTAGACAGCTTGTGCCATACAGTTTTCAGGAGATTGAGCCTTCCTCAGTGAAAAGTCCAAGCAACAGCCCCTTCACAAGGACTATGCGCTACAGGACAAAGCTTCTTAAGCAAACACGTGGCTGACATTCCAGCAAACAGTGGGGTGACGGTACTTAAGGATAGTCTCTAGGATCTCTCACAGAAGTACTAGTATTCACAGAACACCTCTGGATAAAAAAATGGCCTTCTACTAGTAGCTTCTTCCAGTGGTATCAGACTAGATCCTCAGAGGACAGCCCCATCAGCCAACCTTCAACAGCAGACAGTGGCCCAGGGCCCTCCAATCTCCCAGCTGGGACCTCCACTTGACAGGCACGTGGCAGAATGCCTAGGAAGGGCAAACAAGCTGGAGCTGTGACATTACTTATATAGGGGAAGCGCCGGCCACCCGTCACGTGACCCCGCCCCCTCTTTTTATTAATAAAGGATTTTTTTCTACGGTGTCTGTGTGTGTTTTTTTAAACTATTTACACTTCCTTTGTGAAATGGTAGAGGTACAGTGTACCCCATTACCAATTCACATAGGGGGGGTCAGGATCTGGGGGTCCCCTTTGTTAAAGGGGTCTTCCAGATTCTGATAAGCCCCCCGCCCGCAGACCCCCACAACCACCGGGCAAGGGTTGTGGGGATGAGGCCCTTGTCCCCATCAACATGGGGACATCCTCCCCATGTTGAGGGCATGTGGCCTGGTGCGGTTCAGGAGAGGGGGGGGCCGCACTCTGTCCCCACCTCTTTTCTGCGGCCGGCCAGGTTAACTTGCTCGGATAAGGGTCTGGTGTGGATTTTTAGGGGGACTCCACGCCATTTTTTTTTTATTTGGGGCGGGGGTTCCCCTTAATATCCATTCCAGACCTGAAGGGCCTGGTATGGATATTTGCGGGAACCCCCACACATTTTTTTTCTTTATGAATGAATCATCTCTGTAATTGAAAGAGCCGACAATTCATTATAGCCGCAAAGCCGGTTTTAAATGGCTTTTTTTCTTTCAGAAATGACACTTTGTGCAGGGACAGTTCTATGTACGGGAAACATGCGCTTTTTCACATGCTGACTTTACACCCCCCCCCCCCCTAGGTACGAAATTTAAAGTAATATTACACTTTTATTGTTTCAATTTTAGCATTATTAAATTCACTGCTCCTGAAAAAACGGCCTTTTTTAAAAAATTGTTTTGCATTGATACATGTTTCCTGGGACAGGACCCAGGTCCCCAAACACTTTTTAGGACAATAACTTGCATATTAGCCTTTAAAATTAACACTTTAGATTTCAAATGTTCGAGTCCCATAGACTTTAACAGGGTTCTAATGTTCACACAAACATTTGGTGTGTTCGCAAGTTCTGATGCGAACCGAACAGGGGGGTGTTCGGCTCATCCTTACTCTTGACATCTAATGTAAGGGGGGGTTTTGCGCTGGACATCTAATCTTACAGATACAACTGGCCCTTTTGAGGGCAATCATAATGCTGATGCGGCCCACAATGAAATTGAGTTTGACACCCATGCTCTAGAAGAAGACTAGGCTTCTCTCTGCCCCCACGTTATTTATGCATTCTCCCAGAACCATTTGGGCTAGACCTCATAGGGATTGGCTGGGGCTCCATAAATATCAAGCTGCTACCAACTCCCACCTCCCACCCAGAGCTACTGCAGGTGAACAGGGAAAGGCAATCAATCATGGAGCCTCTTGAGCACAGACCAGACCAAAACAATCAAACCCAACTCCACTGGTTACAGTGGCCCAAATTAAATGTACTTACACTAAGGCCTCATGCACACTGGATGGTATTACAGCTGTTTCTAGAGGCATCAGCCATTATTTTCTTTGAAAAAGCACCGCTGGCTTCTAAGAGTTAGAAAAAAACATCCTGTGTGCATGAGGCCTAACATTTAACGATAAACCCCAAACAGAATTCCAGCCTCCCGGGATACAGTGAGCCAAACTAAATATGTCTAACAGAACTGATTAACCCTATTGACTACAATGGGCCCAAATGAAATTGACCTATCCCAGCACCTGACTAGGAGGGTGCTACACTATAAATACAGAGCTGTGTTTGTGTCTTTTATACCTGCTTGGTGTTCAGCTTTAAGCACTACTTAACATTCCTTAAGTGATATTGCAGCTTGATGAATCTGGGCCAATAATTGTTATTGCAGAGACACCCATGAGTTATGGAACTGGATCATTTGCCAAATCTGACTACAGAGACCCCAACTTCCCGCCTCCCAGCTCCGATGTTCATATTATACACTGGTGTACTAAAGTCTGACATTTTGTTCAATATACAGTACCTTTCACCTTACATCGTTGTAAGCAATGATATGTGAATTTAGCAGGATTCTCATGGTGCTCCTGGGTGACATTGAAACTTTCTGTCACATAATATGGCTGTGCAACCTCCCTCTCATGCTCTAGTTTTTGTTACTATGTATCCGCAGTGACCTCAGAGAGAGAGAGAGAGAGAGAGAGAGAGTGATGCTGGAACCTCAGAACAACTTGACTTAGCAGACTTACTTGTGGGACCATTCAGAGAATAAAGCAATTAAACCCAATTGCAGGTTACCAGCTTTTAGATGTGATAGCCATAGCTCCCAAGTGTCCCTGATTTTGAGGGACTGTCCCTGATTTGGAGCAATGTCCCTCTGCCCCTCTTTCCTCCTCATTTGTCCCTCATTTTGGTCTGATTTATATAGTTGTATATAAAATGCACTTTTTATCTTTTAAAAAGTGTTTTCTCAGAGCTAGACCTTTCATCTGATTTATAAATTACTGCATTTGTAAATTTTTAAAGACAATAAAAAGGAATAATAGTGGTAAAAAAGCCCTTGTGGGTTTAATTAAAGGTTCACTAAAGGCATTTTTTTTTTTTTTTTGCTGAAATGACTGTTTACAGGGTATAGAGACATAAAAGTTAACTGATTCCTTTTAAAAATGATTAAAAATAGATTAAATTCAATCATATAATGTGCCTCTAGTTTCACTTTCGTTTTTAAACTGGTTTCATGTTTCTGTGAAGTAAAGAGACCCACAGAACAAAAACAAACAAATCCAGGGCAGTTTTGTTTTTAAAATGAATCTGATTGGTTCTGAGAAGTTTTAGACACACAGCTTGGACCACAGTGAAAAGCTGCCATGGGATTTTTCATAAGGAGCCAGACAAGCAGGAAGTGTGGAGATCACAGCAGAATTACAGCAACTTCAAAGCAAAAACAAACAATGAGGACATGAAACCAGTACTGCAGTAAGGTAAAGGAAGCTATTTATCTAAATGAAAAATTTCCTTTAGTGATCCTTTAACTTTTGTTTGGTTAATTCTTCTTTAAGGGGGTGTGGTAGGGGTGTGTCCTATGCCTACCTACGTTTGCTAGTAGGTATCCCTCATTCCCATCTCAAAATCTTGGGAGGTATGGTGATAGCTGCATTTGTTTTCTTTTTTGGGACTTGCTTATATTTTAACCTGGGGATCCAACCAACAAGACTGTTGTTTTCAACAGATCAAGCTGTCCTAAAGATGTAGCAGTTAGAGGGTTCAGACAAACAAATTAACGCTGACAACGGTGCTTACAATAGCAAGCTTTTATTTATTTATTCATGTATCCAAATACTGCTGCCCAAAGGCATCTCTGTTGCTCCTTCTTCCAGAGTGTAGACATTCCAATGCAGGAGGTGTGTTACTGGTCAGATCATCAAGGGAAAACGGGGACAACATCTAGTGAATGGTAAGCTGCAATATATTACATTTTTTTCATTTGGGATTAATTCTGCTTTAGGGGGTTCATATTAGGGGAACGTTTGCTGAGTTTCTCTCACGATCTGTTTAATAACCACATCCCAACGGGCATATAGCAGAATGACAGCCAGGCGGGGGATCAGTTATCCAGACTGGACGTCATATGACGGGCATGCAGAGCGGTGATGGGTGGTGCGCTATGTCGCTCTGACACATCGCATCTCCGATCCCAGTAAAGAGCCTATGAGCCTATGACATAGGCTCTTTACCATGTGATCAGCTGTGTCAAATCACAGCGGTAACCAGGAAGTGGCGCTAATCTGCTTTCCTCAGTTCACGCTGACTAGGCATGGGTAGAGGAGAGCTGATCAGTGGCTCTCCTGATAGGGATGGTCTGTGCTAATAATCAGCGCATTGATTATCAGCGCAGCCCCCATCATAGATGCCAATCACAGATGCCAATCAGTGCCCATCAGTGATGCCTGTCAGTGCTAGGGTGACCACATTTCTAAACTACCATTCAGGGACACCCCCCTTCCCAAAAATCTACTTGTGCTGTAACGAATCCCAGCACAGTGATTGGACACAAGAGGCAGGATTTATGATTTCTCCAATCGCAAGCAGGGGGCGGGATTGTGCTCCTCCAGGCATTCCTGGCCAGGACAAGTACTGTCAGTGAGTAAAGCGGTGATGTGGTGGCCTCTTTGGGGGCATCAGATTGGCCCTGGGAATGGCTATGTAAGTTTCATTCACACTGTATTGTCCTGGAATGAATGTGCCCGGGACAGACCTGCAAAATGCGGGACAGTCCCGGGCAATCCGGGACAGGTGGTCACCCTAGTCAGTGCCCATCACAAATGCCAATCTGTGCCCATCAGTGCTGCCTGTCAGTGCCTCCTCATCAGTGCTGCCTATCATTTTCCATCAGTGCTGCCTATCAGTGCCCATCATTACCACCTATTAGTGCCCATCCATGCCACCTATGAGTGCTGCGCATTAGTGTCCATCAGTGTCGCATCACCTTATCACTGCCACCTCATCAGTGCCCATAAGTGCAGCCTTATCAGTGCCCATAAATGAAGGAGGAAACTTACTTATTTACAATTTTTTTAACTAGAAACAAAGAATATTTTTTTTTTCAAACATTTCAGTCTTTTTTAATTTATTTAGCAAAAAAAAATAAAAAGCCCAGAGGTGATCAAAAACCCCCAAAAGAAAGCTCTGTTTAAAAGTGCGACAGCGCTGAAAGCTGAAAATTGGTCTGAGCAGGAAGGGGGTGAAAGTGTCCGGTATTGAAATGGTTAAAGAAGCTCTAAATGGAATGGGTAAGTGCAAACCTGAAACCAGGCAGATTGTTAAATGAAGCACATTTTATGAGAACAGCAGACTTGGACCTGTCAATATGTACATTTTTGACATTAAAGTGGGAGTTCACCCGAATTTTTTTTTTTAACATTAGATTGAGGCTCATTTTGTCAAGGGGAATCGGGTGGTTTTTTTTTTAAATTGAAGCTGTACTTACCGTTTTAGAGAGCGATCTTCTCCGCCGCTTCCGGGTATGGTCTTCGGGACTGGGCGTTCCTATTTGATTGACAGGCTCCCGACAGGCTTCCGACAGTCGCATACATCGCGTCACGAGTAGCCGAAAGAAGCCGAACGTCGGTGCGGCTCTATACGGCGCCTGCGCACCGACATTC
Source organism: Rana temporaria (assembly GCF_905171775.1). NCBI lineage: Eukaryota > Metazoa > Chordata > Amphibia > Anura > Ranidae > Rana > Rana temporaria. The sequence continues at coordinate 366,781,388 of NC_053491.1, forward strand.
GGCTACTTTCGGAAAATCATGACGCGATGTATGCGACCGTCGGAGGCCTGTCAATCAAATAGGAACGGTAAGTACTGCTTCGATTTAAAAAAAACACCCGATTCCCCTTGACAAAATGAGCATCAATCTAATGTTAAAAATTAACTTTTTGGGTCACCTATCAGTACAACTGGTCCAGGTTTTATTACTTTTCATGGAGAATGTTGATGTTGCCTTCATCTGCTTTTCTCTCCACAAGGACAGCACCGTCTTTTTTTCAGGTATCATCCCGGGTCACAATTTCCTTCTTGGCCTGAGATACCGGCTCATAAATAACCCAATCATCATCAATCAGCTGTGCTTACAAATGTATGACATAGATCAGCCCCTGTAGCCTCTCACCATATGACTTGCTAGAGATTTACAATGTTGCAGACTGTGACATGTCAGAAATGTATTCATGCAGGCTTGTAAAGTTATGGACACCAGGTGTGTTGAGATGTGTCGATCAATACAGGTTCAATGCAAGAACAACTGTTCTCTGTGTGGCGTGATCGCACCATACAAATGCCTTGGTGTGCTTTGCATATAAATACAGCATGTCTGCATTTTTATTTAAAGTAATGCGCAACAATGTGTTAGGGCAGCGAATCGCGATGCCTGGTTGTGCATTGAAGTTGTTTTTGTAAACCCTCAATAAAGTTAAATCTGCACCACAACCACAACCCACACATACTGATATGAAAAGGTCCTTTAAAGTTGACTTTATTCATAAATAAGATGCCAGCAGCCTTGAGGGTTTAGCTAGTGGGGTAGTCAGCTCCAGATAATAAACGCCAACGGGAAAATAAGTTTCTGTGTCCTCAAAGTCCTCCTATCTCCATGAACATACGTACAAAGCCAGCTTTGTAGAGACTGAAGGAAAGCTGCACAGAACAGAACCTTTACAACTCCGGTTACAAACAGCCTGGAATGCTTTTATTTCTCTTTTCAGCTGCAACTGTTTTTCTGACAGCTATTGAGCAATGATATTGGCCCATATTCTGAGTAAATTTCCGCCAGCTGCGCTTAAGGCACTTACACTCCGCTGTCCCAACTTACAGGAGCAGGTGTTGTATTCCTCAAACACTTGCTCCATAAGTTGGGACAGCGGAGTGTAAGTGTCCCGGCGTAGCCTGGCGGATCTCCAAGGGGGCGGCTTCTATTCAAATGAAGCGCGCCCCCGATGCAAAAGAACTGGGCATGCGCCGGGCTTCAAAAAGCCCAGTGCGCATGCTCCAGTTCTCGGCGGAAAACGTCAATGACGCCGACGTGTGCGTCATTGACGTAAAGTCGTATTCAAGAACGACTTACGTAAACGACGTACCCGACGAAAAAACACGACGGGGACCCAACGCCATCCGTAACATGGCCTACGCGAGACTTGCGAAAACTTACCCCTCATATAGCAGGAGTAAGTTTCAGCTTACGCAAACGACGTTCGCGACGGTTACGCGACACGAACTCGTTCGGGAATCGGCGTAGAAGGATCATTTGCATACGCAAATGACTCCTTCACTTAAATGCCATCTAGCGGCGGCCGGCGTCATTGCATTTAAGATCCGCCAGTGTAAGTGACTTACAGATGGCGGATCTTAAGTGTATCTATGCAAAAATGATTCTAAGAATCAGGAGCATAGATAAACGGGCCAAAAAAGGGAGTTACGATGGAGTATCCTGAGTTACTCCATCGTAACTTCACTGAGAATATGGGCCGATGACTGCAATGTCTGACAAACCCTTTACTAGATGCAAATCATTAAACACTTGGCGACCAGCAGATTAACATATACTTCCAGCTTTGTTGTTCCCCTGTAACGTACCCATACGTCGTGGGGAACTTCCTGGTTTACAGTCACGCCCCCTGCCCCTTATGCTGTGGTTGGACACAGTACGAGTTTGTTGGCAGGCTTGCAGCCAAGGAGTTTGGCTGTGATCCTGCTGATGGATGTGGCCAACCACAGCACAGAGATTTGTGTGTGTTAGTAAACCTGGCTGCTTCTGCTTCTTAACCACTTCAGCCCCGGGAAGAATTTACCCCCTTCTTGAGCAGAGCACTTTTTGCAATTCGGCACTGCGTCGCTTTAACTGATAATTGCACATCGTGCGATGTTGCACCCAAACAAAATTGACGTCCTTTTTTCCCCACAAATAGAGCTTTCTTTCGGTGGTATTTGATCACCTTTGCGGTTTTAATTTTTTTGCACTATAAACAAAAGTAGAGCGCCAATTTTTTTATATATATATATATATATATATATATATATATATATATATATAATAATTATTCAAAGGGGGACAAATCTGTTTAGTTCAGTTATTGTTGGATACATATATATATATATATATATAGGGGCAGATCCACAAAGAGAGTACGCCGGCGTATCTACTGATACGCCGGCGTACTTTCAAATTTCCCGCGTCGTATCTTTGGTTTGAATCCTCATACCAAGATACAACGGCATCTGGGTTAGATCCGACAGGCGTACGGCTTCGTACACCTTCGGATCTTAGATGCAATACTTCAGCGTCCGCTGGGTGGAGTTCCCGTCGTTTTCCCCGTCGAGTATGCAAATGAGCTATTTCCGATGATCGACGAACGTACGAGCGGCCGTCGCATTCTTTTACGTCGTCTCTAGTCGGCTTTTACCGGCGTATAGTTAAAGCTGCTGTTTTGTGGCGTATAGTTAAACCTGCCATGTTAAGTATTGCCGTCGTTCCCGCGTTTATTTAGAATTTTTTTTTTTTTCGTTTGCGTAAGTCGTCCGTGAATCAGGATGGACGTAATTTATGTCCACGTCCAAAAAAATTACGTCCTTGCAACGTCATTTAGCACAATGCACGGCGGGAAATTTAGGGACGGCGCATGCGCAGTTCGTTCGGCGCGGGGACGCGCTTCATTTAAATTAAACACACCCCCCTACTCGCCGATTTGAATTAGGCGCCGTTACGCCGCGAGAGATACACTACGCCGCCATAACTTACGGCGCAAATTCTTCCAGGATTCGAAACAAAAAAAGTAAGTATCTCAGATACGCTGCGCCGGGGCAGATCTTTGTGGATCTGCCCCATGATCTTTTTATTTCTCAATTTTTCAGTTTAGAGCGACAATTAAAAAAAAAAAAAAATGGTGGTTGTTTACGAAAGGCAAATCCACTTTGCACTACAAGTGCACTTGAAAGTGCACTTGGAGGTGCAGTCGCTGTAGATCTGAGGGGGACATGCAATGAAAATAAAAAACAGCATTTTTGCTTGTACATGATTGGATGATAAAATCAGCGGAGCTTCCCCTAATTTAAGAGCTTCAGCGACTGCACTTACAAGTGCACTTTTTATTTTATTTTATCCAACAAAATTGTTTTCATTTTTCGGAGGTACACGGTATACATATTCCCCCTAACAGTGCGGGGGAAGACAAAAAGCAAAAACCAGCGGTATCCACAAACAGATCTAATCATATCCTGAAACAGGGCCGACCCATCCCCATATTCTCCCACACAGCGGACCACAAACCCCATTTTTTACCAACTATTAATGCCCAACAGTCTATCAGCCACTAAGTCCACCGGGGCCAACCCCGGCACATCCAGCCACCTTGCCCATATCTTCTCGAACTTGTATCCACTACCCCTATGTTGATATATCAGTTTCTCCATTCTCAATACTGTCCCAATGTTGGCAATCCATTCTGTCAAGGTCGGGGGAGCCTCATCCTTCCAGTGTACCATAATAAGTTTCCTTGCCTGGAAAAAGACTCTATGTACGGCCTCCCTGATATCCTCCTCCCATTCGTACTTCTCCAGAGCACCCAAGAGACAAGCCCTTGGGTCCTGTGGGAGAGACATACCAAACACTGAGTTAACCGTAGTCACCACACCAGCCCAATACGTGTGGAGCTTAGGACATCTCCACAACATATGGACCAGATCCCCATGATCACTTTTGCATCGCGTACATGTAGGGTCGAGCTGTGAATTCATCCGATGTAGTCTGTGAGGGGTGTAGTAAGTCCGCAACAATATGTACAGCTGAGTAAGCCTTTGGGAAAAATTCAATGAGCACCTACCCACTGCCCGAAAAATCTCTTCCCACTGTTCTCCATCCAATTGGCCAACGTCCGCCTCCCACTTCTCCCTTATCCTCAGGGGATGCTGTTTCATCACAGACTGTAAGGCCGCGTACACACGGTAGGACAAAACCGATGAGAATGGACCGAGGTTCAGTTTCATCGGTCCAAACCGACCGTGTGTATAGCCCATCGGTCTGTTGTCCTTCGGTCCAAAATTGTAAAACATGCATTAAAATCGAACCGATGGCCTGCTGCCCGATCGGTCCAAACCGATGGTTAGTACAGAAAGCATCTCAGAATCATTGAACTTCGTTTTATTCAGCACGTCGTGTGTTTGACGTCACCGCGTTCTGACCCGATCGTTTTTTGGAACAATGGTGTGTACGCACATCAGACCATTAGGCCACATCAGCGGTGAACCGATGGAAATGGCCCGTCGGACCATTCTCATCGGTTTGGAACGACCGCGTGTACGCGGCCTAACAGAATGGCATAGCACTGGGAAATAAAGCCCTTGGACGACCCAGCATCCCCCAATTGACCAAACACAGCGGTAGGCGACAGATGCCACTCCGAGGAGCGACCCTGCGCGGCCACGGCATGAAGCAATTGTAAGTAAGAGAAATACATTGATTGCGGAAGGCCAAACGCCTCCCTCAAGTCACTAAACGAGCGTAGCACTCCATGGCAGAATATGTGTTTAAGATGTGTAATTCCATACTTCCTCCACCTAGCCCCAGACTGTAGCTTGGCCAACTCAGTATACGTGTCATTTTGCCATATAGGACTATATTCTGCATATACATCTGTATTCTGAATATATTTAACTTTGTTCCATACCTTCTGAATTAGGCTGTAAGTAGGATAATTTTTATGCGGCTTAGCAAAGGCCTGCGCCTCCAACGCCACAGGAATTGGGCTTCTGCCTACAGTGTGAAGTAAAAGCCTCTGAGCCGAGGATCGTACCTCCGTCGGCTCCTCTGTCGCCGGCGGGAACATACCAATTAAATGCTGCAACTGGGCTGCTAAGTAGTAAAGCCAAGGGTTTGGCAATGCCAAGCCCCCGCTGTCTTTGGGCCGTTGTAAATGCTCCAATTTAATCCTAGGGGCCCTATCCTTCCATATGAGGCTGCGAAAAATACTTTTTACCGTGCGGAAAGTCTTGAGGGGTATAACCATAGGGGTGTTGTGAAGAAAGTATAATAGTTGTGGCATAAGTATAATTTTTATCAAATTCACCCTGCTACAGACAGGAAAAGAGCCTTCCAGGTTTTGATCTTGTCCCTAAACCGTAGTAGCAAGGGGGAGATATTAAGATGGATAAAGTCCCATGGCCTAGCTGTGATCTGAACTCCCAGTTATTTAAAAGATGAAGTAATAGGAATGGGACACGAAGAGTTAATCACCTGCGTGTCATCCCCATCCAACAAAAGCAGCGCCGATTTGGACCAGTTTATAAGTAGACCGGAAAATATGCTAAATTTAGTTATGATCAACATAGCCTCCCTGAGGGAGGAGTCCGTGTCCCCCAGCAGAAGAAGAGTATCATCGGCATAGAGCATAACTTTTTCCTGCATGTCACCGTAACAAAAACCAGTAATGCGGGTATTCGCCCTAATATCAATGGCCAGCGGCTCAATAGCCAAAGCGAAGAGGAGGGGAGACAGGGGACATCCCTGCCGGGTCCCCCTCCTCAACGCAAAGCTCCCCGACAGGGAACTGAAGGTCCTAATTGCAGCCTGCGGCTGACTGTATAACAGCCTCACCCAGGAGATATAGATTGAACCAAATCCGAATTTCTGCAGCACCGTCCAGAGATAGTTCCAATTTATGCTGTCGAACGCTTTCGTAGCGTCCAAGGACAGCAGCGCCCTACTGCCCATATTATCTGCCCTCGCCTGCATATTAAGGAACAACCGCCGCAAATTAACAGCCGTAGATTTATTTGGCATGAAACCAGCCTGGTCCCCCATGCACAATAGAGGTTATTACTCCATTCAGCCGAATGGCAAGCTCCTTGGCCAGTATCTTCACGTTGCTTTGTAAAAATGAAATGGGGCGGTATGCCCCCGGATCCACAGGATCCTTGCCTGGTTTAAGCAGTAGCACTATATTCGCCTTGGACATCGAGGGGGGGAGGGGAGTCGCCTCGGACATCGACATTGGACATCCCTAGTACCGTTAAAGACCTTCAGCAGTTGTGGCAGCAACTCCTCAGAATATTGTTTATACACCTCCATGGGCAACCCATCCTCTCCTGGGGCCTTACAATTAGGAAATGCACTAACAGCCTCCATTTATTCTTCAACCGTGAGCGGTTCCTCCAACTGGGCACGCTGACCCGCGGATAGCTCAGGGAAAACCAGCTGGGCTAAGTATAGCTCTAAATCCTCCTGGGTGTAAGCCGTGCCAGGACTGTACAGAGTTTCATAAAAACATGCTAATTCCTGCATAATCTGTTCCAGTTGGGAAACCACGCCCCCCGCCCCGGACCTATAGCAGGCAAGCGTTGATGCAATCCGCGCCAAAATTCGGACAGTTTTCTCACCCTCCTCAAAGAACGCCTCTTTTGCAAAGAACCTCTTCTTCTCAGCTGAGGAGGAGAGCAATTGCTGATAGGCAGACTGAGCAGCCCGCCATGTCTCCCTGGTCAGATCAGAAGGGTCCGCAATGTAAGCCTGTTCCATTTCCTGAACCCTGGCTTCTACTTCTATCAGGAGTGCAGAAGAAGCCTTTTTGACCTTGTTCATTTCTCCTATAGGAGGCCCCGAAAATGTGCCTTAAAGGCATCCCAGTGCAACACACTAAAATCTAATCCATCCCCAGCAGCAAAGAACCCTCGCACGCTCCCCACAATCTCCTCATGGGATTTAAACAGCTTCAGTCAGAATCCATTACATTTCCAGGGTGCCCTAGGTAATTTAGACGGTGGAGCCACTAGTAGCTGCACCACCAAACGGAATGGTCCGACACACTACGGGGTCTATGTGATAAATCTGCTATAAACGGGAGCATGCTCAGGCTCCCACCCCCAGGTTTATTCACGACAGACATCCATGGGTCTTCGAGAAACAGGTAAATTGTCTGTCACCCGGATTGCGATGCTGCCAGATATCCACCCAGCCCACCTCTTGCAACAACCACGCCAGGGGAGTGCTCCTGGCGAGGGCAGAGGGTCTAGGGCCCGGGTGTCTATCCGCCACCTGGTCCGAGCAGCAGTTGAAATCGCCGACCACGAGCAGCGGCACAGTGAACAGTATGTACAGGAGAGGAGTGTGGAGGGTAAGACAGTGGGCACTATGTATAGGAGAGGAGTGTGGAGGGTATGACAGTGAGCAGTATGTAAAGGAGAGGAGTGTGGAGGGTGCAACAGTGGGCACTATGTACAGAAGATAAGTGTATGACAGCACTATGTAAAGGAGAGGAGTGTGAAGGGTATGACAGTGGGCGCTCTCTATAGGAGAGGAGTGTGGAGGGTATAGAGTGGGCACTATGTACAGGAGAGGAGTGTATGACAGCGGGCACTATGTACAGGAGAGGAGTGTGTAGGGTATGACAGTGGGCACTATGTATAGGAGAGAAGTGTGGGGAGTTTGACAGTGGGCACTATGTACAGAAGAGGAGTGTGTAGGGTATGACAGTGGGCACTATGTATAGGAGAGAAGTGTGGAGAGTATGACAGTGGGCACTATGTACAGGAGAGGAGTGTGGAGAGTATGACAGTAAGCACTATGTACAAGAGTGGAAGGATGTTTAGGGACTGCGTAGTGGTTAAGCGGGTCATACATGGATTGAAATTACGCCAATTATGCAGAGACCAGCCATAGTCGATCTATGTATGGGCTAGCTGGTTTTACACAAGTCAATCTATTAATCAACTTGAGTACAACCAGCCTGTTCGGTTTTTCCCAAAACAATCAGTGCTGCCAGCTATAGTTAGCAACACTGATCATTGTACGCACTGGCAGAACACAATAACACTGCAGGAGTGATTCCCCCATCCACAGGTCAGCAGGTGAGAGGTTGTGTGGGGACAGGCTGAGGAGAGATACTAGTCAGTGGCTGGGTAGGCACTGGCTAGTATCAGAGCCAGATACACACAGGTTACATACGCCACGATCGTTAGAGCGAGAACAATAATTCTAGTACTAGACCTCCTCTGTAACTCTAAACATGTAACCTAAAAAATTTTTAAAGCATTGCTTAGGATACCAACAAAAATCGTGCTAACTTTAGTGGGTTTTTTTAATGAATGAAACTGTTTATTTAAAAAAAAACACGTTTGAAACATTTTGGCGCAAATACCGTGCTAGAGCTAATTAATCGTTAAAAAATTGTGATTTCGATTCAACCCCCCTGACGATCTCCAATGCAGAGTTTGCTGATTCTTTCATATAACAAGTGGAAAGACTTTCAGCTGTCAAAAGAAAATATCTGGGCAGTCTGCCAAGTTTTTAACAGGAAACATTGTAACTAACGCTTCCTTCTTAGATCAAAGGGATAAACTTCTGTGTGTAAAGAACAAATCCCCCAAGTTTGTAACAACATGAAACATTGTAACCAACTATCTTCTTAGATCAAACTTCTGTGTGTAAATGCGGGTAATTTTACCACTTAAAGTCCAACACTTGTTTCTTAAAGTGGAGGTTCACCCTCCAAAAAATTTCTGACATCACACGGAGTCGAGCCATCCTACCGACAGAATGCCGGTGTTTTTTTTTTTCTCTCAGCACATACCTCGTTATCACGATTTTCACCTCACGGCAATCCCGCGGGAGTGGGCGTTCCCAAGCACTGCCTGTGATTGACAGGCTTCTGAATGGCGCATACTGCGCGTCACAGGTTTCCGAAAAAACCCGAACGTCGGTGCGGCTCTATACGGCGCCTGCGCACCGACGTTCGGGTTCTGTCGGCAACCTGTGACGCGCAGTATGCGCCGTTCGGTGGTTCGATTGGTTTGCGCAAAAGTTATAGGGGATAGATTTATTTCATTTTTTATTTTATTTTATTTTTTTACTAGTAAGGGCAACCGTGACCGGGAAGCTTCAGAATGGCAAAGATGTTTTTTCTTACAAATTATGTGAGCAGACTGCAGTTCCTCTTTAAGTTCAGAGCTGAGATTAGGAAGCAAATCCAGCCAGTCTGTGAGTAAAAAAAAGTACATATACGCTTGTTAGGCACATAGTTAACCCTTTGATTGCCCTCCTGATCACCCTTGTCACCCAGCCAGTGTCATCTGTACAGTGACAGTGTACAGTATTATCACTAATCACTGTATTAGAGTCACTAGCAATGCCAGATAGTGTCAGTTAGTGCCAGTCCCTGATTGTCCACCATACTATCACAGTCACAATGGAAATATGATAGGCAGTCAGAAAGTCAGAAAGTCAGGGCTGTGTTAAAAGCGGCATAAATTCCGGTATATGCCACAGTTTTTAGACGCTGTACCTTTCACACAAACCAAATAATATACACTTTTTTGGATGTTTTGGGGTTTTTACCAAAGACATAGCAGATAAAATTTTGCCCTAAATCTTTGGCAGAAATTTGGTTTTATTAGATATGTTTTATGAGAGAAAGTAAAATTTTTTTTTTATATAGATAGATATAGATATATCTATATCTGTCTATCTATCTATCTATCTATCTATCTATCTATCTATCTATCTATCTATCTATCTATCTATCTATATACAGTATATATCATATATATATATATATATATATATATATATATAATGGGGTAGATCCACGTACAACGGCGCATTATTGCGCCGGGCGTAGCGTATCTAAGATACACTACGCCGCTGTAACTTACTTTGTTTTGTTTTGAATCCTCAACGAATTTGCGCCGTAAGTTACGGTGGCTTAGTGTATCGAACGACTTACGCAAACGACGTAAAAAATTAAAAACTGTACGCGGGAACGACGACCATACTTAACATTGAGTACGCCACCATATAGCACCTTTAACTATACGCCGGAAAAAGCCGAACTAAAACGACGTAAAAAGACGTAAGCCTGTCGGATCGATCACAGATGCCGTCCTATCTTGTTTTGTGGGTACAAAACAAAGATACGACGCAGGAATTTTTAAATTACAACGGCGTATCAGTAGATACGCCGGCGTAATCCTTTTGTGGATCTGCCCCATAATATATATATATATATATATATATATATATATATATATATATAGAGAGAGAGAGAGAGAGATAGATAGATAGATAGATAGATAGATAGATAGATAGATATAGATATATATCTATATTCTTTTGTTTATATAACAAAATATAAAATACCCAGTGGTTATCAATTACCCCCAAAAGAAAGCTCTATATGTGTGAAAAAGTTACATTTGGGTACAGAGTTGCACGACGGGCACAATTGCCAGCTAAAGTAGCGAAGTACTGAATAGCAAAAAAAATTGTCACGAAGGGGGTGAAACCTTTAGGAGGTCAAGAGGTTAAAGGCAATATCAACTAAGTCATCTGACACAAGTAAAATGTAAATATCTTTTTTAAAATCCTGTACTTTAAAGCATGTAAAACAAGACAATGTTTACAACAATAAAAATGCTGCAATAAAAAATGCAATATTTTACCCTCCATGAATTTATCTATAAGAGCCGTATATGGTTGAAGGAACTCCAGAACAATAAGTAGAAAAACATTCTTTACAATCAGGAATTCTTGTAAATGACATAAAAAGAGCTAGGCGTCATTCACAATGTCACCTTGTGGGAACGCACATAATCTTATGCTTGTTATTGCAACAGCCAGCACTGCTGCTTCTTGTGATGGTGTGATAGGATGCCTTTCATACTGAATGGCTCCCCAACATACCTTGCCCGTGGAGGTGTGCCACATGAATAGTGCTATGGAGAATCCAATGAAGTTGCTGCGCCACTTATCTGGCATCAATCCCTCTTTGGAATGTACAGTGGAACCTCGGTTTAAGAGTAACTTGGTTTGAGAGCGTTTTGATTTGCAAGCAACTTTTATTTTTAAATTCTGACTCGGTTTGCGAGTGTTGACTCGCAAGATGAGCAGAATTCAAGCTAAATAGGCCTGCAGCACATAATTTTGCCTGAGGCACGGGGGCGCAGGAGCCGAGCCGAGCCGAAAATAGGCCTGCAGTACCTCATTTGGCCTGAGGTATGGGGGCACAGGAGCCGAGCTGAAGTGTCCTCTGTTTTTTTTGGCTCTCTCTAGTCCCCCCCACCTCTGGCCGCATTCGTTATTGCATCCGATTGAAGTCAATGCGGAACAAATTATTTTCGTTTCTATCGACTTCTATGGGAAAACTCGCTTTGATATGCGAGTACTTTGGATTACGAGCATTCTCCTGGAACTGATTATGCTCGTAATCCGAGGTTCAACTGTATTGCACACAATTCAGAAAGCATCTGTAACACTTTTGGTTCTGACAGCGACTTGTGCACCAAATTCTGGTAGTTCTAAAATATGCTATTTTTACATTGTGGCGCAATGAATGCACTGAATTCTAAATAAAATTCAGACAGTTCGTATTTTACAAAAATAGAGCTATTTAAGACCAGTTCTCTTTTGGCGTACCGGTAGAGAAATTGGCACAGATTTTGCTAAAGTGTCTCACATGCATTCTAAAAGTGGTGCAAAATGCGGCAAATTCAAGCACAAGCTCTAGACAGGTACATGAATTTGGCACATGCTGCACCTCTTTTAGAACACAAGACACTTTTGCAAAATCTGTCTATTCAAGTCTTTATGAATTGCGGGTACGTGCGTTGCAGTGCGCACTGCACATTACGGTAAAGTGTGACCCTAGCCTTGAAGTGGAGTTGCTGCATAACCATAACTGTTCTTAAAAATGTCCCCTCCACCCTTCCTTCTATCTATCCTTCCTACCCTATTTAAAAAAAGATCTGTATACTTACTGTGACAGACTCACCCGGGACAGAGGCTTTTGGAGGGGACTGAATGCTAGCCTCTTGCCTTGCGATCATGGACCCTGGCATTTGGGGGAACAGTGCTCTTTGTGAGCTGTATGCCTGGGGACCCTGTATATGTCATATTAGAGTGGCTGATTCATACTGTTGGGACATACAGTGAAAGGAGATGCTAATGCCATCACCTCCAGCCATCTCTCTGTTCTCTGTGCTAATTGATCCTGCTATTGTGTGAAGATGTCCTGTGTTTACACTTATGATAATGTGTATTGTATAGCAGGTGAGCGAGGAGACGTGACGTCTACCCTGAAAGGTCATATGTATGAGTCACCTAGTCTCTGTCTCTGTCCCGGGTGACAGACTCACCCGGGACAGAGGCTTTTGGAGGGGACTGAATGCTAGCCTCTTGCCTTGCGATCATGGACCCTGGCATTTGGGGGAACAGTGCTCTTTGTGAGCTGTATGCCTGGGGACCCTGTATATGTCATATTAGAGTGACTGATTCATACTGTTGGGACATACAGTGAAAGGAGATGCTAATGCCATCACCTCCAGCCATCTGTCTGTTCTCTGTGCTAATTGACCCTGCTATTGTGTGAAGATGTCCTGTGTTTACACTTATGATAATGTGTATTGTATAGCAGGTGAGCGAGGAGACGTGACGTCTACCCTGAAAGGTCATATGTATGAGTCACCTAGTCTGGGTAAATGATTAGTTAATTAGCTCATGTTAATTTATGTTCTGGTTACCTCCACTTTAACTGTATATAAGATTGTATTCTTGGTTCTAATATACACTCCATGTTCAGCAGACAAACAAGTCTCGTCTCGTTGTGTGCTTGTGAGCAGCTGGAATATCTGATATCTATATCCAGACTGATAGGAAGCGGTATATGACGGAAGCACTCAAGCGGAGTGTGGGACGTTCCGTTACACTTACCTTTTGTCAGTCCACTCCGGTTCGGTCACATGTTCCTGCAGCTTCCGCTCCCCTGTGAGCGATAGATAGTTGGGGAGTTCTGGGAGCGGTGACATCACCCATAGAGTCCCGTAGCCCAGTCATTGTCATAGCTCTCTCTTATCCCCTGCAGCTGACCACTCACTGACAGAGCTGTGGGATCACATGACCAGACTGGGCTGAAAAAAGGTAGGTATAGTAGGTGTTTTTTTTTCTTTTAACCACTTGCTGCCCAAGGACATTCATGGACATCCTTGAGTTGCAGTAGTTATACCAAGATGATGCCTACAGCTATAGGCATCATTCAGGTATCTTTATTTGCAGCTGGCGATTCTCTTTTTTGTAAACGCAATCATAGCGGCTAATTAGGGGGGCTTACCTCGCTCTCTCGGGACCTGCATTCGTCTCCTCTGTGGAGCTGCTGATAAACCCAGCCGTGCTACTAGGCCAGAAGCCTGGGCCTATTCACCGGGAGACCAGCCATCCAGACGGAAACAAGACCCCTGCATCCAGCCTGTGTTCTTGGAGATCGAAGAGGCAGCCCAGCTGACAACAGACACAGTGGAGCACCCTCGTTCGGGACTCTTCAGACTGCGGAGAAGTGTCTATCAACGTGCCCCTTTTCTGAGGAGAGGTCAGGCGGATCGGCCTGTTGGGTGAGAGAGCACCTGCTTGACTTCAGCCTCTTGTTTAATACAGATTCCTAGCGCCATCTCACAGGCCACCGACCCGTATTCGGCCCATAGCCGGAGCTTAATGGCCTAGTTAACTGTTCCAGTGTTACACAGAAGCGGTTGACGCTGACGAGCAATCAATCCACCAACGTTCCGCTACCTCAGACATTTTGTTGCATAGTTTCTTCATTAACTGTCACCCGTGGATTACAATTTTATTGTGCACCACCCGGCCGCAACACAGATATTGAATGATTTGTAGAACTGCTCGTTAGGGGCGCTCGCAAGCATAGACTGCCTTCTTAGTTAGATAAATGGTACCATTCCTAGGTTCATGAGAGTCTCACTAATTTGCATTAATTACTAATTCTTGCAAGGGCCCTTGCGAATCAGACTGAGTTACTGTTTATCGACTGTGTTTATGTCTAAATCCTATACTTGTTTGTTCTGATACAGTAAACTTACCCTTTACATTCAAATACATTCACTGTGTGGAGTACATTTTCTTATCTGGAGGGACTGTTCGTCACTGCAGTTAATTCATTGTCATTTTGTCATTGTATGTTGCATGCCTGCTATTGTGATTTCAGCCTAGCAGGGATCACAATATTCCGCCACCAGACTTCTGATGTTTCAAGGGAGGGTTCGAGCTAGTTAAACGAGGGTGACTCGAGCCACAAGAGAGTAGATCCCAAATCAACCAGCGGCTCCTTCAGGGGTAGTGCTACACAGATTTTTAGGTACCGTAGTTTGGCGCCGTTCCACAACCATACACAATTTTAAAGCGTGACATGTTAGGTATCTATTAACTTGATGTAACATAATCTTTGAAATTATATAAAAATATGGGCCCGGATTCAGATACAAGGGCGTATCTCCTGATACGCCGTCGTATCTCTGAGTGCGGGCCGTCGTATCTATGCGCCTGATTCAGAGAATCAGTTACTTATAGATTTCCCTAAGATCCGACCGGCGTAAGTGTCTTACACCGTCGTATCTTAGGCTGCATATTTACGCTGGCCGCCAAGTGGCGCTTCCGTATAGTTACGCGAGGAATATGCTAATTAGGTATTTACGCCGATTCAGAAGCGTACGTCCCACCGGCGCATTTTTTTACGTCGTTTACGTTAGGCTTTTTTCGGCGTATAGTTACCCCTGCTATATGAGGCGTAGCTAATGTTAAGTATGGATGTCGTTCCCGCGCCGAGTTTTGAAAATTTTACGTTGTTTGCGTAAGTCGTTTGCGAATAGGGCTGGACGTCATTTACGTTCACGTCGAATCCAATACGTCCTTTCGGCGTACTTTGGAGCAATGCACTCTGGGATATTTCACGGACAGCGCATGCGCCGTTCACAAAAAACGTGGGGTCATCTTAAATTTAGATAAAACACGCCCACAACATCCCCATTTGAATTAGGCGGGCTTACGCCGCCACACATACGTTACGCCGCCGTAACTAAGGGCGCAAGTTCTTTCTGCATACGGAACTTGTGCCCAAAGTTACAGCGGCGTAACGTATCTAAGATACGTTACGCCCGCAGATAGATAGACGAATCTATCTGAATCCGGGCCATGGATTTTAGTGGCCTTACACAAGGTAGAGATTTCAGGATGGGCTTCACCAATTTTCTAATGTTCTCCAATGAGTGGAGTGGGGCACAGCTGCCAGATATAAAAAAAAATGTTGTCACCCTTGTATAGCAGAACTCATACTGAACGAGGGAGCAGCGAAGTTTAAACACGCTTCTAAGAAAGGACAGCTGACCTTATCAATGTGGCCAATCACAAGTCGGGGGTGGACCCTGGACCAGGCTGTATTGCATTACTGCAGTCTAATCAGCAGGTAGGTCAGCGACTCGAATTCTAAGACCAGACCACATTCACTGGAATTTTAATCCGGATTCACCTGATGTGTCCTGGATGAGAAGATTGTTATTGACAAGTCATATACGGAACTTGTTTTTATTTACATTCCATCTAAAGTACATGTACAGGAAAAAACAAAAAATTGTCCAGAGAAAACGGAGAGCCATGTCTCTTTTAAAGGAAGGTTCCAATAAAAGGGAATGTTGCTGCGGAGCCCCACCACCGATTTCTGAGTGACATTAATAACAGTTTTGTCGTGCATCTAATGTACTCGGCCCCCAAGCTGGACATTAGGTCAGAGAGTTGAGCTCAATGGACAAGGCCGATGGGGGAGGGGGAAGGAGGGCCAGTTTCAGGGCCCTTTCAAGATCACTGACGTTCTCCCGAGATTGCATCAGCGGGAAACAATGCTTTTTCTTTTCTCTAAGGCCGCACAATAGTTCAAAAGCGAACCTAATCTCCTTTCTGCCTGGAACAATACCCTCTCCAAGCTCCATCCACCTCCCACATTACCGGATCCTTTTCAAGTCTTTTCTGCTGCTGTCTGTGCTGAACTTGTGGCTGAAAGATGCGGAAAATAAAATCCATATTGTTTGTCTCAGCTCGACTGTTAGGCTAAACAAAGGGAAAATATTATTTCAGAAAAGAAAAACATCGCTGTTTAGCCGATGTCTCCATTCTTATGGTTCCGTATGGAGAGTGGTACTCCACATCTCCTCTTATATTGTCTCCGCTACAATCCATAATGTACACTTGTGATTTCGTTTCAGCATAATACCCAAAGAGAGATTAGAGATTACACAAAGAAAATCTTCTTCTACATGTTATATTATGCCAAACGTTACAGCAAACCAAACACACAACAAACGGGGAGTATGTAGGTAACCTGAGAACAGAAGCATCCCTCTTCCTAACACTCTATTGGCTGTTCTCTCAATTGTCACTGATTTGTAGTCTCAACCATACTTTTTTTTACATTGGGGGTTATTAATGAAAGGCAAATCCACTTTGCACTACAAGTGCAAACTACGGGCCAGATTCACAAAGAGATACGACGGCGTATCTCCTGATACGCCGTCGTATCTCTGAGATCCGACGGTCGGATCTATGCGACTGATTCATAAGAATCAGTTACGCATAGATCTCCCTTAGATCCGACAGGTGTAAGTGACTTACACCGTCGGATCTTAGGCTGCAATCTTCCGCTGTCCGCTAGGTGGCTTTTTCGTGTCTTACTCGTGACGAATATGCAAATGAGGAGATACGCCGATTCACATATGAACGCCGCCCGTCGCTTTTTTGTTACGCCGTTTGAGTTCGGCTTTTTCCGGCAGGTAGTTACCCCTGCTATATGAGGGGTAGCTAATGTTAAGTATGGCCGTCGTTCCCGCGCCGAGTTTTGAATTTTTACGTCGTTTGCGTAAGTCGGTCGCGAATACGGATGGCCGTAATTTACGTTAAAGCCGAAAACAGCGACGTCATTTGGAGCATGCGCACTGGGAAATTTCGCCGGCGGCGCATTCGCAGTTAAATCGGCGCGGGGACGCGCCTGATTTAAATTGTACACTCCCCCTAGCTGCGGAATTTGAATTCCGCCGGGGGAGTTACGATCCGCCGGCGCAAGTTTGGAGGTAAGTGCTTTGTGAATACTGCACTAGCCTCGCAAAATTGCGCCGGCGGATCGTAAATCACATAGATTACGCGGATCTAAAGATCCGCTAATCTATGTGAATCTAGCCCTACAAGTTCAAAGTGCACGTGAAATTGCACTGAAAGTGCACTTGGAAGTGCAGTCGCTGTAAATCTGAGGGGTAGATATGAAATGAGGAGAAGGTCTGCTGATTTTATTATATAATCGTGTGCAGGCTAAAATGCTGTTTTTTTATGTAGCGCTACCCCCGAAGGAGCCACTGGTTGATTTGGGGATCGGCCTACTAAGTTACCCTGGCAGTGTCTAGGGATGTAACAGTGAGAATAGCAACAGTGAGTGGAGGTCCAGACATTCAATAAAAGGTTTCAATGCTTTATTGCCCAGGCCAAACACGGCCAACATCAACACAACGTGGGGAGATCAAAGTTGATGAAGGAAGAAGAAGAGAACCATGCGGTATCAGGCCTGGATATAGATCTGAGCAGTACACTGCTCTGTATTGAACCAATTTGGTTACACGTCGCCACTCTACTTTGAGTGGGTGAAGTGCCCCCGGACAGACCCCTATGATAGGCCTGGCAGCCGGAGCGTCACTTACTGGGAGGAACAGGTCTCTCACACAGACCTGTCTCTAGGGCCCCTGCCACGGGCCAATTTCAATAGAGGACTTGAGTGAATAAGGAAAAGAGAATCCTCCCAGTAGACTTTTCTATGAATAGTCCCCGGATGAGGGCAAGCATACCTGTCAGTGGTCCGGACACCCGATCCCAGGCTGGGATTCTTT
This sequence comes from Rana temporaria, assembly GCF_905171775.1. Taxonomy (NCBI): domain Eukaryota; kingdom Metazoa; phylum Chordata; class Amphibia; order Anura; family Ranidae; genus Rana; species Rana temporaria. Next base: position 366,799,339 of record NC_053491.1, read on the forward strand.
CAAAAGGCCTTGGAACCCAGTGGAATGCTGAGGTCCCTTCCCTCATCAGGATGAGGTTCGCTGCAGAGTTCAGCTCTGGTCAGGTGGCCGTGGGCCGCGCCGGCGGGGTCCATGGATGCGCGTACCCGGAAGGTGGGTACCGCACCTGGAACGGGGATCCCGTGGGAAGAAGGACCCTCAACACATGACCTCTGTCCCAGATATACCCTCCCCCAGCATGCCCTGCGAGGGAAAACATCCTCTAATTGGCTGCTGAGAGAAGATCTGCTCTGCTAGAACCCCTGTGGCGCCAGCTGCCGGCCAGGATAGAAGTCAATAGGAAGAACCAGTCCTCATATAATTGAATACATAAAGGCAGATGTTGCAAACTAAAAGTTCATATGAAGAACCAGTTCTTCTTTAAGTGGCACCACAGTGACTCCACACACAAAATAAAGTGCCCAACACCGTATTACAGACCTGCTTACCAAATGGCAAGCATAAAGGGCGTTTGGCTATAACCCAGCCACGGCCTTTCGCTTGCAATGCTGAGCTGAAATGACAAGAAGCAGACTGGATGGCCAAAATCCCTCTCGGCGTATCACAGAGGTCGTGACCGTGATTCAATGATAAGTTAAGAAGGAAATAAGCTGACCGTGATATAGTCTCAAGAATTTAATTAAAATAAAGTAATGCACTTACACATTCGTAGATAAAAAATCACACGTAAACAATGCCGGCCGGCAAAATACAGGAGCTCGTTCTCCTCTAGAACGATGTGGTGACGTCAATACGTGCCCTCTCAGGCACGTTTCGTCACAGATGACGTTTTCAATGGGGATGTTCACTAGTTGCCCACCACTAATCTGAAGTGTGCAGGCAGTGCAGTGATCCCTTTTTCCATTGGCATAAGGGTGTTGCACTCGGGGCGCCTGTCCCGCCTTGTCCTGCTTACAATCCTAACAGGTCTTTGTACAGAGCTGGAAAACAGAAGAATGCGTCTTTCTCTCTACCCTTCTTTTCCTCTACAGTTCTTCTCCTCTTGTCACTTCAGGATATGTTCATACCAGACAATCATGTCTTAGGCATGTTGTGTTGCTAGATTTTGAAATGTACTTTTGTTATTGGGTGCATTGCGGTAAAACGCGTTACCTCAGCTCCCATACATGCATGCTACATGCCTTAATTGGGCATTGCCATTTATTTTGAAAGGCATCCCAACACACTAAAGCAATGTCACAGTGATACACATGCGTGACAATATACAGTAAACAATTGCTGTGTGTTTGGCAAAGAAAATGCCAAACACACTGCTCGATTACTTCTGCCTTACTTCCTGGACAGACGTTTAGGTCATGACACAGGAAAGAGTTGACCAGCTAATCTCATTACCACACACCCTGCATCATCTACCCTTAGCTGGTCAACTCCTTCCTGTGTCATGACCTAAAGTCTGTCAAGGAAGTAAGGCAGAAGTAATCGAGCAGTGTGTTTAAACAGCTATGAAGACAGTGAGGTAAACCGGTGTAGAATTAATGGAAAGCTGTTTTATTTTTGCAAAGCAAGTACATTAATGCTGTATTTGTACATAGGGGAGCTTGAATTTATAAAAAAAGGTTAAAGTGATACTAAAAGTTTGATTTAAAACAAAATGTCATACTTACCTCCACTGTGCAGAGCGTTTTGCACAGAGTGGCCCTGAACACCATCTTCTGGAGTCCCCTGGCGGCTCTCGCAGTTCCTCCCCGCATCATATAACCCCCTAGGAGAAGCGCTCTCCTTGGGGGTTACCTTGCGGGCGCACTCTCGTGTCCAGCATTTGGAGTCCAAAGCCGCCGAATGCAGGACTCATTCCCATCCCCCAGCGCCTGCGTCATTGGATTTGTTTGACAGCAACGGGAGCCAATGGCTGCACCGCTATCAATCTATCCAATCCGAGGACCCCGGGCAGAGGGACAGCACGTCCTTGCCGTGGGAAATTCCAAGGCCCGGTGACTGACAGAGTGAAAAAACAGGAGGGTTTAGATGACAGGGTGCATCTACATGACATGGGGTGCCCTTCGGATTTGTCCACTGCTAGATGCCGAGGATTGGGGCACCAACAGATGATGTCATAGTGAGGGATTTCTTTAAACAAAGTATGGAGGACTGCAGGGGGCAGGGAACATTTTATTACTAATGTTATGCTGTGTCATTTGACTTAAATGACAAAATGCCAGTTGACACCGCAGCATACAAGACCTCTTCCCAAAGGCTGCAATGTACTCTATTATTAGGTCATGTCCTGCTGAAGACAATGGGCCTGATTCATCAAGATGGGTAACCTGCTACTTAAAGTGGAACTTGAGGCCAGAATTAAAGATGGAGTGAACAGGCAGGAATTGTAATGCAGAAGAGACATGTTTTGTCTCTTCTGCATTAAAGGGGTTGTAAAGGTTTGTTTTTTGTTTTCTAAATCGGTTCCTGTAAGCTAGTGCATTGTTGGTTCACTTCCCTTTTCCTTCGATTTCCCTTCCAAATGTTTTTTTCTTTGTCTGAATTTCTCACTTCCTGTTTCTCCTCAGTAAGCTTACCGCCATCATCTGAGCGGTGGTTAGTCAGCCAGAACAGCTTACTGAGGATGAACAGTAAGTGAGAAATTTAGACAAAGAAAACAAAGAAGAAAAACATTTAGAAGGGAAATCGAAGGAAAATGTAAGTGAACCAACAATGCACTAGCTTAAAGGAACCTATTTAGAAAATGAAACATGAAACCTTTACAACTAGGGTTGCCACCTGTTTGGGATTCACCCGGACAGTTCGGGTTTGGAATAATGTGTCTGGGTTTCAGACTGTCTGAGACCTGGACACATTATTCAGACCAGACTAAGTCTTCCACCTTCTCTCTCCTGTCTCTGAGTATGCTAAGGTAAATCAAGGTTCTCAGAGCACTCATTACATCAAAGCTCCCCTTTACACCAGAGGCCACAGTACTCTCCCTTACATAAGAGGCCTCGCTGTACACCCGAGCATCCCTTATGTTAGAGTCCCCAGAGTTCTCCCTTACATCAGAGTCTACAAAGTCTCTCCTTACAGTAAAAGGGAACTCTGCGGATTCGGAAGTAAAATGGGAACTCTGTGGACTGTGATGTAAAGGGGGAACTCTGTGGACTCTGATCTAAAGGGGAACTCTGTGGACTCTGATCTAAAGGGGAACTCTGTGGACTCTGATCTAAAGGGGAACTCTGTGGACTCTAATCTAAAGGGGAACTCTGTGAGACTCTGATCTAAAAGGGGAACTCGTGGGACTCTGATCTAAAGGGGGAACTCGTGGGACTCTGATCTAAAGGGGGAACTCTGTGGACTCTGATCTAAAGGGGGAACTCTGTGGACTCTGATCTAAAGGGGGACTCTGTGGACTCTGATCTAAAGGGGGGACTCTGTGGACTCTGATCTAAAGGGGTGACTCTGTGGACTCTGGTGTAAAGGGGGAAAACTGTGGACTCTGGTGTAAAGGGGGAACTCTGTGGACTCTGATCTAAAGGGGGAACTCTGTGGACTCTGATCTAAAGGGGGAACTCTTGTGATTAACTTCATATGATTAGAAATGTTATTTAATAGCAACATCTATGCATACTATCAAAAAAAATTGCTGTGTGACGCTGAAGTGTTCGGGTTTGACTTAAGAAAAGGTGGCATCCCTATTTACAACCCCTTTAAGGTTACTTACCTGCCTGTCTGGCCTTGTACAGTGTGTCGTACACGTGCAGCTCTCTGTACTAATTCTGCAATGCCGAATCCGACTGACGACCCGCGCATGCACAGGAGTAACATACTCCCTGCCCAGCCAATAACAGCAGCCACTAATTGAGAGCTGAAAGATGGCCAACCAAAGATGTGAGTAGCCGGCCAGGGAGCTCAGCTTGTGGATGCCATATTACTGAAGCCAAGGGGAGTATAATTCTGCTTTAACCAACGTATTTACTGAGAGGGCAAAGACCAATGTGAGCTCTGTTCAGACCAGTGATTCTGCGTTGCTCTAAGTCTCATTAAAGTTGTCATTTTGGATAAAGTAAGGTAAGGATATAACCCTTGACATGTTCTTTTACCATCTGTGTCCCATTGGGGAGATTTTCCTTCACTTCCTGTCCCATAGCCAAAACAGGAAGTGAGAGGAAATTCTTTCCAAGGGAGGGAAACCCCCCTTCCCCCAACAAACACACAAACACACAGACAGGAGAGATGGCTTGATCTGCTCCTCTTTCCCACACCCCTACCCCTCAGTGTCTGCCCACACTCCAATCCCCAACGTTGTGCAAAGGAAAGTAGGGGTCTAAAAAGTAGGGGTCTAAAAATTTGAAGCTCAGCAGCCTCAGATACATCTGGATGAAAGGTGCTGACTGCCAAGGGGTGAGTGAGCTCCCCATCCATCCCTGTCTGTGACTGAAGTCTCCCCCCTTCTTTCTCCTGCCTCTGAGTGAGTACACTAAGGTAAATCAGGGTTCTCAGAGCACCCCTTACATCAGAGTTCCCCTTTACATCAGAGGCCACAGTGTTCCGCATTACATCAGAGTCTTCTCCGTAAATCAGTTCTCGGTCTTCCCGCTTAAATCAGGGTTCCCAGAGCATCCCTTATGTTAGAGTCCCCAGAGTTCTCCCTTACATCAGAGTCTGCTAACTCCCCCTTACAGTGAAAGGTAACTCTGTAAGTTCAGATGTAAACTGGGGAATTTGTGGACTCTGATGTAAAAGGGGACTTCTGCTATTAAAGGGGTTGTAAAGGTAAAAAAAAAATCACCTTAATGCGTTCTATGCATTAAGGTGAAAAAAAATCAGATGATGGCACCCCCCCCCCACCCCCGAGCCCCCGTTTTACTTACCTGACCCTTCGAAAGACCTGCGCTCGCCCCGTCATCGTCCTCGAGTCGAAGCCCAGGCCGTTGATTGGCTGCAGTGGATGGATTGAGAGCAGCGCAGCCATTGGCTGGCGCTTCTGTCAATCACATCCAATGATGCGGCGTGCCGGGGGCGTGGCTGAGTGATACAGCAGCAGGTATGCCCGCCGCTGTATCACGGGAGCACGCCTGCAACAGCTACACACCATGCGAGTTCGCTCGCATGTCTGTGTGTAGTTGTTGTGGGGAGGAGCCACGACAGCCGCCGAGGGACCTCAGAAGACCAGGATCGGGGCCACTCTGTGCAAAACGAACTGCACAGTGAAGGTAAGTATAACATGTTTGTTATTTAAAAAAAAAATAATGTTTTTCCTTACAACTCCTTTAACTTCATATGATTATAAATGCTATTTATTAGCAAAATATATGTATATAAAAAAAAAATTTGTGCACCTCTAAAGCCCTGTTCAGGTTTGGCTTGAAGAAAAGGTGGATACTTTAGCTGACACACTGGTATCCCCCTTTGCTCCCTTCCTGCCAGCTACATAAAAAGTTATGTAGGAAGGTGAAGGAAGGAGTGGGGGAGCTAGGTCAGCACAGACAACAGACACTTCTAGAAGGGGAGAGGGCTATGATATGTCAGGCGGGAGAGGGCTGTGCTAAGGAATTGACTCGTTTTACAGCCATTCAGGGACACGTTGCAGGTGAATCAAAAATAATTTATGTAAAGGAAGAAAGCTGCAGATAAGCATCTAAATTATTTGATTTCTCTGCGCGTTTACCTGCAACTTTTGAAGTTGGTGACACAGTCTCTTTAAGTAATTCAGAGTCTTCACTCTGTGCCTAAGATACAGGGGAAAAAAACCTTCTCACAGATGTCTGAGTTGGCACGAGAATTTCGGATTGTCTGTCAGCTACCCAGATGATTCCTGCGTCTGAAGAGGACATTTGGCAGAAAAGAGGAAGCAAGTTTGAAAACATGAATAATATCTAAACGTTGTGCCCGATTGTCCAAGGGGGGATGGGGGACTTCCACTGGGACAGGCCTCATGCACACTGGTTTCTTGTAAACACTATTTATCCTGACAGGAGAGAATCTGAGTTAGACCCCTTTCACACTGAGGCAGTTTTCAGGTGTTTTAGCGCTAGAAATAGCGCATGTAAAGCACCTGAAAAATGCTTCCCATGCCACCCGAGTGCTTTCACACCCGGGTGGTGCGGTTGCGGAACGTGAGAAAAATTCCTGCAAGCACAATCTTTGGGGCGGTTTGGAAGCCCTGTCTACAGCGCTCCCAAAATGCCCCTAAGGGGCAGGGACTTGTTTTGAGCTTCAGGCGTACGTCGTTTCGGCGTTCGGCGTGAAGATGTGAACCATCTCCATAGCCGACAATGTTAAATCACCCCTCCAGCGTATTTCAGGCTGCAATAGCGTCGGGCATCAAAACGCCTAGGTGTGAATGGAGCCTGAGAGCTCATTACCACAAAGCGGCCGTGATTTTGATGCGATTTTTGCCGCGATTTCAGGGAATGCCTGTGTAACTCGAAGCAAAGTGGGACTGAAGTTGTGATGGGACTACTTTGAAGTCGGCACGACTTGAAGTCATACTAATTTGAATGGTTGTCATTGGAAAACATGGTGAATGACATGCAACTTTGCAGTCCCAAGTCGCAGGACAAGTCGTACAAGTGTGAAAGGGGTTTTATTCTTCAGAGGAAGAAGGTTAGCTACATTAAAGCGGTATTAAACCCCAAACCAAACATGTAATACAGTGAAACCTCGGATTGCGAGTAACGCTGTAAACGAGCGTGACATCACGCCCGGGTACGTAAACAAAGTCGCAATTGCGGCTGAAAGCATGAGATCGGTGAATTTTTTTTCATGATCTCATGCTTTCCAGCCTGGAGGAGAGATGTGGGGTCTTATTTACCCCGCATCTCTCCATAAAGAGGACCTGTCACAATATATTCCTATTACAAGGAAAGTTTACATTCCTTGTAATAGGAATAAAAGTGATCAAAAAAATGTAAATTACTTTTTGAAAAAAAAAAAATTAAGTAAAATAAAAATATAAAACATTTTAAAACGCCCCTGTCCTCGGTAGCTCGTGCTCATAAGCGAACACGCATGTAGGTCCCGCCCACATATGTAAACGCTGTTCAAACCCCACATGTGAGGTATGGCCGCGTGCGTTAGAGCGTGTGCAACAATTCTAGCACTAGACCTCCTCTGTAACTCGAAAAACAGTAACCTGTTAAAAAAATTAAAGCATCGCCTATGGAGATTTTCAAGTACCAAAGTTTGGCGCCATTCCATGAGTGTGCGCAATTTTAAAGTTTGACATATTAGGTATCTATTTACTCGGCGTAACATCATCTTTCACATTATACAAAAAAATTGGGCTAACTTTACTGTTTTGTTATTTTTTAATTCATTAATTTTTCCCAAAAAATGATTGCGCAAATACTGTGTGAGATAAAAAGTTGCAATGACCGCCATTTTCTTCCCTAGGGTGTCTGCTAAAAAAAAGATATAATGTTTGGGGGTTCTGACTAATTTTCGAGCAAAAGAAATTATGATTTTTACATGAAGGAGAGAAATGCCAGAATAGGCCCGGTGCTGAAGTGGTTCATACTGTTTTAAAAAACATACTTCACTAACAATGGCACAAATGATATTTTTAAAATCTTTTTCTACAGGCTCCTGTCAATAATCCTTACACTAAGATTACATTGAAGATTATTAGTAGCATTTCCAATCAAATTCTTACTTTGGAAAGTTCTTCAGTTAAAGTGCTTCTCTTGCCCCATTAGATCTGTGCTGTCTGTGTAGTCTATGTGTTCTATATGATTGCAAATTTGTTGTGGTTTCTGCATCCTGCCAACGCAGTGGGTGGTCTCCACACTGTCAGTTCTCCGTGTTTTGCTCTAAATACAGGTACTCCATTCCAATTACCGGTTCAGGGTGAGTCTGTCCTGACAATGGTTCTCATTCACTCACATCAATGGGCTGACCCCCAAGGTCGGGTTTGTGTTATATTACGAGATGACGAGTGCCCTTACCCTGATTGCAGCTCAGTGATATAAAAACGCACTTTGCACCTGGCGTAATCACCGCCTCCGACAATGGGACACAGCCATCCTGACTCTGCCCTTCCTAAAATTCTGCACCATAGTGTTTAATATTTATTGTTTTAACTGAAAATTTAAAGTAGATGCCATATACATATTTGCCATTTTTTAACTACTTCAGCCCCGGAAGTATTTACTCCCTTAAAGACCGGGGCAATTTTTTGCGATACGGCACTGTGTTGCTTTAACTGACAATTGCGCGGTTGTGCGACGTTGTACCAAAACAATTGAGGTCCTTTTTTTTCCCCACAAATAGAGATTTCTTTTGGTGAGATTTGATCACCTCTGCGGTTTTTATTTGTTGCGCTATAAACAGAAAAAAGACCGACAATTTTGATTTTTTTATTTATTTTTGTTACTTTTTGCTATAATAAATATCCAAAAAATAAATAAAAATGTCTTCATCAGTTTAGGCAAATATGTATTCTACATATTTTTGGTAAAAAAAATCGCAATAAGCATATATTAACCTCCCTGGCGGTATGATTCTGTCTGGAATTACGTACCAAAAGCGGTACATTTATTTTGCAAAGAAAATTGGCGTTTTATACTGTAGGCCTGTAATTTTTAGAAATAACTCACTTAAATCTGACCAAGCAAGAGTCTTGTAGGCATCCCGGGTATGATTTTTTTTTTTTAAACAAAATTATAAATTATAATATAATAAATAATTATAAATAATTATAACAAATAATAATATAATTATAATAAAAATTATTCAATAATGTAATAAACTCAAAATCACTGAAATTTGCAGTTGCAGAATTGTCGCTGTCATTATTTTATTTTTTTTATGACGAATTTCCCCGCAAATCGCTATCGCACATTTCTGCAAGTGATTATAATTTATTATCGCTGTTTTCTAGCTGATCTAAAACCATTTTTGACATAAAGGGACACTTTTGGACAATCTACAGTTTTTAGGCAGAAAAGACATTTTTTATTATATAAAAGTACATGTAGGACACTGGGCAGACCACTAGGGACAAGGGGGGTGTGTATTTTTTACATACAGTACTGTAATCTATAAGATTACAGTATACTGTATGTAATGTGTTTGTTTACTTTTTTGAATTTGGCGCCGTTCTCCGTCCCCGTGCGTCGTAACGTCGCAGGGAACGGAGATCGGCGTCACACGGGGACTGTGAATCGAGCGAGGAGGTCCCGCTCGCTCACACAGCGGGTGGCATCGCTGGATCCAGGGACAAGGTGAGTAAACCAAGCCTGTGGATCCAGCGAAAGGTAAGCCCGTCCAGCCCGAGCGTGACTCGGGTTTGCCGATCCTAACATGTAAAACCAACCCCGAGTCACACTCGTGTTTACCGTCAGGGGGGTTAATTAGAGGGAGCAGACGTGTGAGGCCGCGTACACACGGTCGGTCAAAACCGATGAGAACGGACTGAAGAACCGTTTCATCGGTCCAAACCGATGGTGTGTGGGCCCCATCGGTCAGTTATCCTTCGGTCAAAGAAAAGAGAATTTGCTTTAAAATTGAACCGATGGACGCCTAACCGATAGGTCAAAACCGACGGTTAGTATGCAAAAGCATCCGTTAAAAACCTGCGCATGCTCAGAATCAAGTAGACGCATGCTTGGAAGCATTGAACTTAGTTTTTTTCAGCACGTCGTTGTGTTCTACGTCACCGCGTTGGACGCGGTCGTTTTTTTTAACTGATGGTGTGTAGGCACATCAGACCATCAGTCAGCTTCATCAGTTAACCAATGACAACGGTCCTTCGGAACGTTCTCATCGGATGGACCGACAGTGTGTACGTGGACTGAGACTTCAGCTCTGTCTTCCGAGTGGCATCCTACAGGCATCCTAAGTCCAATTTGCATCGGACTAACTTCTAAATACTCCCCACGGTAGTGTGAACATTGCAGGCTGGCATCCATGGTGAAATACGGGCCACCCGCGCCAGCATCCGCGGCAGAACAGTAGGCCCAATTCAGATGGCAAGATGGCTCCAGGACACAGGCAGAACAGCATGGCATCTCCACTCCTCACAAGAAATCACAGGCTCTGGTGAGTGAATCTGCCCTTGTTCCCCACGGTGCACAGCCAGACCCCCTGCAGTCTCCGGACTTCCCCATAGGCAGTGAGGATGCCTCCTGCTGAGCCCACCTTGGCCACCATCATGCATGCTATACAGGACTGCAAGGCCTCTCTCACTGCACAGATTGCATCAGTCTGCATGGACGTTTCTCTCCTGAAGCAAGATGTGCAAAATTTAAGGGAAATAGCTGGGGAGGCTGAAGAACGTATCAGCTCCCTTGAGGATGTTGTCCGCCCCTTAGCTGTTATGGTGAGGGACCTAACAGGGAAAATGGCGGCCTCCGCGCCAAAATCGACGATTTGGAAAATCGTTCGAGGAGGAACAACCTCCGCTTCGTTGGTTTCCCTGAAAGGGCGGAGGGCTCCCACCCAGAAAAATTCTTGTATAATCGGCTGAGAGACATTTTTGGGACTGACGCACCATCCTTTTCACATGTCATTGAGCGTGCCCACCGCACCCCTCCGCGTCCCCCACCTTCTGGAGCACCCCCACGATCCATTATAGCAATGATCCTCAACTTCCAAGACAAAGTTGCTATTCTGCGCCTGGCCCGGGAGAAGGGTCCACATAAATACAATGGCAACAACATCTCAGTATACCACGATTTTTCAGCAGATGTCCAGCGACAACGCACCTCTTTTGCGACAGTGAAGGCCCGCCTGCGTATGGAGGGCCTCTCCTTTGCCATGCTTTTTACCGCCAAGCTGCACATCATTTATGAGGGTAAAGAGCACTTCTACAACAACTCCAAGGAGGCTATGGCCTGGCTCAATGATCGATACAGAGTTCTTCCTAGGCACAGGGCTGCCTAATATCTGTGGTCCTAGCCTCTATGTTTGCCTTGAACTGATTATGGATATGTCCATCCTTCCATTTTGGAGAACTCATTTGCCTTGACTGCACTGTCTGATCCAGATTTTCATGAAGGTATGGTACGCCTCCCTGCAATAGGCCTGGGAACTATTACCCTGCCATCTTTAATCCTAATAGACTGAACTTCCTCCTTATTAACAGGCCTATCGCCCTACAACTTCTGCCAGTTGTTTACTCTGCAATCTACTGCATCGGCTATTGGACTGTGATGCTTTTCACCCCTATAATGCTGCTCGAGAGTCACTCTGGACTCCACTACACCCCCCATACCAGTTAGTGGTGAGGCCACGGTACAGCTTTCCCTCAGTTTAAGGAGGGGGGTTTTCGTTTTACATTTCAGGGATCCAAGGCTCGCTATGTTGGGGTTGGCCGAACGGGGAGGGGGGCAAGGGATTTTATCTAGACTTTCTGGGACTTTGTTGGTGTTTTTTTCTCTAGCAATGCTGGGACTCTGTACTCTCCTCCAATAATCAGACTTGTCCTGACACGTTTCCATTAAAAAGCCATTCACTGGCTAACTCAGTGTGCTGCTGCTTCTCCTCCCCCAGCTCGTATGCAGCTGAGAACAGATGGAATGTGATCTCTTATAAACAAGGGAAACAAGTTATTTATATTGTTTATTAAATCTATACACAAATGTTTTGCCTTTAATTTCTATTTTAAACTGAATGGGATGTTTTACAAGGTGATCGTTTACAATCACTTTAAGCTCAATTCTGGTGACTTTGCCTAGCCTGAGATGATGATGATGATCAGTCTGCTGCGGACAGGAGAAGGCATTTCCTCAGTCTCCCCTCCTCCAATGATCAGACTGCAATATTGTAACTTTGTAGAAAGAGGCCACAGCAGGGGACTGATCTGCATACAGTAGGTTTCAGGATTAACATGATTGTGTCACCTCTGAGCCAGCACATTAGTTCAGGATTTAGTTGGTGACCCTGGATGATACCTGAACAAAGAGGGCACTGTCCTTTTGGAGAGAAAGGCATTGCCGGGGGGGGGGGGGGGGGGGGGGGGGGGGGGGGGGGGGGGGTACAGTGATCTCTGTGGGGGGTAATAAATACCTAGAAGTGTTACACTGACACATTACTGAGCATGCTGCACTCCTCATATAAACAAAGGCTATGGATTCTGGGAAAATACAAAAGGCCCCAGCATATTGCCTATTTTGATTCCAAGAGATTTAGTATGGGTATTGGTTGCATAGTGTGTGAACAGATGGGAGTCTCTCATTCATGGCATAGCCACCCTGCAGTGTTTGGGGTCTCCATAATTCACCGCCACCTCTGTACTTTATCTGCCACTTCCCCAAATGTTTATATCTTGATGCAGATGGGCCGTTTTAATCAGAATATGTCTAAACTGCTCATCTGCCGCATGTTCGCTGCCCTATCTAATTATATCACCACTGTTGGCACCTCGCGGCGGGCACGGGAGATCAGAAGATATGAATCTGCAAAGAAGGAGGAGGGCAGCCTGACCTGTCACTGGATTAATAAACCTTCTAGAAAACCTTATGCTTCTATTGTCCTTCTCATTCGCATTGCCCTGGTATCAAGATAAACCTCAATATTCTACAATGAACAGCAAAGTGAGCCGTCATTACCTTATTGTAGCATTTGGTAGAAGACAGAATTTCTAGCTAGCAGATATGAAGCCTGCCTGTGACTGGACACATTCCCGACCCCCTCCAGCTAGGGTTGCCACTTTTTCATCAAGCCAAACCCAAACATTTTAGAGGCGCACAGTCATTTTTTTATTTGTATACACTATAAGATTGTAACAGACCTGGGACACTTTTGGGCACTCCAAATAGTGCCCCCTCACCCTGCTGTCACGGTACAGGGGTCAGAGGCATGTGCGGACATGGTACAGGGGTCAGAGGCATGTGTGGACATGGTACAGGGGTCAGAGGCATGTGCGGACATTAGTGTGACCACATGTCCCGATTTGCCCGGGACTGTCCAGCATTTTGCAGGTCTGTCCCGGGCACATTCATTCCAGGACAATACAGTGTCCCGGAATGAAACTTACCCCGGGCCAATCTGATGCCCCCAAAAAGGCCACCACATCACCGCTTTACTCACTGACAGTACTTGTCCTGGCCGGGAATGCCTGGAGGAGCACAATCCCATCCCCTGCTTGCAAATGGAGAAATCATAAATCCCGCCTCTTGTATCCAGTCACTGTGCTGGGATTCATTACAGCACAAGCTGATTTTTGGGAAGGGGGTGTCCCTCAATGGTATTTTAGAAATGTGGTCACCCTAGCTGTCAGGCTATGTTCCAAGCCACATTCCTGTCTGAATGTGTCCAGGGTTTTAAGTTTACTGAAACACATGATTCAAAATCCCGGACAGGTGGCAACCCTACCTCCAGCCTTTGCAGCACTTTCACACCAGGCTGTGGTCGCCAAACTTTCAGTTTCCTTCACACTTACCCCAGCAGATACTTCTAGCAGGTCCTGAGGAAAATTTTCTGTAAAATGAAATTCATCAATTTAGATGTCTAGTCTATAAAAAAGATACATACAATAAATCTTTCATTCAGTTATTATTAACATTTATTAAAGCATTTGTATTCTTACATTTGACTATTTCTTCCAGATCTGTGTAGTAATCGAGTTTGAAACTTTACTTCTATGCAGGAGCTTCCTGTAATAAAGACCAGTCACTGCTGCTGTCTGCCTTTGTGCAGGGTGACTGGTCTTGTCTCCACCCTTCCTGTAAGGTAGGGTGACCAGACGTCCCCGATTTCCGGGGACAGTCCCCGGATTGAGGACTCTGTCCCCGGAAGAAGTTTGTCCCCGGTTTTGTCCCCGCTTTGCAGTTTCGGGGACATCTGGTCACGGATATCCTAAGTTCTCTTCCGTGAGGTACGCCAGTGTTCCGCATTTGGGTTGCGGCTCCCTGACACACCCCAGTTGCAGCCACCCTAACTGATCACTGGTTGCTAGGGCTGCCCCGCTTGGCATCTAACAACCAGTGACGTCACACACACACAGAGACAAGCAGAGTGAGGCCGGGTTGAGAGTGAGGCTGTGTCAGTGTTGCCCTGGCTCCACCCACCTTTTCCTCTTCTCCTGCTCCCGCGGTCCACCACCCGGCGGCCTAATGAAGATACAGGCAAGATCTCTGGCTGGGAAGAGAAAACGATTGCGCAGCCATGAGGATGATGGCACCTGCACTCTGACCTTCTCTCTCCCGGGGAGTTAGTCTCAGCGTCGCCCTCAGTCTACATTCCTGAGGTGGAGGACAGGAGGTGCTGAACTTAGAGAGCTGGAGACGGTGCACTGCAGCATGGACTGGCCAGACTCGGCAGCACAGCAGCAGGTCAGTGTGTGATCGTCAGGCCAGCTGTTTAGTATGTCACACAAAACAGGCTGAGTGTTCCTTCCCAGTGCCCTTCCACCAGGTGCTATTCCAAACCTGTATCTAATTACCCTTATTTTGTTCTATATACACTTAGTGCACACTGATATCTGTACACTGAGTGTCACATGGTGTACAGATATTGGTGTCAGAGGTACTAGCATTCTATGTACAGAGATCAGTGTTATATACAGTATATTAGGAATAGCACTTAGTGATTACTATTCCCTATGTTTAACACTGACATCCATATATATAGGGAATAGTACTCAGTGTACAGATATCCAGGGGCAGACTGACCGTTTGGGCACCCGGGCACTGCTCAAGGGTCCAGGCAACAGTGGTGGTGCGTCCATAAGGGCGCATGAACGC